>NW_026555333.1:11986575-12408944 GCF_029017545.1 Prosopis cineraria
GACATTGCTCTCTGTTCCTCAATCCGCTCCTTCCCATGGAGAATCCCGAGCCCCGAAAACCAGGGGATTCATTGACGCTTGGTCTATGCTGAAACAGCGGAAAACAATAATGCCAACGCCAGCAAAAGTCCTGTTTCGTCAAATGCTAAATTATCCCTTTCCTCGCTCGATCTATCAATGGCAGGTGGTTTGGCTGTGGATGAAGAACTGCGTTCTATTCACATGGGTTTAGGCCTAATGGAGCCAGGTGGAAACACAGAAAATGGCAACAAACCCATCTTGCTAGTTGGCTCACTCCTGCCGCCGCACATTGGGGGGGTTCAACACCTGGTGGTCCCCTAGCTGAGGTTTCTAAGGCCAAGCGCGGGGGCTCCGGGCCAACGAGAGGCGGCCTCAATCCAGAGTCTCCGGTCATGACAAATGCCGAATCAGGCAGTCCTTTGGCAACAATGTGTCATCTCCATCTGGGGTTTTTGCAGAGAACGCTGGGATCCATATCTGATTGTAGTAGCAATAGTAGCCCCACAGTGGCATCTTCAAGGGCCAATTCTGAGTTTGCGTTGCTCTTGTTCAATAAAGCAAATTAGTATCTTTGAGTTGAGGTGCTTGATTTGGGATGTGGTATCAAGTATTATGTAATCTTGATTTGGTTGGATATTTAGGTAGCTTAAGGATTTCTCTGGGTGTTTTGTATACTCAAAAATCTGGGCGACTTGTGCTTATGTTACTGTGAAGGAAGACTGTGTTCTGTTTTTCAGGTCGGGATGATATCTGTTATGGGGACTGGTCTGCGGGAATTATTTTTTGTTCGTGGCCATGTCTGGTCCGACGGATCTGACATTGACCAGGTCAACTCCCTTTCATCCTCAAGTTTCAAGGGAAAATATCTCCGAATATTTTTCATTCCTTTTTTTTTTTTTTTGGCTTTTTGGGTTCTACTAGTACCAGTTAGTTAATCCAAGTTCCAAGCCAAGCAACTATGATTATTGCGATCTCACTTTCAATGTGGACGGGTCAATTCTTAACGCCATCCGGTAAGACGTGTCGACATTGAGAGACTTGGAAATCTGGAAGCCCAAAAATTCTGTCCGTCGCCTTTTTCCGTTATTTTATCAATAGATAAAATTGAGGGAAGCACGGATCTGGAGAGGTGGAACGCAAAGATGAGGCGTGCCAATAGTTGGTGCTTTTTGGTACTGCATGGCCACAGGAGAAAAAGTTGAACATGTTACCATTTTTTTTTTTTTACTTGGCTGTTTCATGCTGCATGTCCCCCTGAGGCATGAGCTTCCCTCGACAGCTTCAAATCGGGTGATCATGTCTGCGCCTATGAAGAAATTAGATGTCCTGTTCTCGCAGAATCAGGCGGTCCCATTCCTAAAAATTTTTGAAATTATTAATATCTTTGTTTTTTTTGTTTCCTTTTCATGTGCACCCGGTCCAACATTCTTCGGATCTAGATTAACCCAAATCAAGTCAGAACGCACTCCAAACTAGTTTTATCGTGTTATGCCGTGCATATTTGCACGCGCGCCACACTCGATTCCGAGTATGGGTAATTTTATTTGTGAGGCTGAGAACAAAACTAGTTTAAAAGAGTACTCTATAATGAGTGGGAGGAGGATGATAATTATTGGGACTTGTGATGTAATACCAGTCTAAAAGTTCGAGGAAATTGTAGTAAACCAAAGTCTTTGATTTTAATTATTTCTTGCGCGAGCAGATGATGAAATCAATAATTTTGACCTAGTCATGACTGTTATCGCTTTTTTTCCTCCCCTAGAAAACATTACTCGAAAACCGTGGACTAAAGAGCCCGTTAAAGCACGAATTTGGTAATGCAACATGCTAAAGTTGGAACGAATACCATCTTCTGCAAAAGGCTGTAAAAGAGGAATATGAATGCTAACACAAAAATACCCCACCCTCAATTAATAAGATAAGAAATTTTTTTTTAAAAAAAACCACCTCACCTAAAAAGCTTCTATTGACCATCCTCTTTTTCAGTCGCTAAATGCATCTACATGCAGAAGAACAGAGCATCCTCCTTTGTATCACCACATTAATTCATGCCACCCTTCATCCTAATTGCTTTAAGTGTTGGACGATGTGATGCCATTTCAGGCAGGCTAATGCTGGTTAATTAAGTAAGAACATTTTTCTCTCTTGTTAGATTGAGATCACTCATCTGTAGCTGTCTGCCCAAGGTTCTACAATTTGAGCTAAACAATGTTGGACACAAAATACTATCTTAATCAAATATTTGACCAAAGATGTCGAGTGTTATAGTTATGCTACTTTTGCAGGCTTGAAGTCCTCTGCCTGGGTGCACTCATTGACCGAAGCCGAGCCCGCAGATGCTGTGGCAGCCATATAGTTAGGCGCTGAAGTGGGCCCTGAAACATCATGCATTGAATATATGGATTTGGTGGCGCAACGAGGACTAGCTGAATGCACCTGAAGATGCTGCTTCATCTTTCTCTGTGATGGTGTGACTAGTTGAGACTGGAAAGAGGCATCACAGTGGGCTTTATGCAATGGTGAAGACAAAGGAAGGGTATGGGTTCTGAGCGGAGAATCGAGCTGAGGCTTACAATAACCACAAGATGATGATGATCTGCGTGGTGGTATCGGTGGGTACTGTGTGGAAGTAGGGTCTAAAGGTGTCTATTTCAACTATTTTGATAGGTCTCTTCGATCACACGAAGCTCTCCCTGTAGTCTCTCTGTTCAAGCTTCTTCTTCTTCTTCCTATCCATTGATCAGACCATCTAGAGATTTCCTCAGCCTCTCCCTCACTGGCGCTGATGGGGTCCCCGCAAGTTCTCCATATCTTGTTACATATAAAGCAAAACGTTGCTTCGTGCTGTGGCACTGACGAAAATTTTTAAAACTAGGAAATTGAAAACAAAGGTTTATGAAACTATCTAACCTGCTGAGAGAAAGCATGAGCCAGAACCTCTTCCTTTTTTTGAGGCAACTTCTGTCGTTTTCTTTAGAGCTGCTCGAATCCTGTCAACTTTTTGGGTTTCATCATCTCTAGACTGCAGAAGTCAAACAGAAAACATATCATTCATATGTAGAGGGCCAGGCATCCTTTAGAAACACAATATTGAAAGATGAAACTAACATACGGTGATATTAGAGGAATCACTTAGTCTGGAATCAGCTTCCTCCGTGATTAGAAATCCTCTTTGCTCTCTGTTCACACAGCCGTGATTGAACTCGAACAAGGGCTTGCATGCACTGAAGATTGAATTTTGCTCTTTTGCGGACATTATGACCTCTCACTAATGCCTGCAGCTTCACTAACCCCTTAAGTGCCCTTAGTGCTCTTCTCGCCTTTCATGTTCAAATTAAACCACACAACAATGAGCTTCATTCTCAAAGATACATAGCAATCAGTGAACAAATCAACTTCGCTATTTACCAGATAACCTCTGAAGGCCGCTTGAATAGTCGTGGCAGCATGATGGCGTCTGACAAAGATGGACGGCTTTGCAAGCCGAACAGCCTCCACGGCTGCCTGAGCAGATGCTACGGCTGCCTGAGCAGCTGCCGTAGTTGCCATGGCTACTGCAATGGCGTGTCTTTGCGGATCATCATCAGCTGCCTCAGAAACATTACTACTTGTTGCTGTAATATCAGCGATGGTGGTTGTAGTTCTCTCCTCAAAAACCTGAGAGACTTCTGGTTCTTGACTAAAAGGCTTCCTAAAAATCCATCGTCGCTTTCCCCCTCTTCTGCAATATTACACAGAGACGTAAACGAAATCATCCTATTTGGTTCTTAGTCAGTTATTACACTGTATGCAGGAAGTATAGAAAGGGAAGAACAGAAGGGTCTTTGAGATTGTACTTTTCCTCCTCCTCCTGCTGTTCGTGTTCTTCTCTTCTCCTGCTACTGCTCTTCTCTTATCGTTTTCTTTCGTTGGAGACCTGAAAGCCCTTTTCACTGCAGTCAGCCAAGAGCTTGCTCCTGCCTCCCCATGAAAAATAAAACAGCTTCTGCACCAAAATCTATGTCTGCATATAAATAAGGCAGATCCAATTCTTTTCTTTGTAGCTCCTCTGGGTCTGAGTGGTTGGTATGTTTAAATGCAACATGCATGGAAAGATCAGAATGATGAGGTAAAAACAAAATCATATTAGTCATTGCTTTTGATAACTGAAATCATGTCAGTCTGCCGCATGTGGGTTATAGGCCAGTCCTTGCATTTGGGAACAGCGGCGCCATGCATTATTATGTATGCACATAAACTATGATTTATTACTTTGCAGTAAATAATGCTCAGGACTTTGGTGTTTTCTGTGGCGTGTTTGATGCTGCTTACTGCCAGTGTTTCGAGACAAGCTTCAAAGAGAAAGCACTCTCGATAATGCAAAAAGCTGAAATGCTCACAGAAGGAAAGAGAGGGAGGTGTTTATTCTATTCTGCTTCCAGGCATCTTTGGTTTGTCATTATTTAAGTATAGTCATCTCATTAGAGATCCAAGTAACCTGAAATGCTCTCTTTCTCTGTGAGCCACTCATAAAATCATTCTAGAGTATTCAAGACATATGCATATAAAACGTTTACGTTCATTACGCATAATATGTAAAAATATATTTATAAATAAATGAAAGTGCGTAAGTTTTCGAAAATATAATACCGAAGATCGCCGACGGCGAACGAAGAACTTAATGTTGTGGAAGTGATCCAAGTGGAAGAGTTTGAGGTTACATGATAATTGCATGAGATCCCCACAAGCTTTTCAATTACAACAAAGAAACTGACAGTCAATGTGTCCTCTTCCAAATAGGAAACTTCATTTTTGATTCGTAATAATTGGAAGATACGGCAAAGTTGTGGACCAGTCAAACTTCATTGGATTCTAATCTCAGGTCAGGTGTTCTGCAGTTTATTTTTTTTTTCCCCCTTTCTCTGCTTGTCTCACTTGCTCGGATCCGAATCTGAGTCGTGCTCAGCTGATCACTCTGCATTTATATGAGCTTTGCACTCATATGTGGCCGCCAAGTAGCAGTAGGCAAGCTTTTACACTTATTTGCTATTACTAGCGAATTCATGAAAAGTGATAGAGCTCCGAGTGAAATATCAACGTACGTACAAACGAAACACAAAAGCCAATGCGTTGTACAAGAAAAACTACAGCAATGATTGAACACAGAGCCATATGTGTTTTAATTTTTAACTTTTACATGTGTTTGTAAAATTCATATAGCCAGCAGAGTCTGCCTGATTCCTTGTAATTGTTTTGAGGCCTGTCTCATGGTCAAGCGATTTGTGGCCACTTCAGCTGCACAAGACAAGCCAGTTCTAATCACTGCAGCTGCACACTCCTCTGATTTGCTCTGGCGCAACGTGAGACCACTATTAAAGTTGTCACTAGTGCCTTCACTAGGATAGCCAGTGCTTGAGCTTTGTGTTGGCCATTCAAAATCGTTAAAAGGCTTTGGATCAACTGCATTCACTAATTGATTCTCATCCATTGCCGATGCAAATTTTTCAAGGCTTAATCCTTCCTTGAACATCTCATCAGTTGGCTTTTTTGCTATGAACATCTCGAGAAGTAAAATCCCAAAGCTGTACACATCTCCCAAGGTTGAAGCTTTGCCACCTAGGCCATATTCTGAAACAAAATTACAAGGACGTTAGAAAATTTGTACGGGTATTAGGTTATTGTTTTTCGACAAATAATAAGGATGGTAGTTTCCTCTACGTGCCTGGGGGAATGTAGCCGATGGTACCCTTCAGTCCTAGGGTGACGGACTCTAATAAATCCTGGGAAAGAAGCCTTGCCAGGCCAAAATCTCCTACATGGCCCACCATATTTTCATCTAACAAGACATTACCAGGTTTTAGATCGCAATGGACTACTGGTGGGTTACAGTCATGGTGTAAGTAGTCCATTGCGTTAGCAATGTCTATAGCAATATTCAATCTCTGCAAGAAGCTCAAGGAGGACCCTGATTCTTCGTCCACTGGATACAGCCATGTGTCCAAATTACCGTTGGTCATGAATTGCATAACCAAGGCTTTGAAGTCATCACCTTTATAATCAATACTAGAGCAAGAAGTGACGAGCTTCACGAGGTTCCTGTGCCTAACGTTCTTCAAGGCTTCACACTCTGCACTGAAACTTTGAGAAGCCTTGCTTTGTTTCAAGTCGAGCACTTTCACGGCGAGAGTAGTTTCACATTGGTCGATGCTGAACACACCCTTGTAGACAAAGCCAAATCCACCACATTTCCTATCAAGTTTTCGGATGCGAAATTTTTTGTGGCAGCTCGAATATCAGAGAACGATATATTTTGAGGAGCTCCCTTGAGAGGAGAAATCGACAAACTTGTTTTATCATTCTTCTTTTCCTTCTTTCGGAACCATTTCACCCACACTAAGCAGATGGAAATGCAAAAATAGAAGCAACTGTTACTGCAAGTATGAGAGGGAGTAAGAATCTGTGCCTTTTACCTTTGACACATGCAATGATTCTTAATCTTTCCGCAACTTCTTTGTTAGGACTGCAAAGGTTGCTGTTTTCTAGGAGAGTAACCTGGGTAAGGTTGGTAAAAACACCTTCCACGGGAACTTCCCCTTCCAAATGGTTGAAAGACAAATTCAACTTCACCATATACCGAAGCTTTTCCAAAGTTGAAGGGATGGGACCTGAGAGGTTGTTTGAAGATAAATCCAACATTTCCAATGACGTTAGATTCCCCAAAGTACTTGGTACTGGACCACTAAATTTGTTTCTTGCCATTGAAGCATCCGCAAGCTTGTGCAGCCATCTATTTCTTCGGGAATATATCCGGTCATTAGATTATTAGACATGTCCAAGAACTGAAGTTGCTCCATGGAGCTCACTTTAGAAGGGAGGAACCCATGCAGGGTATTCCCAGCTAAGGACAATGTGGTTAAACTAGAAAGCCTAAAAATACCCTCTGGTATGGTCCCATGAAGGTTATTCATTTGAAGGTTCAAATAGTTCAACCTTTCGCATTGTCCAATGCTGGAGGGAATTCTGCCAAACAACTTGTTATTATGCAATGCAAGCATTGATAGTTGAGTGAAATTCCCAACATGTCTGGGATTTCTCCTGAAAACTTGTTTTTGTATGCAAGAAGTTGCACCAGTTTATTCAATGCTCCTATGTCTCTTGGTATCTCCCCAGTGAAATGATTATTTTCAAAAGATAGGGACACGAGGTTTTGAAATTTTCCTATACCTTGAGGGATACTTCCACTGAAAAAGTTATTAGATACACAAAATTGTTCTAGAGTGGTTGAAAGATTTGCTATAGATCTTGGAAGCTCCCCTGCTAACTGATTAGAGTCGATCATCAGAATTTTCAACTTTGGGCTATGTATAAGGAATCAAAGAAATCAGAATTATTTGATGTTCTGGAAGAGAGATGGTTGTTGCTGAAATTAGCCAGGTGAGATTTCTCATGTTGCTGAACAGGGGAAGGTATCCATGGAATTGATTGTGAGAAAGATCGAGGTCTTGGATATGTGAAGCATTGGATATGGAATCAGGAATCACACCACCAAACATATTGTCAGCCAAATAGAGACTTCGGAGATTAGGGAGAGAATCGCCAATATCTTGTGGTAATTTTCCTGAAAAGTGATTTTGTGTTACAGATAAAAAGGTTAACGAAGAGATGTTGAAGATAGTAATGGGAAAGTCCCCAGAGAAATAGTTCTGAGAGAGTTGAAGATGAGAAAGATTACGAAGATTTCCTAAATCACTGGGAATCTCCCCAGAAAGATGGTTTCTTGCCAAGGAAAGGTTTTTGAGAGAAGAAAGTTTCCAAATTCAGGAGGGATTTGACCAGTGAAATTATTCGAAGAGAAGTCCAGAACTTGAAGCTGGTTTAGAAGGGATAATTGCCAAGGAAGGGTACCAATGAGATTGTTGGCAGCTAAATTGATGGTATTAAGAAAGAGATTCGAGAGCTCCAAAGGAAGACGGCCCTGGAATGCATTACTGGAAAGATCAAGTGATTGTAAATGAGTAAGATTGGAGAGGGAAGAGGGTAGATTACCAGAAAGGCCTAATCCTGGTAGACTGAGAGATTGAACTCTGTTAGTGTTTCTGGTGCAGGAGAGTCCATACCAAGAGCAGATGGAGGAATTAGAATTCCAGCCAGAGAGAGAATCTCTTTGGATCAGTGACTTGGGATTTGAATGAAAGGAGGGCATCTTTGTCATCACAGAGGATGCCTTGAAAGTGAAGTTGGAGAAACAGCAGGACGAAAGCGAGAAGCCTATATAATGTCATGAGTACAACAAGAAGCTAAGTTGCAGATTCTGCATGGCCCATCAATGGCGGCGAGAATGCAGATATTTATACATGAAACAAGAATCTATTTTGTCAGGGAAATTGTACAAGTTGGGATATGTAATAATCAATGGTACAGTAAAAGTTGGAAACTTGGAATAGAAAATGCAAGTCTGCGACTTGGTGGCTGCATCAGCGACGATGCAGACTATTACGCCAGTCAAGACTCACGAGATATACGGTTAGGTCTCTACGTATATATACATTATACAGTAGTTATGCTGTGGAAAAAGCTGTATTTGTTTTCATAGCTTAGATGAGACGTTTGACCTGATACATAACACGCACAAGTGTTTGACTTTAGTATTTGTTCAATGACAATTAATAAGGGGCAGAAAGTGTACGTTTCCTGCGAAGAAAAAGCAAACAAGCGCAAGCATCTTTTTTCTGGAAAGTTCTGCCCTCTGACAAAAATTTACCCTTATCTTCAACAAGGTGATTATATATTTTTAAATTTATTTTTATTAAATACTTCTAATAAGTATAAAATCGTTATTAATGATAATATTTTTAAAAATAAAAAATAATAATTATATTTTAAAAGATTAAAAATATTTTATATTCATTAAATTTAATTCTTCAAAAAATATTTTATATTTTTTAACAGAAAAATATAATATTTATACTCTTCCATCCATTTATAAAAGAAAAAGAGTGTATTTTATTATTTTTTTAGATTAAATATTCTTTTATTTTTATTAGGTATAGACGTGAAAACTTATTAAATTTTTAATTTTAAAATAAAATTAATAAATTTAAAATTATTCTTGAAATGAAAGATACTAAAAATTATTTATAAATAGAATCAGGATCAGTTTGTAATAAATTAATAATATCAATGAAAAGTCTATGAAATCATTTTCTAAATGTAAACTGCTTGTATCTTGGCATTTTTTTTCTTACAAAACTTAATATGAAAATATTTTGAAATAGATTGAAATCAATTATGGTCCAATCAGGAATGGGTTCTAAGTAAGATACGGCCAATGTATTTTTCTTTTAAATAATAACTATGTTAAAAATATTTTTTTCATTTGTTAACTACTCAGAACCAGAGGAATTCTCAAAATTTAATATCTAATTATAATAATTATAGGTATCATGGCTTTTTGTGGTTTTGTGGTTGCCCTGTGGTTAATTAATGTATTATTGTTTAAGTGGATGTTTTGTTTTTAGTTTATCAAAAATTCATTTATTAAAAGTCAATTTAATAAAAATTAAGTATTGTAATCAGATTTATGTTTAGCTATATTTTTTTAAAAAATAATTTTTAAAAGTGAAAGTTGTTTGAAAAGTAATTAATTCAACCCAACTTTTATCATTGGAAAGCAATTATTGAAAATTTTTTTTAATTACTAAAATTTAATATATGGTCAGGTATAAATGTAAACATTTCTCTCAAATAAATTTAAAATTTAATTTGTCACATTGTGATTGAAGAATTAATATTTTTTATTAGACTCAACTCCATTAATAAGACTAAATAAAAATTGTTTAAGAGTCAAGAGCAATCAATTTTAGAAATTAACTTCTGTTAAATAGATTTTTTAAAATAAAAAAAATATCTAGACTTTTCCTAAACGCGAGTTGACGAGTAAAAAGACAGTATTCAACGGTGTCAATAACTTTCTAAGTTCATAATCAAAGGAACTTTCCGAGAGGAGGCTGTACATGGAAAGTGATCGAATTTAAAAACCCATAATCAAATTCAATATAAATACTTATAATTAGAAACAATGCAGTTTACATTTTGTTTGACATGGAAGATTCAAGTCGAGGAAGCTGAAAATGAGTGTACGTGGACTTGTAAGCAATGACAGAACGTTGTAGAAAAAAAAACATCATTAATAACGTAGAATTTGGGTTAAATACTCGGTCAAATTGGTTGCCTTTGGCAAGGGATTTCATCATAGAATTAGAATCCACGCCATAAGCTCAAAATAAAAATACTTTTCAGTTGAATCAGCACGGGGATCCCGGTGTTATGGAACTGGTCCGCCAGCGAATATAATAATAAGTATAATTCTCAAATTACTAGTAATCAAATATTAATTTAAGGTAAGATTAAGCATACCAATAAAGCTCAATAATGAATTTATAAATTTATTTTTTATGAAAATTATAAATTTTAAAAATGCTCTTATATACTTAATAATAATTTACTCCCTCCATCTTAGATATATATATATATATAAAAGATATTTTTAACTGAATTGCATAAATTAATAAAAGTTAGTTATCTATTTAAAATCACAATAATATTTTGAGTTTGCCCCTAATTATTGTAAATAAAAAATATTTTTTTCCAAGTAAATTAACGAGTACTTATATTTTTTCCTTTTCAATGTAATAAGGGTCTAATAGTTCATTTATTAAAAAATATGCTAATAACCTCTTATATTTAAAAATAAAAAAGATTTTAAAAAATTTTTATATATAAGGATAGAGGGAGTACATTACAATATCATTTTAATTTTCTCTCTACTTGAAGGGTAATATTAAAAAAATATCATTCATGAAACTTTATTTTTTTTTAAATTGTCTTATATTTTGAGACAATAGAATAATTTTAAATTATTTTTTTATAATTTGAGACGAAGGCACTAAATATTTATTGTCACTTGACTCAGCCTCTACAAGATAATTACATTAAGCTATGTTTGTATATATGTGGATTTGAATTTAGATTTGAATTTAAACTAAATTCATTATTTGAGTAATTAAAAATGTTGAATTTGGACTTGACCCAAAATCCAAATTAAAATTCTACCTCAATCTTTTTAAACTTATTTCAAATTTCAATGCAAGCTTCTCTCTTCTTTTGCATTTGTTGTATTACTTCACTACTTCTTAACTTTGACGTCGTTGTTTTTGGTCGACATCCCTTGAGATTGGGCCGTTGCTGCGACACAAGACTAGAATGCTAGTGCTAACCAGGATTGGAGGACGATCAATTTTGATCAAGATAGCATAAATGACACCAACCAAGATAGGACCTCTGGTTATGACCAGGACCAAATAGCCAACGTCGATTGGGACCAGAGGTCGAAGCCAACTACGACTAATCGATGGCTATGATCATGATCAGATGGCTGACATTGACTAAGATAAGAAGGCTGAAGCTGACTAAGACTAGAGGGCGAAAGTCAACCTAAGCTTGATCACCAATTGTGACTAGGATTGAAGGGCTATCTTTGATTGGTATTGGAAGGGGCTAGAGTTGATCGGGAATGGATTGCCTGCACGACCAGCTTTAACCAGGACCAAACTACTAATGTTAGCCAGGACTAAACCGCCGATATTGGTTAGAACCACATGTAACATCCCAATTTAAATTTTAATAGTTAATGTGGGTTAATAAAAATTTTGAAAAATATTTAGAGTTAAAAAAATTAGTAAAAAATATTATTAAATCTAGAATATAATTCTAAATTAAAATTTTAAAAAATTAAAAAAATTAAATTAATTAATTAATTAAAAAATATATTATTAAATTATTATTATTATTATAAAAAAGAAAAGGTCTGAATAAAAAAAAAAGGGAAGAAGAAGTGAACTTTCAGCGCTCTCCCGGTGCAATGATTATGTTTATATAAATAATAAAAGAAAAAAAATAAGAGAGAGGAAAGAAGAAATAATAAAAAGTATGGGACCCACATTCATTTTAAAAAACCATCGTTCTCTTCTCTTTTTCCTTCATTTCCTTCCTCTTTCGTGTGCGATCAGAGAAAGCGTCTGTGAGCGTGAGTCGTCGGTGCGGAAGATCTGAATTTTTAAGGTAAGAGTTTTTAATAGGATATTTAGGGTGTAATTTCAAGCTTTTCAAGATTAAGTATGTGTTCTAAAAAAATTTTTAGTATATCCTCCTCTTTGGTTTCTGAGTTTGTGGTAGTAGAAAATTAAGATTTGGAAGAGGGATGGATGAATTTATTAATAAATATAGTTTTTAAGGTTGTTAGTAGTATAATAAATGTTTAAAGTATAAATTTGTTGATGATCTTTAAATTTGTGACTTATAAATCAAATTCTAGACAGATTTTTATTAAATCTGAAAATATATGTTAATTTATTGAGGTTTAGATATTTATTTGGGATGAGAAATGATTATTATGGCTATAGGATTATGATTCTAAGCTTGAGAATCAATTTTCAATTTTACGTATTTTAGGTGCGAATTTATGAAATAAAAAGAAATTTTGATAATAGAAATTACTTTAGAAGTTGATTTTAGATTATTAATGTTTATTGATGAGTAAAAGAGGAGTTAAAAATTTTACTTAATAATATTAATTCTAGATTGTATTAAGATTGAGATTAGGAATTATGTTATATTTTTAATTCTATTATTAAAATTATTTTATTAGTTTTAAAAATTGAAACTAATATTTATAATAATATGTTAATTGTAGATTGTATTATTGGTGAAAATTGTGGTGGGAGAGAAATTGTAAGAAATAATTTATTGAAAAAGCCATGAGGTAACCATGCTTTTAATTTGTGATTAGTGTTATTTCATGTTAATTGGGTGATTATTGAGAAAATTATAAATTTTATAATATTGTATAATTGTGTAATATTGTTATGGCTTTTGTTGATTATTGTGAGAGGTGTTGGGAGATTTGCTTTATTGTTGTATTTATGTGCCACATGGTACGTCCCTATTGGAGCTCATAGGTGGCTTGTAAGGGCTCGGGCTAATTTACCTTTGGTCGGGTATTTAACATCGAGTGAGGGTTACAGCTCGAGGTTAATAGAGGGATATAAGATGGTTATTATGTGTATTGTAATATTTCTTATATTTGTTGAAATTATATTATTTTTTGTTCCCACTTAGTAAGCACATACTTAACTGTTTACACAACTATCATAAATTGGCTTTGGTTACTGGGACTTTTGAGTCTCATTATGTGGATAACAATTTTTAGGAGAAAAGCCACGAGTGACACGTGAAGGAGTCCCAGAGGCTTAGTGGCATAGATCTACTGTCTCTTTTGGGTATTTAATTTATGATTTATAATGTGTTATATTATCAATATTAGGGCTTTTTGTTTATTGACAATTATATGAATATATAAATGTAATCATGCCTTTCAAACATTTTTTTTTGGTACACTTTGGATGACTGTAATTTTAATATTTGGTTTACTTTGGATTGGTTAAAATGTGCATGATTATGATGCCAAATAACTGGCTTGTTTTGAAAATTGACTAAATTATTTATTTTATTTGTTGGAAGTATAAGATGGACAAATGTGATTTAATTTACTTGTTGGGAGCATAAGGATGAATAAATGTGATTTGCCTAATGGCATGTGGGAGGTAAAAATTTATCTGAAATGTTGTATTGTGCGAGTTGAAGCCAATTATAAAATATTTTATATTGAAATTATTGATATAAAAAATGTGTTGGGTAGCTGTAACCCAACTATGGTTGAGTTAAATTATTTAAAAAAAATTTGGTATATTACACCACATGGCAGGTGTTGATCAAGACTAGATGGCTGGATTTGATAAGGACTTGACCATCGTCATAGTTTGGGATTGATCTATGATCACTGTCTTTGATTCATTCGCCTTTGTCGTCCAATGCTAAACATTGTTGTTAACAAGGAATGAGCTAGTGTCATCATTGAGGTCCAATTTGCTATCCTCCAATTGCTATAATTGTCCCATGCTAATTCATAAGCAATGATTAGGATTAAGCCGTTAATGTTGACTGGGACTAAGCTGTTGATTGTCGTTCAATACTAGATCACTGATGTTGTTTAAGTCTAAATAGTTGGAGTCGACCAAGACTAGATTGCCACCCTTAATTTGGACCAGACTATCGACATCATTCAAGTTGTCTTTAAGTTTAAATATAGAATTTAAAATTTAAAATTTTATTTAAGATTCAAACAAATGATTTTAATATTATAATTTAAAATTTTTTATACCATCCAAATAGAGAATTTAGAATTTGTGAATTTTAAATTTGAGATTTCAAATCCAAACTTTCAACCCAAATTTAATCATCTAAATGCAACCTTATATTATGAATGCTTATTTAATATCTAACAACTATTAATCCTTTTAAACCTACTAAATTAATACTTATATACTTAATATCTTTTTTGATTGCACACACATGTCTTCCTATTTAAGACAATTATGTTTGAGGGGTTTGCTGTGTTATGAAGGACTAGTTATTTATGCTAGACTTGACCTCCCGTTGATAATATCTAATATCTAACTACTACTACTGTTTTTTTAATGGAGAAAGAATTCATTAATTATTAATCCTTCTAAACCTACTAAATTTAAACTTATATGCTTAATATCTTTTTTTATTTATTGCGCACAAATGTCTTTCCATTTAAGATAATCATGTTTGAGAAGTTTGTTATATTATAAGAAACTAACTCTTTTTACTAGACTTGATCTTTTATGGGTAATGATTAATATCTAATTATTGCCACTATTACTTCTTTTTTTCTTTTAGTGGAGAAAGAATTCATTAATTAAATTAATTGTACAAGGGATGAGGACACATGGTTTACAAAAAGGGAATGGATTTGGTGATGTGAAATTTATAAAGTGGCTGGGAAGTGAGGTAATATTTACATTGTGATTTATACAATGGTTAGAAAGAGAGGGGTGCATCAAAAGACTTATAATTTGCAAAGCACAGAAAATACTTTTATATACCTTTTAAAATCTTTTTTCCCCCAATTGCCTCTAGCCTTCTACAAAACACCCAATATTTTTTATAACTGGAATAATAGATGAAAATATTTTAAAAAGATTTTAAAAGGTATATAAAAATATTTTTTATAAAAAAAAATTTGGGTGCTTTACAGATTATAAGTCTAATGATGTACCTTTGTCTTTCCAACCATTAGATAGAACATAAGGTGAAGATCACCCCACTTCCCAATCACTGTACAGAATTTACTACACCAAACCCATTCTCTTAAAAAAGACCACATGATACCATGTAACATTACAATATTTTTTTTATCTTTAGACAACAATTTTGATTGCAACACTTTAAAAGTGTTGCCTAATTTGGATATAAGTAATATTTTTGTGCATTGCTATTGACCCTACTTTAAGTAATAAATATTTGGCAATGCTTAAAAATTATTTCTTGAAATAGAATAGGTAATAATTTTTAAGTGTTGTAATATCATTTTTAAAAGCATAAAAACCTATTGCCTATAGTGGAACTTTTATTGTAATATTTTGAAATTATTCTCTATTCTAATAGGCAACAAAAAAAGAAATGTTGCCTATAAATCTTCTTTTTGGTAACATTTAAAAACTATTGCCAATTATTTTTCTAGTAATAATTTATTTTCAGTTTTTGATAACTTATCTAGATCCTTTTTTTGTTTTATTTATTTTATTTTATTAGTTTCTGATTTATTAATTAGAAAAATTTAAAATTTAGTATAACAATTATCTATATATAAATAATATTTTGCATTATAATAACTAAAAGTAATTTTGTAAAAGTAGTTAAAGTTATCTCATCACTTCAAGTGGATTAGGTTTTAAATCTTAAGTGAAAAAGAAAATATTAAATTTTGACTATTTAATATTTTTGCAATAATTTTTAAATGTTGCCTATACCTTATATAGAAAGTAGGCAAAAACCATTGCTTATTTCAGCACCTCAAAACCATTGTTTAATGTCTTACTAATGGTTTTATGATTTGTGGCCTAAAATATGAAAAATCATTACTTTAGACTATTAAGTAATGGGGGCAAACTGGAAACCCAAAAACCCTTGACTATACCTAAATGCAATGGTTTTGTAGCTTATTGTAATAGTTCGTAACTGTTGCCATAGTTAAAAAATGTTGTAGTGTAACATGAGAAAATGTTGAAACTTTGCGAGATCATGATGCATGTGATGAATGTAAAGTGATGCAACTGAAAATCAATATTCAAATTCAATATACTTATAAACAAATAAAACTGAATTGTTTAGACTAAGGGAAACAAATGGTCTTTTAGAGAACGCGTTGCCAATCTAACTACTTCCAACCAAGTAGGGCCATTAAAACGAAAGTCGTAACTGGCCAGGGGTTGCTAATTATGTTGAATAACCTGTACATCTAATTTGGCCAGGGGTTCATCAAGTCAACGTATAGTTTGGTGTGGAATTGGTCTACTTTTGACAAATATTAATCAAATATACAAATTCAAAGCCCAACAAAAGGCATGGAGGAATGAGTCAGCAGGGTTATTGAAGTCGTGATCTTGATGGATCGAGATATATATGTATGTATTGGGAGTCCATAAATAGCATTCATTGTCGAAGGCCAGCAGTGTGGATATAACATCCTTCAAGTAAAAGCAATGAAGAGGAGGAACATGTCGTCCTCACTTCCTGCTATTCTGGCCATAATGTTCTTGACACTCATCGTCTTCTGCAACCACCTGGTTTCCGCAAATCTCAAACTTGGTACGTAGTCAAATATGACAAATATATGTAGTTAAATAACAGTGAAGAACTGATAGTGTGATGATTGATGAATGAATATGAATGATTATGGTGCAGGACGAAAGCTTGCACAAGTTCCAGATCCAGTAACGTACCCTGCTTACCCAGGTGGAGGAGGATACAGTACTCCAACACCGCCATAGCCATGCTTCGCTCCTTCATTAAGCCTCGCAGATTACTCTTTCATTTATCCCTAATTAAACATTATACTCTTGTATTCCAGTAATAATGGCATCCCTGTGATCCGTTTGCGCTTGTACTCATGAACGTTATATATATATATATATATATATATAATGATATATATATAATGATGCTTTTAAATGCAATACAAATTAACCTTGACCTAATGGTTTGACCATATTGACCATTAACTTTTGATTTTAACTATTAAATACTTAGTTGACATGCCACATGAAAGTCTATGTGCGGAAGTGGAGCTCATTTTTTTTTTTTTAATTCTCTTTTCACCCTCCTTCCTTCCTCCATTAAATGAAACCAATCTATGCCTGAAGCAGTTAAACATATTAATCTATTGTTTGAAACAATCAAACAAATCAACAACAATAAAATAAACCTAGAAAAAAATGAGATTTGATTTTGCTACAAACCAAGAACAATCAAATAAACCAAAAAAAAAAAAAATGAGATTTGACTTTGCCGGAAACCAAGAATCATAAAGATTTGCGGTTAGCCAGAGCCGTTGCTTCTCAGCGACAAACTCGAGGAGCCTGAAATTTCAAAGCAAAAAGTTGCTTCATGGTGAAGAACACCAATATGAAATTGAAATCGAATCTAAAATTGATTTTCACCAATAGCTTGACTAAACTTCTCGAGTTTTTCATCAAATTTTTTTGTCCATTTTATTAATCACTAAAAAATTAAAATACACACAGTAATAACTGAACAAATAAAAAAAACAGTTAAAAACCTACAAATACAACTTAACACACAAAAACTCACCAAGAAAAAAAAAACAAACAATAACCAGTTCAAACACAAAAACCAAAAAAAAAAAACCAAAATCAAGTGTTCAAGGGCTCGATCCTATTTTCCTGCTTCTTTTTCTTTTCTGAAATGTTTTTTAAAAAAAGCACAGGTTCAAAAATTTTCCCAAAAAAAAAAAACTAGATCGAGCGGGAAAATCATCTAGAAAAAGCCCATCCATATTATACGAAAAATCATGCCAAAAACAAAAAAACCCAGATCGAATGGAAAATCATCTAGAAAAACCCATATTCAATGGGAAAGAACAAGAACCTGGAGCACGAACTTGGAGCTCGTAAAGACAAGCTCGAACCCGGAAGCGAGAATCACACGTGAGGATGATTTCCCAAGATCATCTTTCGTGCAATCCAGAAGCTTCTTGCAATCTTCATAACCTCGATGGCAAGCTTGGTTTTATATCTTTTGGCCTTTTACTTTGTCATCATTCCACTTATGAACACCATCGAGAACTGAGTCAAATCTGATCCCTCTCCTTGTTCGTCGAAACCTATCCCAAGATAGCAATCTGATCCCTCTCCTTGTTCGTCGAAACCTATCCCAAGATAGCAATCTGATTCTTCTCCCTCTCCATCAAAACCGATACTAAGAAATCCAAATCAAACCATCAAAACCCTTCCCCTTCCTCTGTCCCTCTCCCACCCTCTCTGAAACCCTCGAAATCACAGGCAACCACGACCAAGCAGACGACTTTGCTTCCTAATGTTGGGCTTGTTAATCTTGAGGATGGTGATCGGACACCAAGGTTTGCTGAGAAGAAGTCGAAGAGTAGGGGTGAAAGATAAAGAATTTCCAGCTAAGAAAATGATTTAACCCAAAAAAACGAGGTGGAAGTACCACACATACATAATTAGCCTACCAAGGGAGTGTGACACTCAAGTCTTAATGGAATTATTTTATTTTAATAAATTTTTATAAATATTTTATATTTTTTAATGAGTGAAGTTTTATCTTTCTTTATTTACTGTTTTTCTAGAGATTTAGTAGCATATGTACAACGAAGTGATCACCGCTTCATAAAAATAAAATAAAATGATATAGACAGGGACTTAGGGAGTATGACACTTAAGTTTTAATGAGACTATTTTATTTAATAAAATCTCAACAAATTTCAAAGTATAAAGGAAATCACATGAATGCGATATTTAATGATCTTTTGACAAAACTTTAAACTTATAAATTTACAATTTATTTTTTAAATTTTACAACTTCCTCTATTTTCATTCACAACTTAATTTCCTAATTTAATTTAAGAACACAAATTATTTTTATAAAAAACAGAAAGTTTTAACATTATAATATTATTTGTTCAGTCCAGGAATTTGCATATTGCTCTCTTGAATTTGCAACTTTATCTAGTGCATATAATTTGCAACTCTATATTTCAATTTTATTTATGAATATAATCTCAACGTTTATTTTTTTTCTCATGACCAAATATTCCGTCAATTCCAAAAATTTGCAATTCCATTTGCCTTATAGTTTACAACTTGAGTTCCAAATATTTTTTAGAAATTCATAAAGAAAATTAATATTGAGATTTTGTGTTCATAAATAGAAGTGGGATATATAGCTGCAAATCAAGATGACAAAGTTGCAAATACCAATAGCTAACAAAATAACATTATAAAGTTCAATGTTGAAATTTCTAGTTTGTAAATAAAATTTGGATCGAACTCAACTTGCAAACTAAGGTGAGTAGGATTATAAACTATGGAGAGTAAGTTGAAAATTCTTGGAATTGAATAAGTAATTGATCATGAGAAAAATGAATTTTTAGATTGTGTTCATAAATAAAATTGGAATATAGAATTATAAATTATAGTAGATGAAGTTGTAAATCTAAGAGAGTAAGTTGTAAGAAATTGAATAAATAATATCATGAAATTCAATGTTAAAATTTTGTATTTTTTTATTAACATAATTGTTTTCTCAAATTAAATTGGGAAACTGAGTTGTGAATCAAAATAGAGGGATTTGCAAATTTTAAAAAATAGATTATAAATTTGTAAATTTAAAATTTTGTCAAAAAATCAATTAAGGACCCTATAGACTTTCTTTACATTTTGAAATTGACAAGCATAAAATAGTCCCTTTGGACTTAAGTGTCTTTCTCCGTGATGTTATAGGGTTCATTAATATGTAACCATTAATGTTTAGAATTTCATATATGCAAGGTTTGTTATCTTCACTGGTAAATCACAACCAAATTCTAAGTTAGCGATTCAGCATTGGATAGTCCTAATTCTACGGATTAACTAAGCATAAAAAATTTCAAAAAGAAAGAATGTATTGATGTTTCAATTTCATCATGGTGAATTGATGACAGCGCGATGAACGTGAAATTGGGAGTTTAAGGCCCTATTTGTTTTTTTTTTGTTTTTTTTTAAATTATTTGGTAATAAAGTTTTTAAAATTATTTTAAAAAAATAAAATAAAAATTTGTTTGGTTATATTAATTTAAAAACAGTTTTAAAATTTAAAAATAAAATGATGGTGATGATTATAGGGGGTTAATAATGGTGATCTATGATAAAAATTGATCAACATAATTATAATTTTCAATAATTAAATATAGTGTATTTCAAAAATAAGAAAAATAAAATGAAAAAAACTTTAAAGTTGTTTTTATTTTTTTGTTTTTAAAAATAAAAAAATATAAAAAGTTTTGCAAAAAAGTAAATAGAAAACGCTTACCCAAACAAGTTTTTACTTTTTCTGTTTAATCAAATAAAAAATAGTTTTTAAAAATAAAAAACAAACAGGTTCTAAATATCAGTTAATCTAATTACTTAAAACATCGAACGTGCAAGTGTGCGATTTAATACCCCCAGGCTGCTGCTTCAATAATCAATGCTTTCTTAGTAATTGTTCTTCACAAAACAATAAAACTGAGGCCATAGACTTTGAATCTCAAAGATAACCATAGGATTTTCAAGCTTCTTTACTTTAATTTATTCGGATGTGAAGATGCAAAGAGATTAAAATAAAAAGTATTTTTTATTAATAAAATATAAAGTACAGAGTTGTGTTGATTATAGCTTAAAAACTAAAAATAAACCTAAGCTTAAATTGAGAATATAAGATAAATAATTTTAAAAGGAAAATAAGTTTTGGTGTATTATTTCTTTGGTAATGATAGTGATGATGATGGTGTCCTTGATGGTTTGTTTGAACTCCTTTCAAAAGCACTCGTTTGAGGCTGTTATGCCTGAAAAATTTGGAGGCAGTGTGTAAAATATCTTTGATTACTTAGCACAACCTCGTGAGATTTGTGGTACATTAGATAATGCTCTCATGCTCACTCAACAATCTCCTCTATCCAATTACTCTGAGTCTTAAGAGTCACATTGAGTAAGTGTGTGGTATAACTCTTTCTGATAATGAATCAAGCTTTTATTGTTATTTGGACTTGTCATTTCAATTTCCCTCCCTTTCTGTGATTTTAGACTCAAAGAGTAATCAATGGCAAAAGAAAGATAATGATTATTCATTATTGAATTAAAATTTAAAAATATATATTCTTATATATATATATATATATATTGAGAAAATCCTTACAAACATTTTAATTATTCTAAAGTCTCACTAAAGTACAACGATAATTTAAGTCAAATTCAAAAAAAAAATTTAGGACAAGGTTTAGTAAAATAAAGTTTTTTGTGATGTTCGAGGCTGAAATAGGCTAAAAAAGAATTCCCTTAAAAAAATCTTAAATATCATTCTCCTATTTCAATATTTCAATATTTGAAAAATTAGACCAAATCACCCAATTCGACTAATTGGACCAATGACCTTATTGTGCTTAAGGAAATTTGAACAATTTTTATTGGGATAATCTAATATAAGGCCTTAAAAAAATAATTGCTCTTAAGGTTCAATAGATTCTAAAAATGTTTTGTAAGCCTAAAAGTCTCATTTGTAATTGATTTTGAAGGCCAAAAGACTAAATTAGCCTTGATCAGGAAAACAAAACACATCATGTGAGAATCTGCTTCATGAGCTCACAAAAATTTTCTCCATCATTTAATCTCCTCTTGATCTTGCCAGATCTCAGTCTGGAAAGTTTCTTCATGTACTTTTACAGTTGCCATGGGTTATGATTCCCGGACAGATGATTACAAGGTTTTAAGGATGTGGACGACGACGGAATATGGTGATTGACGCGATATAAATGGTGTGGAGGAGTATTCTTGGAGCACTACTTCTTGGACACGACTATTCGTTCACAGCTTCTTCTTGGACTCATACAATCACAGCCTATTATAACAAAAATAGGGGTTACTATTTTGGGAACAACTTGACGATGGATGATAGAGTAAAGCCATAATTTAGTGAGGCTTCATGGATTGCGTTAATTAGAAGCCAATTCAAGCTTTGTTGGGCGAAAAATGCAGTTTGCCTTCTTTGCTTTCTAGACTCTGGTTCGCAGCATTTTGAGCAAAGAGAGGCAATGAGATCAAGTACAGGCCGTAACAATACGAGTCAATTTTTTTTTTTTTTTTACCGGCAACAATACGAGTCTAATTAGTCACAGTAAAATGTCCATGTATTCACAAGAGCCTGCAAAAGTTTATGCTTGAATAGAAAAAAAAAAACAAGTTAATCAAAGAAAATTAACAACATAAAGTCCATAAATAACAAAAAAATTCCAATTATTTACAACAAAAAATCCATGCAAGTAATGCATTTTTGAAAATAATATCTATAAATTTTGTATAAAAGTATAAATTAGTTTATGCAAAATTTATACAAAATGTAATTGGCTATGATCACATGTTCTGACTACAGGAAAATGACATTGCCATGAAAAATTGGATTACATGTTGTGCAAACAGTGATGTTGTCGTGTTAAAATTAAATATTTAGTTGTAAACTCTGAAAATTTACTATGACTTGGTATTTGATACGATCTAGTTTGTTTTTTGAACTTTAAGTTGATAATGAATGTTTTGAAGTGGATTATCTATTGAACTTTAAGTTGATAGTAGATGTTTTGAGGTGGATTATTTATAGTAAAATCATGATGATTTTCTTATTCATATTGGATATTTACATATAAATTGAAAAATTCATGACCTATCTATTATCATGCTAATGCCTTATCAGAAACATTAGATTATGTATTGTGAAAATATAAACGTTGGCTTATTTATATTAAATGTTCAGTTGTAGAAAATAAAATGTTGGGTTTTTATATGTAGATGTTTTCTTAAATTAACTTGTTTGTTGCAAATTCATATAAGAGATAGATTATTTTGATAATCGTTTCCCTAGTTTGAACCTTGCTAACACGAACTTGTCAATTTCAAACCTTTACTTGTAAATATATAGACTTTTTCTTGTTAATATAAATCTAGACTTGTCAATATGTGAACTTGTAACTGGCATAATCTGAGTAATTATAACAGAACATCTGTAAATAAAATGATAAGGTCTATATATTAATAATATCAGATCTATACTTTATATATTACTATGTAGTTTATTAGTTCAAGAATAATTTACAATTTACGCGAGTGAAATTTACAACAAAATATTCATAAATAACATTAAAATGTTCATATATTAACAATACAATGTTGCTAATAGTATGGATTAGTAGGACTAGATTATACAAATTATTGTGGTGAAATTTATAATAGAACATTTGTAAATGACATGACAAATTTTATATATTAATAATACAAAGTTTGTCTATATGAAATTTTTGAACATATGAATAAATTAAGTGCAAAATTTGTATAACATAATAAATTTCATAAATAATAACATGCTTTCGTTGAATTAACAAGAGCATGCACATCAAATCTAACAAATTTCATGTTGTTACTGGATTTTCTACTAAAAAAAGTACCAACATAAAATTTAAAATCACATTCTACTGTTCGAGAGGAAACCTTGTGTACCCTTGAAAAAAAGTTTTCAATTTTTTCATTTCACTAACTGCAGAAAGCCATTCAAATAGAATTTCCATGGTCACATAGTCACATCTGCAAGCATCTTCAATCATTTGACTACATCTCCAACCTTGTCAAAAGGGTGTTGCATGAGGTGGCTTCAACTACAGCATCCAATTTCATTACATCATGTAAATAATTCCAAGTAAGCTGAGTCTTTTGTTTCCCGTGTAGCTTGGTTATGTGATTGTGTGCAGGTGGCAAAGCATGGTAGTGGTGGAAAATAGCAGGGGATGAAGCTGATTAGAATTTCACTCATTTTCAGGTACCAAATTTTTTGTTACAATAACAAAACCAATTCATGAATCAAGTTTAAGTTATAATATAGAATAGATAACCAAGCTTAATGCTCAATGTTGATAAATTCCACGAGGATCAAGCCTTCGTGTCACAAGGTCTCATAATCATAGACTAGAAAAAATGGAAGAGTCAGAGAGAAAGTGAGCAGGAGGTAACTTACCAATGAAGGTACGGTGGATGATATAGCCGCAACAAATGTTAATGATGACCTTTTTACAAGGCAACTCCGAGGATATTCATAATGAATTTGGACGGATATGTGACAGCGCAAGCAGCAGTAACTTGATAGGCAACACATGCACGACTTTGGCTAAGACATCAACCCATAAAAGGATGCAGCACGAAATGGAGACTTGATGGCTAGAGTCGCAACAACTTGAACAACGCCTTCCAGAATGGCTGGAGAGATGGGAACTAAACATCTGGAATGGCTGGAGGCTCGAAATGAAGAGTGAAGTTGAACTGGAGTCGACCTCTCTCTATAGCATACCCCACTGACTCTCTGATAGCACGTTCTTCTCCTCCTCCTTTCACGCTCGGCGATTTCTATTTTTTAGAACAAGGGTACTTTAGTCATTTGATGTTCACAATTAAATTATAGTTCAATCCTTTGGACTTGTAGGAAAAAAAAAAATCAGATTTAATTGAGCCTTGTATGTAATTTAGTTGCTTCAGAGTGCCTCGATTGAGATTCTTAACTTTTATTTTCACGAAGATTGGCACCCTAGGTCATGATTTTTTTTCGTGAAATTACATCTCAGCGCCAACGTGGGTCACCAGCTTTAGCTTTCTCAAAACCAATACCAATACTACGAATATGGCATGCCAACTTCCAAATCATACAGAGGCCACGCGGCCTTATTCATGATGTGGACTTGTACTGTATGTGGCTTCGCTTCACTGTTTGAGCTTGTCCATAATATGCTTCCCTTTCACTGATTTTTTATTATATTTCTCTGCTATTTATCTGTATCTTTTAAAAAGTTTGATCTCCTCAATTTAACTTAAATATGCCTTAAAACATTGCCCTATATTTAATAGTTTGTAAATTTAATAATATTCGGTTTTTACGGTCCGACCGTTAAGGGAGAAATCCTATCAAAATTGAAATAAACCCTTCGTATCTATCGGAAGTTACTCAACCCCCAGATATTCGAGAGAGACTATTCCGGAAACAAGCTGTAAAGTCCAGTCTAGAACTTTCGCACTTTCTCTAAAATCCTTCGGATCCTTCTCCACTCTTCGCCTTCTTCTCGCTTCTTCTTTCTATAAATTCGAATTCTCATCTTTCTTTCTCTCATCAGACTGAGAACCCTAGCAATTCAATCTTCATTGAATCGCTTCTCAATGGCTGCTCAATCAGTGTCTTTGTCATCTTGTTCACCTCTTGTATCCCACAGGGCAGGGCCGTCTTTCATTAAGCCCCTTTTGGCAAACTTCCCTTCGACAGCGAAGAAGCCTTTGCCTCGCTTGGGAACGGTGAGGGTTCAGGCCTCTCATGATAACAAAGACACTTCTGTGGACGTTCACTTTAACAAGGACAATCAAGGTCAACAACAAACCTCTGTGGAGAGGAGGCCTCGCAGAATGGCCATGGATATTTCTCCCTTTGGTACGTCTCTTTCTCCTTCCTTAATTGTTCATGTCTTGTTTTGTTTCGAAGTTTATTCTCATGTATGCCGTAGCGCTGGTGCATCCTTCCACAGAAACTTCGCCTCATTTGTTGTAGAATGGTTTGGATATTTAAGTACCTATGATCCTTGTCCACCGTGATTATAAACTATAAATTGTTCAATCGCTCGAAGTAATACATTGATAAGATTATTCTCTGATAAGGGTGCCATTCTTCCACTCGTGTGGAACTTCAAATGAATTGCTGACACTGACTGCTACTGTTACCCTGCCCCCTTTGCTCTACTATTTTTTGTTGCAATTTTATTTAGTTTAAAAAATATTGCTTCGCTCAAGCCATGAGTTTCCTTAGAAACCAAGTTTGGAATCAATAAAGAAAAGAAGAATGGAAAGAATATATAATACGAGTTAAAAAGTTGTTGATTTTTTGCTATGCTATTGTCTGTTAAATTCCTATGGACGCGTTTACCTTTAACTTGAGAATCAAGTAGCGCCCACTTTAGTCTGATTTTTCATTATCTATTCTTGGGGTACTCTTAAGTGGATAAAATGATCAATCGGAGATGCGTGAGTTCTCTGGGTGAAATAATAGAAAAACTTAACTATGTCAATTTGAATCCTCCCAAACATAAAACCTAATTCAGAAAACGAACTAAAATTTTTTAACTTTTCCGGAGAACCTAACTAAAGCCATTAGTTCTCACTGTTTTAACTGAAAACTGAAGCTTTTTGTTTTTCCGATCCTTGCTTTCTAAATTAAGTCGAATTGTTGTGCAGAGCATCTTATTGGTTTTGGTTCTTGACCCACGACAGGTTTATTGGATCCATGGTCACCCATGAGAAGCATGCGCCAGATGATGGACACTATGGACAGAATATTCGAAGACGCCATGACAATCCCAGGAAGAAGCAGGGGAGGTGAAGTACGATCCCCATGGGACATCAAAGAGGAAGAAAACGAGATCAAGATGAGGTTCGACATGCCTGGTCTTTCCAAGGAGGATGTTAAGGTTTCAGTGGAAGACGATGTTCTTGTCATCAAAGGTGGTCATAAAAAGGAAGAAGGAGGAGATGATTCCTGGTCCTCCCGGAGTTATAGCTCCTACGATACTCGCCTCCAGCTTCCTGATAACTGCGAGAAGGACAAGGTTAAGGCAGAGTTGAAGGATGGTGTGCTTTACATTACCGTCCCTAAGACCAAAGTTGAACGCAAGGTCATCGACGTGCAAATTGAGTGAGATCTAAATCTGTAGTATTTTGCAGTGTTTTTGAGTGTGTGTGTGTGTCCCCCCCCCCCCCCTTCAATTTCCAATATGCATGTCATGTAATATAATGATATAACATTGTCTCTTTCTTAAAAACTCCTAGTCAACTACGCTGGAAGAGGTCAAGCTTAGCTTATGCAAGAAGTGTTATAGAGCAACAATCATAATCATTAAAAATCGAAGGATGCCGTATCGAATGAATGACAGGCATAAATTCATAATCATCAACGATCGAAGGATGCCGTATCAAGTGGGACGACATTTTCCTGAGCTCAACATTGTCTTTGCTCTTTAGAACATCAAAATGATGATAAATTTTCATGAGATGTGAATAACTATCCTATTTTTCAACTGTTTTTTCTCTTTTTGCCAAGGAGCAATTACCATTCATCTCTTGAATCTTGATGGCTGAAAACTTCGACACGGATAAATTGCATGTGAAAGTAGCTAGTACAAATCTATGAAAGCCGACCTTATCTGAACTCCTTATTTATAGTTTATGGAAATTTTTTGTCTGTTTTTTCCTTCCTTCCTTCCCTTGTTTTTCCATTTAAATTACATCAACGGCCATGGAAGCTTAGAGGGTACAACCCAAAATTACAGATAAAAAGGAAGAGGAAATTAACAAAAAGGTTAAAAGAGGAAAAGAAAGTATATTATATGGGGTTCATTTAAGGCCTCGAAGTTACTCGTTTCTTTCATATGTGGAGTGCATTTTAGGCTGCAGTTATTTGGCAGACCAAAAGTACTGTCATACACTTGGGATAGTACATCCTCAAGGATATCTACTTTGACACAAGGATTTCAAGCTGCTTCCATGTTATAGCAAGTTCGAACGTCAATTCCCTGTCTCTAGGAAGAAACATTTGGAGGGGGGCTAGACTAAGAGCCAGGCAAGTAATACGATCTTCCAGCTCTCAATTCATAGTCGGTTCTCTGTTATTGTATTGTTCAGAGTTTGTGGCCGAGTTTTTAATTTTAAACATCCATTTAACGAAGAAGTAAGTCTGCATGTAATGGAAATAGCGGAGTTTAATATAACTGGGTTCCGAATTTGCCATTTTCTTTTTCTTCTGAGCATTTTATTCAGCCAGTTAGAAGATATAAAACGCAACTCAGAACGAAACGAGAAGGATAAAACAGAGCAGCAGGTATAGCGTATTAATTGGGACATGAAATGAAAATTCTCCCTTCCCATCATCTGTTATCGTTAAAAACAACAACGCACAACTACATATGAAAACCGCCAGTACAAAACGAGTGGCAAAATGAAAATCGACCTTAGCTTCCTATTTATCATAGAGTTTATGCTAAGGCTTACGTTTTCCTTATCCTTCTTTCTTTTCCTCCTTTTAACTACAACGACGACCATGTCAGCTCGGGAGAACAGACCAAAATCACAGAAACAGAGAAAGGAAGAAAGAAAAGAAAACGTTAAGCAGCAAGAAGAGAAAACACAAGAAAAGACATATTTATACATGTTACTCGTTCACTTCAGGAATGGAGTCCAGTTTGGGCTTCCAATTGCTTGGCAGGTTAAAAGTCTTATCATGCACCTGGGACAGTACATCCTGTAAGGAGATCTGCTTGGACACTAGCATTTCTAGTTGTTTCTTTGTTATAACAACTTTGACCCTCTTACCCCCACTAGTCGGCTCTCTGTTTCCGGTGGAAGAAACACTCGGAGGAGGACGAGACGGAGAGCTAAGCAAGTAATACAATCGACCAGCTCTCAATTCATAGTCTCGACAAAGATGCTCTGACTCCGACGCTTCCTTAGATGCCCCAAGATGAAACTCCGGAAAGTTGTTCAACACTTCCTTGACGAGAACTGGTGAGCTAAACTCCAGTATCTTCCCATCCAACTTCGCTACCCTTACTACTTTACTCTGCTTCGCCAACGCACCCACTATGGCTAGTCCTGAGTTGAATTCACAACGACCACAACAATTACCCATTTTTGAGTAATTAGATAGACAGGGTTAAGGGCAGAAAATGGACTGGCATAAGATGTGTTTATTGAGTGTGAGAGAAACAGAGAAAGCAGGGGAAACAGAGGAAGGCTGAGTTTTGAAGGGAGAGCGAGAGAGGTATGTAAGGAAACGAGAGCGTTGAATAATTTAAGAGGGGTTTGTTTTCGTGTGGAGTGCAGTAGAAAGCAGTCATTTCATTGTGTAGAAAGAGGAAGGGAATGAAACACACACACATATAAAGAAACAAATTTGTGGGGTTGGGGTATGAAAAAAGAACTGAAAGATTTGTCAACACGCATGCTACAGGGTTGGCTAGTGGAAGCAGCGCAACTGCAATAGCTTATAAATCTAAACGTATAGTTGTATCGTCATAGGCATCTTTTGAACTTCGTTGTGGGACATGTGTCTTTGTTTCGAAGGGTAGGCTCTGAGGCGTATCTTTTGGGCCACACAACCTTGTTCCATTTTCTGGGACGTAGGGAATATCAGCTTCCTCTTGGTAAATGTTAGAGAGATATTTTTGTACCTTGCTTCCTTTCATGTATGAAATATCTTGTGGATTTTATTTTAAGGTTTGTCTGATGCATATGATATGGTTCTGGCGAATTGTGGTATCTAATCTGAGGTGCGACTTCCATTTATGATTTTTCATATACTTTTGTCAGTTTAGAACATATTAGTTAGGCATTGTCAAGTGTCAACTGCTATTTGGTTGGTTCCACACAAAGTTTATGCTTGCATGTCATCAAGTTAATAGTGGAATAGATGGATCATAAATTTAAAGGAAAATAATTATAACAAGACTCTTCCAAATTTCCAATCTGCAAATATAAACGAGTGTAATTCCTAGCACTGCAATATTTGGAGTGTCATTAGGAAAAATCAAGATCAAAATATTGTAACAAGTCAGATATTTCAATCCTTTTCTTCTCCTGAGATTCAACCTATCGTAAAGTGTACGTATGATAGATTTATATGGACAGAAAAAAATAAAATAAATAAACAAAGACGTTTCACTATCGTTCACTGGTAAATGGTCATATAGTAATAGTTAATAAACCAAGAAGCAAGTCTATTTGCTTCCAAATGCTTTAAGGTAAGACTTGGGGTCCAAGCTAAGAATGCAATTATCACACTTGGAAAAAAAGATCAGACAAGGATCTTCAAAATCCACAAAGGCTCCTTTTGGTTATATGTTTAATCATCTTGTTGACCTATAGGTCGTCTTTTTCTATATATATATATATATATATATATAAATTTCACATCAAAACGGACCTAACCCTCAACTAGTTTTAAAGTACTGATTTATACTTGTGGCCCGGATTAAATTTCAATACTCTATGGGGTTTAGAATGCTTGTCTGCTTTTCCACAATGAACTAGGTGCAAGAACAGTTTTTTAAATCTTCCATAGTCATCTAGTGAGTGTCCCAATTAACTTACGTCCTTTTTTTAGTTCTAAGTAAAAATGATTTAATGAGTCATAAATAAAGCTATCAACTTTGGATTTAAGAGTCATCTGGGAAAAAACTTTGCAAAGGAGTTAAATGTTATACTATCTGAGAATGAAAAGGCATAGAGACTGGAGAGAATCATTTAAAAAGTAAAAAAAGAAAAAAAAAAAAAGAAAAGGATAACATGTTTGAAATTGATGATAAGAGAAAAGGAAAAAACATATTTACTCAGTTACAGTTATAAGGACAATGTGTAGTGAAAGGGGGCCAGACATGTCCATTAAAATAAGTAACAGTTGTGCCTGTCTGAGTCAAAACACAACAGCCTCTTTTGTTTTGATGTGAGGAAAAAAGAACAATAGAAATGGAGAATTTGGATTTGGTACAGAAGTTTTAAATTTACTGCACCAAACTTAGATGCTTCTCCAACTTAGCATCGACTATTGTACAGGATATTAAATTGTTATTAAAAAAGTCTGAAGGGCTAAAGGCCTTTGTGAGGAACAATTCAACAAGGTAGCTTCTGTTATATTTCCTTGCTGTCGTTTGCAGAGACAGGGTCATTAGATTAGAGTGACATTTGATTACAATGCTAATGGCCCAAATGAAAAAATCTCTTTACAGTGGCTTGCCATTTGCTAACTGACGGGCTGGGGTAGGCTTATCACTATCAATTGGGATGTTTTGGAAAAACATTTCCCAAAAACAAATCTCGGTTGTATCAGAGCCTAACTACAACAAACATCGAATGATATAAAACGACAAAGAAAAAAAAAAAGGAATATGCAGATTAAAAGCTCTTTGGTCTTGTTACGGAAGTTAGACAAGCCATCTGCTTTTTCTTCCCAAAATCACATATATTTCTCAAAGAGTAAATTACAATATAAGAGAATTTTTATCCAACCAACCGGTATAATTTCTAGTAAAAGGAGTTATATCTATTTAAATATCCGGTTTTAGGTTCAGGTTCGTGTGCATACAAAACATATCTTTGAAAGGGTCACTTTTGATAAAACTTGACAATGTTCGAATTTAATGCAGTCAAATAGCCATATAAAATCACAAAAATTCTCCTTTTTACATAAGCCTTGTCTAGATTTCTCCTGAAACAAAAAGAAATCATTCAAATATTTTTAAAGAGAAAATTATTACTTCTTTCATTACATGAGGAGAGTTACCACACAACTGCCTTCGCCACCTAACATGTGCTTCTTTTAGTTTCATCAAAGTAACACAACTAACCTCTATATTTTTGTTTCATATTCGTAAAATTCATACGATTTTAAAATAGAGATAGATCTAAATAAAAATAAAACGTTCCTGAAAATTTTTGTGGGTTAAAATGGATTTTTTCTTGTATTTTCTTTCCAAGAACTCTAGGCACTCTATAATAATAAGTGATTTTTTTAATTATTTTTTAGATAAAGCAAAAATTCTCCTCAATTCTCAATCCATTAACTCTACCATTTTTTTTGTTAATATGGCATGTCATTTGGTGCTAGTTTATTCCTAATCTCTTTTTTTAAAAGTGTTGGACACTTTAAAATTTTGTTAAAATAAAATTTAATAAATATTATTAAAATATTTAATATTTATTAAAAATCATCTTTTAAAAAATTAAAATTGATTAAGTCTCTTAAATTTTTTAAGTCATTTTTGTAGTTTTTTTAATCAACTAACAGTTGAAATAATGAATATTTAAAATTGAAGTGTCACTTATTTTCAGTTGATATTTTCATGTAGTACAATATGCTTTCAATGTTGAAGGAGAAAAATGAGTTGCAAATTCAACAAAACAATATTAATTTTATTCATTTATTTGGACATTAATTCCCTCATTTTTAATATAAAGTTGAAAAATATTAAAATCTTAAATTTAGGTGGTGCAATATTTTGGAGAAAGCCTGTTAATTGATTAAAAAAATTACAAAGAATGACCTAAGATGTTTAAAGGACTTAATCATTATTAATTTTCTTATAAGATCATTTTTTATAATTTATTTACAAATATTATTTTTATTATTATTAGAGTTAAAGTACATTTTATCACCTGCACTTTTTTCAAGAAATACTAGGTACTCTATATTAATAAATGATGCATTTTTTTCTTAAATTATTTCTAGAAGGGCAAAAATCCTCTCATTAGTGGATTGTTAATGAAGGGGAATTTTTCTCCTTCAGAAAGCTCTTTAAAAAAAATACTTTATTTATTAATACATAATGTTCAATACTTGTCGAAACAAAGTATAAGATAAAAAAGCACTTTAATTTGTTTTTTTTTTTTTTCGTGGTGGAATGAAGTTCTTTGAATTGAACAATTTCTCAGACCCAAAAGAAGGTATAAAGCAGCTTTGATTTGTGGATAATGGATTGATGCTTGTTGGCCCAAACGAAAAGGATCAAGGCACGAGGCTCTATTTATAGTATGGGCCCATCATATTCATATCCAACACAACCGAATCATCCACTTCCATTTAGATTGTAATTTGGGTCTAACAACGCAAACCCTGCTTTCATAACATTCAAGTGAAAAAAATAATAAGTTAAATTTTCCAAAGATATTATTGTCAGCGTGGCGACATGATGCACGACACAAGTTGTTCATATCGATGATTGTGCTTCACCGTCTAAACAAAGAAAAAGATCTAAATCCCACACCTTGGCTTTTTTGGAATGCTCCAGTCACCATCTTTTCATTTATTTCGTATTTTCTTAATATTTGTTGATGCTGTGTTGAATGTGTTTCTCACATATAAATATAATGATGTTTAGGCAGAAAAGAAAACATTAGTCCCCACGATTGAATCAAACTGTAGTAAACTTTATCATAGGAATTGAGACATGCAGTACTCATTTGTCTCTTTTCATCTCTAAAAAGTAGTTCCCAACACCGTCCCTATACGCATTATTGCTTCTGCCACATTCCCCATACTTCAATATATTAGATTTCCTTCGATTATACTTCCAAGTTTATCATTTTGGATTTCTAAAATAAGGGAAAACAAGATAGCACTTCAAATTTTACTAATAAACCACCATTTATAGCATAGAAATATTAGACCTGTATCAATAACACGGACAAAAGTCGCAAAACAATTGATGATTATCGAATCACGCATTGAATTTAAGACCCTATTTATCAGATATTGATTCTAGTAAATAAGGCTATAACTATTTAAATATAAAGTTTTGAGTTTGAGTTTATTTAAATTCAGAAAATATTTTTGAAAAATTTATTTCTGATTAAATTTAACAATGTAAAAAAAAAATCTAAGACCCTTCCTCAGGACTCCTAAGTTCCAACCACAAAATTTAAGAAGAAAAATTTATTATGTGAATAGATGTCTCAACAAAGCTTTAGTTTATTTCATAGAGACCCATTCCATCCATCTTCGTGTATTTTTTGACCATACACAGAATCTTACCTATTTTGTTCCTTCTTCTTCCCTCCCCTCTCTCTTTCGACATTGTTTTCCCTTGACAAATTGTCCAACTATTTTATGTTTCTTTTTTCTTTTTTAAATCCATGTTAAGATCATTGTACGATGATGTTTTTGCCCCCTCTCCGTCGGCATCTATTTATTCAAAGAAAATCGAACTGAATATCTGAGAACCTCTAAAAAGAGACAAAGACACGGACACATAACTAACTAGTGTGAGTAAGCAACAACTAGATTGCCCCCACGTTCTCGTGTTTTATAACATGGAAGATTCAGATTTAAGATTACGATGAACATGTCGGTCGCAAAAGCCGGAAACGGGGTGGTCAATGGATTTAAGATTTTTTTTTTTTTTTGGGGGTCCAAAGAAACGTCCCGAATTGTGTCTAAATCAATGTTGGACACGCTAAAGCATACCAAATTTCCATATAATAATGGAATGGAAAACGAAGTGAAAATATTTGATGAATTAAAAAATTAATAATTGATGCAACAGAGGAAGGAAGGCAGAAAGTTGAATACAGCGAGGCACCTACATTTGGACCCATTCATACTTTGGAAAGTTTTGATATGGGCTCTGATAAAAAAGGCAACGCGGATAATCAAGATTTTCCTTCATTTTTTAATTCATTTTTCAATTATTTTCATTTATGTTTTCCTTACTTGCTCTTGTCCTTTTGCCTTCTTGCAAAGTTGCTCTTCTGCATCGTGCTACGCGTAAATAATTGGGTTTTTAATGATATTTATTTTTTCTGTTAACCCTTTTCTTTCTCTTTCTCTGTTTCACTGCTTTTCGCCTCTTATATTTTTTTCCCCCTACCCTTTACTGTTGATTATCAGGTTTTCTAGTCAAGGGAATCTTTTTTGCAGAATCTGGGGAATTATCAAAACTGAAATCGAGTGGTTTTCTTTGGCAGAAAAGACCTAGATGCACAAGAGCAAGATTGCATGTTGATGGCAGATAGAGAAACCTTGTGGGGTTGATTTGGATTGGTCCCTTCCCTATTCATATGCCTTAGAGCCAACCAAAAGCTTCTGACTTTCCATTTGTTACTCTTGTTGCTCTGTGTTTTCTGGATCCTATCAGGTTGTTTCCAGGGTTCTGTGAATCGAAACCACATGTCACAGCAGAGGCAAACTAGGATGATGAGTTCAAGCAATGCAAAAGGAGCTGGCGACACCACGTACACCAAGATCTTCGTGGGAGGGTTGGCTTGGGAGACTAAGAGAGACTCTCTGAAACGCTATTTTGAGCAGTTTGGAGAGATCTCAGAGGCTGTTGTTATCACTGACAGAAACACCGGAGCATCAAAAGGCTATGGCTTTGTAAGCCTATTGGCTATTATAACTTTCTCTGCCTCTTTATGATCATCTTTCATTCAATTTTTCCGCGTGTTTCTGTTGCTCTTTCAGGTGACTTTTAAGGAGCCTGACTCTGCAATAAGAGCTTGTCAGAATCCCTACCCTTTGATTGATGGAAGGAGGGCTAATTGTAATCTTGCAGCTCTTGGTGCACGGAAATTCAACCCATCTACCACAGGTTCACTTCACTTGTTGCTTTCTCTTTCAATTATATATAGTTCTGTGATATTGACATGTTTTCTTCTACAGCAAAACATGTTTATTAATGGCTGATAAGCTTGCTTCTCCAATCTCAAAAGTTGCAGGAGCTGAGAAATTCAACAACAATTCATGGGCCATGGTGCCAATCCCATTTCAAGGCACCTCTTCATATTACAACCAGCACGTGCCTCATCACACTTTTCCCTTTCCACCACCCTACAGGTATACACAATTTATACATGCCATTCAAAGTTCAAGCTGTTATTTTTCCCGAAGTTGTCTGCTCCTTACTATATCTGTATACTTTGTATCAACTTTTTCTTCAACATTATTCAGGTATCCTGGTTATCCTCCCTCACAAGAAATCTATGCAATGGTTAGTTAGCTCCAAATACATAAATAGTTAAAAATTTATCTTATCCCCTGAATTGCCAAAGCTAATCTCAATCCACAGGCGTCCTTTCCATCCCCCATTCTTGAATCACTTGACAGCCTGCTGATCTGATTTCTTTTTTTTGTGCAGAACTACTACAACGTTTATGGAGGGCAACAGCTTCCATTTCGATGGCGTCCGGCAATGTACCAACCATATTATGGGCTAAGTAATTCAATGCGATTGCCAGCAGAAGCAATGGGGAAAAAGACACAGTACTCTGATATGCCACCCCAGGAAATGTTGGCAGTTGTTGGAGTGCCACCACCAGAACCTATCTCAGTTTCTCCTTCAATACCCACCTCTGGTTCTGTATCTGGTTAATGAAGTCCCCTTCTGTTTGTTGTCATGATTATGTTTTGCCTAATCTGCATGAATGAAATGATGATGCAGGATTAGTCACCGGCACAGCACCAGTTTCTGGTTCTGCAGCAGCCGCCAAAATAGGAGCCTCCCCTGAACACAAGTCTTCAGCTTAGACCAGTGAGAACAGGTTCCATCAAATCATATAGCTTGAGACGCGCTTTTTTTCATCTTTTCTCTCCATTGCCTTGATATTTTCTTGTTTTAAGAATCTGGATTCGCAGGGATCATTCTTCAATTTTATATTTTCTCGTATAGGATTAGCTTACTGTTAGGTTACACCGTTACAGTTCGAAAAATATTGCATCTTTTACCTTTTTTTGGGTTCCTATATCTGTTTTGCATTTTATAGGTTACTTATTCTAGATCCAATTTTGAGTTTAGTAATTTTCTGTATCCAACAATTACGTCAGGACTGAAAATAATATATTTCTATTAACAGTTTGGGCCATTTTTGCTATGGGTTTATCAGAGCTCAATTTTCTTGTGTTTGATTTTAAAGTTTTAGTTTTTTTTCCCCTATAGAATCGCAGTATTTATAAACTAATTATTGAAAATTATCTTAATTGTACATTCTTGTTCTGTTAAAATAAAATAAATTCTAATATGGGCAGTTGAAATTCACATTTGAACGATTCATAGGCCCAAAAACAAAATGAACAATACATACGACACGACTGTATGATACTTATTTCTTGAATCCTATTTTAAATTTCAGAGATTATGGTTGAAATAGTGAATACTAGAGAATTTCGTTTCTTTGATCAATTTTTTTTAAAAAAAAAAAACAGCATAAAATGGTGGCTTGTTTGGCAACCGGTTGTAGGAACAACTTTCTATTCTCCAAAAAAAGAAAATCTATTTGGTAAAACCAAAAAAATATTATTCTAGAAAAAAAATAAAATCTTTTAGGTATTTTAGGATCATTATTCTAAAAAATAACAATAAGAGAGTGTGAAAACACATATTTTCATTGTTTTTTTTCCTTATAGCATGTTTTACAGAAAATTAGTTCTCAAAAAAGTTTCAAACAAGCCTCTATATTGCCCGAATTTGGTTATAAAAATTTTGATTAGCACCTTATAGTTTATATGTGTAAATAATATTGATTTTATCCCAGATCTGTATGTTTTTTTTAAAGATTTGTGCATTACATATTTATATGTAATTTAAACATTGCTACGGAAGGTTTAAAGAATCTAGATAATGTTAGGCAGCATTTGAAATGGTGGGCTTGCATCTGGATTTAAATTTTAGATTATATGTTTGGAAGATTAAAAAATTCTCAAATGCAAAAAAGAGATAAACCAAGATTCAAAATGAAAATAAAAAATAAAAAATAATGAGCTTATTTTTATTTTTGAATCGATAAGAGATAAATAGATATATTAATAGTAAAAATGCAAGGAGAATAAAATACTTAAAGTGATTAGAAATTTAAATGATTAGGATATAAAAAAATTTTAAAATTATAAAAAATAATTTAAAATAAATTTAAATTCATAAATTTTTGTGTTTCTAAATGAGGAATTTGGTTCAAATCTAAATCCTTATTAATTCAAATACACCATTAATATATGTTGTAATTTTATCTAAAAAGATTTATTATAACTCAGTTTTGATTTTTGAAATGATATTTTAAAATTTTTAAATAAAGAAATACAAGTTTGCAAGGTAATTAGTTTAGATTTGATACAAGATTGAAGGAGAGAAAATTCAAGGGTGGCATTATCAAAGAATCATATATTGATTATAATAGAACCGGAAAACTCGAATTAAACATGGAAAATAAATGGAAGAAGACATGTTTAGTGGTTTTTACTTTTTATTGATGGAAGATGAAATGATAAGAAAAATGTTGACATGTAAAAGAGACTAAATTAGAAAGGGTACATGATACAAGATGACATTGAAATAGCTGAACAACCAAATAAGTTTACATGAAAGGGATTGTTCAAGTAAGACCAACTTTCATTATGGTGCTAACTACTTGTCAACTCAATATCGAGTTCAACTAATCCACACCCTTTTTGGGCAATGAAGAAACAAGAATCCCATATTCCCATTACTAACAACACTGTTGTGCAATCATGTAAACACCAAAATTGGACCATTTTAAAAAAGCAAATACTCCATCCATTTTTAATTCATAAGACACTTGTTAATAGATTATGTATATTGATAAACTAATTAAATATATTTTACAATTTTATTTTTTAAAAAACACAAATATAAATTTTAAAAAATAATCTCTATTTGAAAAATTCTTAGATAGATTAGGTATATTACATTATTTTTTATCTGTCCAATCAGAATATCCCAATTTATGTAAATAAAATCTTATGTGATATGATTTCAATTAATTTTATTCTCATAACAAAATTTATATTTAATTTTTTATCTTTTTTCTGACTCTACTATCATTGATATCATAATTAATTTATATTTAATATTGTCTAAATGTCATATTTTTATTGAATAGACTATAAATAATATGACGCATTCAATCTACTTAAGAATTTATCTTGTCCAAGAATATAATCTTATTTGTAAACCATTAGAGAGAGAGAGAGAGAGAGAGTAATAAAAGAAGAGAAATATTGAAAGAAGTATAATTAATTAAACTTTATTTTTCTTAAATTGTTTTAGATTTTAAGACACGGAATCACTTTTAAAAATGTCATATGAACTAAAACGAAAGAAGTGCAACAAAATAACGCCACAGACAAATAAATTAACCATTATCCCAAAATAATCTTCTTTTTAGTAAAGTAGTTTGAAACTGCAATCCACTTGACACAACTCCCCTAATAAAGTTTTGGCCGTCCAATTAGAAACTAAGTTTGGTTTGTTGAGAATGCAATAAACTTGATAATTATAAATCCAGACCTTAATAATACTCTTAACCCCAATTATTACGCACTTACTTGTTATTACCCTCTCTCTACCATCCTTTTCTACGTATTATTCAATCTGTAATTTTGTTGAGTAGCGATGCTACAAATACTTGAATGCGAAGCGCAGCACTGCAACCACGTCAGATTTGGATTCATTACTCACTCACTTTTTCAACGATTTTTTTTAATATTAATAACAATAATAATAACAACAATATTAATAGCACAGCGACAAATGTTAGAGGCAGATGATCATAACCTGCTACCTACCTGTCCCCTCTCTACACGCTTCCTCACCTTCCATTTTCAAATATTAAACTCCTCCACCTCTCCCACTCTGTTATTTCTTATATCACATTTTTCAAAATACAAAGTAGAAATACATTAAAGTCTCAAATAAAAAAATTTAATTATTATAAGGTTCTGTAATAATTGAATTAAAGAGATTGATAATTGATTGTATTGTAAATCTCTTTAATTCAGTTGTCAATAAATATTATAATAATTACTTTTTTTATGTGGGAGTTAAATGTAATTCTCTCAAAATATAATGATAACATTTTTATCCTTGTCAATTCTTTTAACGTATCATACCAATATCTTGTATGAATTTAAGAGATTTAAATTGCATTAATCAATCTTGATTAAGCTGACTAAAATTATTCAATAGCTTTTGCATAAAATTTTAGTTCAAATGCGCGAATGAAACAATATTCAAATTAACGGCTATACCAATTATACCAATTGGAAGTCCACTTCTACACCCTAAACCCAATCCCAAAGGCTATCCCTTATCATATAACCTTGACTTTAATTTGTTGACTTTGTACGCCGCTCTCTTCATTAAAATAATCCTAACACTTCTTTCCTTTTATCATTTCAATATTCTCCACTAATATTATCTTTGGATTTATGATTAACAAATGTACACTTTAGTCCATAAATTAGTCAAGTTTAAAGGAAAAAAAAAAATCTGCGTCACAGACTCACTTCAACCGTTAAATTAAAGGTTACTTCTTTCAAGAAAAAAACTAATATTTTCGAAGACACTATACCGCGTTTATTTGGACCTAACATTCAGTAAGATGCCAGAAATTCAGAATTTCGTGGCGTCCTCTAATTTATCAATCGCTCGGCAGGTCAACTCATCATCATTCATCAACTTTCAATTCAATTTCCTTTTAATTTCGGATAAGATTGACTCGAGGACAGCAAAGTGTTGCTTAGCATCTAAATGAAGCTTCCCCAAGTGTCAATACCGTGTTTTTAGAACCAGAACTGTACTTTTCCCCCTGATTTAGACATGCACATGCCAAAGCCAAAACGTTTCGTTTGGATTCGCTATTAATCCATAATACCACCCCAGTACTAGCAACGCAGGAATCTTCCCCATTCAGCATCTTACTAATCCAAACAAGTTTCAGAGATCTGATACATATATACCAAGCATGTTATTCATTCAAAATCCAAATGAGGTGGCTTCCTCATTTTAAGTAAAACCAGTTTCACTACACGAGTACCAACGCATTAGTGAAGCAAACAAGTTCTGAGAGGCAATGCAATAACTATAGATGGAAACAGGGGAACCCCTCCCACCATCTGAGACACTCACTCATCCACGTTTTGATCAGCTCAATCAATAGCTAACTGATACTATATAATATGTACTAAGAAATTTTTTATGAGGACGATGGTTTGGTGATAGGGTCGTACAAAATAGGACAAATTTTTAAGGCTGACTCGATCTAAAAAGAATAAACAGAGATCAGGATCAGATCATTTACCTTGTGCAGACTAGATCGATTAAAACTAGATTTCACAAGCAGCCATTACCAATACCACATTACCACAAGTCACCAAAGGTTAAGCTATGCTATGGGCAAATAGGGAGCAAGCCACTGCTTCAAATGTGGCATAGAAGAGCAAAAGAAATGTCCACGCAATTCTTTTAGACAACGATGTGCACAAAGTTTAGCTCAGGAGGACCAAAGGTTTGTTACAGCTACCAAGTTTCTTACAAGAAATTTCAGATGCTAGAAACATCCAACCATTGCTCAATACATTGTGCATCATAACTTAATCCATCTAGATTCTCGAAGTGCTGTCCAACTCTACAAGCTAAACAAATAACCCATAACCCCACGAAGGTACGGTAGATACCTTACTGCAAGACTCCAAGGACAAAAGTATCAACAGAACACCAGCAGTCCCTTAGGATATATCTCTTTCTACGTATATATAGATGTAAATACTTCTCTCAGCAGCAATCAACCCCAGCATTAAGGATGACTCAGTGCATATGAGGACGAGGTGTGCGTGACCGGACAGGTGTCTTCGATGGACTTACCCTGCATGAAAAAAAAAAAATTGCAGAGATAAAATAAAAGATGCTTTCTCTCTTTCTTTTTTAATAAAAAATAATACAACAGTTGAAATCAAAGAGAAATATGTCAATCTGACCTTATAGGCAACGATCCCAAAATTACACCACTACAGTTCAGAGCTGCAATTGCACTTTCAGCCTGCAATATTGAGGCAAAGAACTTGAGACAACTACAAAGGAAAGGGGAAAATCAAAACTATAGTAACCCAAAATTAACCAAGAGGATAATTATGAATTTAGACATAAGCACACATTAATAAATAAAAAGCATTATGGTTTTAAAATTTCAAGATATTTTAACCAACTGAATTCTCCTTGCACTACTAAATTTCATGTTACTATTTTAACCAGTCCAGGACCACAGGCATATAACTAAACCAATGTTTCAAATGCATCGCTAAATATGAGAAACCCAAATTTGAAGCTAAGTAACGCAAGAAACACCTTAATGTGTGACAGCTATATTGAATTTTATTAAAAAAAAAAAATCGGGGATAAAAAGACGTTGTAACAAAATGTGTTAAACTGAAACAACCCAAATGTACAAGCAAGTAAAGGCAAGCTCTAGTAATGCTCAAAGCACATGACTTAATGCTCAAAGCACATGAGTAAGTATCGGCCCCATCAAGGCACGGTTATATAGATGATATTAGGGTAGGAGGGAAAAGCATATTTGAATTGCAAATCTCAGTTCTATGAAAATCAATCCCTACAAATAGAATAAAAAATAAAGAACTACATTAAGTTCAAATTAAGCTCAAGTAAGCTTTTTTAGAAGACCCAATTCAAATTAAGCTGAAACCAAGAACAGTTAATCATAAAAGGATACAAAATAACGCAATTGAACCAAGAGTTATCACCACTAGATTCTTTAATTCGAATTTGTACATTATCAACGAAGCCCAATTTTCACTGTGCTTTCAATGCCAAAAATAAACTTCCACCTTACTAGAAATTTGCAAATGGACAAAGCATTGCCAAGGCATCATACTAAAACGCACTATATATTAACACTAATTAATCATCAAGCATCAACAACTGAATTCATCTATTTGGATTCCAAGTTAGAAGGGCATGGTTTGTTATCAGATCAAAATCCATCAACTGCCTCAACCTTCCTCCTCAAGTTGTTCTCATTACACCTTATGTGCCTGCCGCACTATGTCCAGCACATTCCACATTATTAACGTTTCTCTCCCATCTGCTCCTTATGGCAAGTAATTAACAAGGTAATCAAAAAAATAAATTCCCATACAATGCCCAGGTTACAGTGATCACCATGTAGTCAAACTCCATGAAATCAGATGCAAAATGAACGATTTATCAGGTTAGAAAAAACAAACAAACAAACAATTTTTAGTTTGTAGGAAAAACTTATCATCAGAACTCAGGCTCACAGATTGGCTCCAATAACCAAATGATATTCCTTGATCAACATGGTTCATAATAGTTCGACTAGAAAATAAAATTACATGCAAGCAAATAAACATGACGGCATTTGGCTGCAACACAACTAAGGAACTCAGGTTAGATGTTTGGAACCCAAAAGAATTCAAGAAAGACACTATATTACTTAGATATAACTCAAGAAATGCGGTGCATAGGGAAAGAACACAAAAAAACAGAATAAAATGCACAGAAACAACCTTAAAAATTGGAGTAGCAAGGAAATCTCCCAAACAACTCTTAACACTGTCCAACCCCTCCTACTCTAATGATCCCCCAACAATTTCTTCTGGGCACTTGCTCTCACCCTGCCACCTGGCCCAGGAGGATATGCAACCTGATTCATGCTAAGCCAGCATCAACCCTTAACTTCCTCAAGTGCAAGAACTTTCATCATTTCTAAGGCAATCCCTCACATTAAGGGTTATGTCAGAAAAAAACTATGCAATCTAAAACTTCCAACCCTTCTACCTTGGTGGTCCTATCTTTTATATCAGTATTTGTGATGTATCAAACTGGATCATCAAATGAACTATAGAGATCCATAGTATAATAATTTGTGCCATCGAGATGCCGTGCTATGAGGATTTATTTGGGCTGTTTTCTCTTCTTCAGGAAAGAGAAGGGCTGTCATGAAGCTTCTTTCATAGTCAATGAAGAGTTAATATTTCCCATGAGGCACCAAAATACTACCCAAAGAAAAAAAACAAGAAGAAGAAGAAGAAAAGAAACAAAACAAATACCAGCAAGATGCAATAAAAGAAACAATCTAGCGAACATTGAGATGTTAATTTAAACAAGTGAGAAGAATAGTTTTCCTATTCTGTTTTCAAATGGGGAGGCTGACGGGGAGCTGATATCAGTAGTATAAACCAGAACAGCTATGAACAACAAAAATCTGATGTTTTTGGATAAGAATGCCATGAAGCGAGAGACTTATAACAGGACTTCAGTGCACCATAGTTGATTCAGCTGAACAATAAAGATCATGAGTTGGCGAGCAATTACCATCATGAACTCAACAAACGCAATTCGAGTTGAATGATGATAATCACCAAGAAGCCTCAAGCGATGGACCTAGATAAACAAAATCATAGAAAAGGTCTCATAAAAAAAGTCAGTTAAAAAACAAAGAAGCTATCTTGTTTCCATGAGAAGCTACAAACCTCTCCGCAGAGAGATTCAAAGAAGTGTTTGACATCTGCCTGAGCAACCTGCACCAAGGACAATGAAGAGAAAAAAGCAAGTCATGGACCAAGAATTTGATGCAAAAAGAACCAATCAAGGGATCCAGTAGTAGTCCTTTGCAAAATTCTATCCCAAGACTAAACCCAAAACTACCTTTTTGTCAATATTTGTGCAATAAATGGTTCTTGAACACATCTCCCGTTCATCTTCAGACTGAGAAATATAGCAACATTAGAAAGCCAAGACAGGGAAAACTCCATTAGCCCACACCGGTCAATCATACTCCCAAGTGACTATCAGAAAAGTGCTATAGAATAATAGAAGTACACATGCTAAGAAATGATAAAACCATTACCCTGGGCAAAAATGTTGGATTAACTGGTGCAATGGCAGTTTTTGAAGGCAGCACTCTCACTGGATAATATCCAAGCATAGTGCCAGATAGATTCAAAGCAGCCCTAGCACCTTCTGCAGGCACAACACCATACAATGAAATTCTAAGTCTACATCATATGTAGCGACCAAATTGGGGATGTTACCTTCATCTGTGAACTCAATGAAGGCAAAACGAAGAATGGAATTTGGATCCCCACATACTCGACAATCAACAACCTTTGTCCCAGACAAAAGGAGTCAATTCAGTAATGTTGCCAATTATTTTAAAAGAAGAAAAACACACAGTAAGCTAAACAGAAGCATTTATACCTGGCCACAGTTAAGAAAGAGAGCTGCCAGCTGCTCTTCAGTAACCTAGATGCCATCAGAGAAAAATGATCCTAAAAATGAGTGCACAGAGAAAACAGAGCAAGCTAGTTGGAATCAGAATTCAAAAGCCAGATATGATCTGTACCTGCTGATCAATATCAGACACATAAACAGTCCTTCTTATCATCTCTTCTCTTTTTTCCACATCCATTTTATGATTCACTCTTCGCTTGCCCTGATTATAGCCGTTCTTCCTCTGCAACAAGTTACAATTATATCAAGTAAAGTGATACTTTCAGGCAAAAATGAAATGTGTATGCCAGTAACATGATGCTGGGAAGTGGGAAAAAGTAGGGCAGTACTGTGAACAGTACTCAACAAATTCAAGAAAACACTTATCCTTAATTTAACCTTAAAAGTAAAATCTCTCAGGAATAGAAATTTGCTTCGTTTGGCTATGAAAATAAACTAAAACAAATGAGAAATATTCATACCCTTCTGTTAATTTGACCATTGGCATTGCCATAGTTAGCCTGTAATAGAAAATTGTTAGTGTAGCCAAATCCTCCACCACCACCTAAGATCCCATGATTCTTAGTAAGCGATGGGGGCACAAATTCTTCAGCCATAGGGTTCAACTTCGATAATAGTTCTGCCAAATCCCTCATATCCCGCTTGAAACTTTCACCATTGTCGTCTTCACCATTTCTCACCCCATTAGAAATCTGGTTAATGCCATAGCCACCATTGTTCATCACCATCTGTTGAGTCTGGACCCCATTTTCTTCAAATCCATTTCGAATCTGAGCCATCTGAGCCTTATAGTTGTTATTGGGGACTGATATGGTAGTCGAAACGATGTCTTTGTTGCTGAAGACAGCGTTCAGATTCTGATCACCATTGACGGGCTGAACATTAGTTTCTATACCATTTCCCATGGAACCAGGTTTGAGCTTCGATTTCTCCAGTTCATTAGGTACAGTTGAGTCAGAGGATACTACACGGTTTTCCAAATTGTCACCGGAAGAGCCGATTATGGCCCCAACATTCTCAGCAACAGCCATAACCGAAGAGATACTTGCAGGAAATAAAATTTTTTTTTTTTTGGGCGAAAACTCCTATAAAATTGATCAGAAAATCATCGTCAAGTGAATCAGTAAGTAGGGTCAAAACAGAAACGCAGACAAATACCCAAAACCCAAATTTCGAAAAGGAAGACATACCTGGTCTTATCTAAAAGATTTACAGTGACGCGAGATCAAACTGATCCTGAAGATCGTCTGCACACTTTAGAAACCGAATAAAAATATGTAATACAAAATGCAAAAAAAGGCGTGCAAATTGATGAGGAATGAGTAAAATAAAGGAAAAGTTTTTATCGTACTAGTTTAGTGAAGAAGACGATGATTATTCTAGAGAGCGAGGGCAGAGAGAAAAAGGAAAAGGGTATTCTTCGGATCGTCCGTTGCAGCTGCACTGCCTTTTTGGACCTTCCTCAGGACGTCCCTATTTGACGATGAACGTAGCGAAAGGCAATAACAAGTAAAAGACCCAATTTCCATCGACCCATTCTTTCAACAATTTCCGCAAATGCCCATACTTACCATACATGCATTCATTACACACCCACACATCATCCATGTAGAATCCATTCAAAATTAAGATACATTAATTTAATGATGATGAAAACGCAGGATTTTGTATTAAATGAAGTTACATGCGTGCATTTCAGGAAGGCCGATTTTAATATTTTAAATTTTATTTTTTTAAAAAAAATCTTAGATATACTGATTGTGGTAGCCTGGAAGGTATTAAATCTTAACACTTGTCAGAAAGGCTTGATCGAAAAATGGAAATTATATATGTGTGTTAAAATTGTGATTATGTTAATTAAAATAAAACTCTTTTAATAAATGAAGGTAAGTATAATTAAGATTTAAACATGGCCATGAATGATTGGCCAAAAAATGAAATATATGGTCATGAATGTATGGATATAACTGGGAACCGAACGGGGCAACTTGAGCCATTTTCTATGGGTGTTTTTTTACCCTTGCCACTTGGAAACGTTCAAACGTAAGCTCATTTTGACAAAGACTGCATATTGCACAAGGGTTTTTTAGGTTGTCACGTTGTTTATGAAAACTTTTTTTTTTTTTTACCAACAGAAAACAATTATTATGTTTTTCGAAGCCACAGAAAACAATTATTAAATTAGTAAATGTTGGGGAATTTATTGTATCGGCAATAAAATAATTTAAGGCAGAATTGTATTTATGTGACTACGAGTTCGTATATGCCTGTTTAAAATTTATGTTTATCTATACTCATTTCGTTTAAAAAATATAAGATATTTTTAAGGGGATTGAATATTCAAAAATATAAAATATTTTTAATTTTTTAAAGAATAATTATTACCTTTTTTTCAAGAGTATCTTATTGAACAAATCACTTTATATTTTTTTTGAAGTAAAACACCTTATTTAATAAATATGAAAAAATGAGATTAGTTTAATAATAAATAATTATTTTACTGAAAAATAAAATTTAATAAAAAATATTTTAAATTTTTAAATGGAGGGAGTATGCTGTTTTTAAAACGTGAAATGGCCAGTTGATGGAGACAGTCATGACCATTACTATTAATAAAGAATATAATTGAGGATGGCTTTCCAATACCGTCACCATTTGTCCAAAAAGAAAAATACTGTCACCATTGAATTTAGATGTAGTCATTATTATGATATTAAAAACTGGATTTGTTATTAAAAGCACAGATTGAAGAGTTAATAGTTAAAATAGTAGTTAAATCATAATTAAATTAAATTAATCATAATTAAATCTATCAATGTACTAATTTAATGATTTACTGGTTCAACTAAGAGGGTTGGTCCAAATTTCAATATCACAAGTCATTATAATTATAATTATTATAATTATTTTTTTATTTTAAGTTATTTCTAATATATTTTATCAGTCAAAGGAGATTTTAAAATTCATTAATTTTATTTAAAAATTGAATAAGTTTTAAATTTTTTGTATTACTCATAAGTTTTTAACTTTATTCCCGGGGAAATTGTGTGATAAAAATTTAAAAATGTAATCCTTTGTCTTTTGTTGTTCCTTTGATTATAAACAAAAAAAATTAAAAATATAACTTATAAATAAAACAAAAATTCTCATCTCTTTACTATATAAATAGGATTAGAGAGGAAGAAGTATTTAATAGAAAATCGTAGACACTTTATTGGCAGGTCATTGTTTTTTATTAACAAGCTTTGCACGAGGGGGCAGTAATTTAAATACCGATCATGCGCCCTGCCTCCCCAACGCGTTGATAAAGGGATCAATATCACATCTAAGGACTTAAATATTTAAAATTTAAAAATATTATCAAATCTAACAAGAGCTTTGTTAAATTTTGATAAACTTTCTCAAAATTCAACCATAACTTTGGTCATTTCTTTGTTAAAAATGTTTTTATATTAAAATTTGCGAAATATAAACTTTTAGAAGCAATTTCCTGAAAAAGGAAAGGCCATTGGTAGGAGAAATTGGCAACAAAATCACAAAAAATTAATAATCACATTAATAGTTTGAAGATCTTCCTGCAGCAGTTCCCAATTTAAGTTTTTGTTCGCAGAAAAATGATACGCTGGTTAATGATTCGGGGCCTCTGCGTGAGTAACTTTCAAAAACACATTTAAACCGTTTTTAAAATATGCTTTTACTAAATTTAATAAATAGTTGCATTTTTAAATGTGCTTTTATTAGATGTAAATTGAAAAATAAACACACACTTGCTCTACCTACCAAGTACCAACATGACACCATGAATTTTCCTATATTATTTTGTATTCCCTCAAGCCAAAAACAAAATTAATGTTCTCTCATATCTCAACCCGTAATATAAACTGCATGGTCTAAGGACTATGAAATATCGCTAGCAATGTAAATATATCTTTTTAATTTAACCTACAAAACAAACATAAAGCGTATAATGTCCCATAATTCATCTACTAGGAGAAGGAGGGGACGTATTTTAGAATTTTACTATTTTTACATCGATTCTATACTTTTTTTTTAATTTAGTAATCGACCTCTGTTTTTACTGTATACCAACCATCATCTCAAATCAAATCATGCTTCTTTCCACCCCACCAATTAATTCCGTTGAAACATAATCTTTCAAAACAAGCCCCAATTAGTTAGGTTATATAATACTAAATGGGTGAACAGATTTATTATTATTTTTTACAATTTCTATAATTTGTTATTTTAGAAAAATTTAAAAAAACATTAAATTGAGCCGATTCAGATTTCACATTTCCTCAGCAAAAGTGAGAAGAATGGGTTTTCCCATGAGAGGAAAGCCAACTCCTAAGCCAAGCTAGAGAAAGGGATGAGCTAAGGTACAACGTGGTCCTCGAACTCTGCTTTTGTTGGGCTCTGCGAGTCGTCTGAGGCTTGTTGTGGACACGGCCTCTTATGGTTGTCTCTGTCTCTTTCCATAATTAAACCAACCTCGCACAAACCCATTTCCCTAACAAATGAAATCACCGGTGCTGTATCTCCTACTCTAATGTAGGAGATACAGCAGAGAGGGCACAAGCCCAAATAATAAAACGGGCCCACCGACCTGATTTTAGGTGCTGCTTGGTGATGTCTCAGCCATGACCTCCGGTGGTGGACCCCAACACCTGCTAATTGCTATCCAAAATATATCATGCATTTACCTTTACAAATTATAATTATAAATAAATAGACTGCTTGTCGAGGATTCAAAGTATTGGAATAAATACACAACCATTATTACCAATTCAATAGGTTTAAATGGTACAGACCCAAAACTCGTATTGTTAAGAGGTGTGGGGGTTATAATTTTATTACGAAAAAAATTAATGTTTCATCATTTTTTTAGGTTGAGAAAATAGGACATATTTTAATTATCTCTCCAAATCCCCTCACTTTCATTTAACCAAATAAGTTAAGGGGAGGGATTTCTCCTCCTTTTCTAAACCCCTCGGAGATTTCGAGGCATGAGACCTTCTTACCCCCCGCGCGCGCGCGCGCGCTCGAGAGAGAGAGAGAGAGAGAGAGAGAGAGAGAGAGAGTTAGCAGTTCAAATGTAAATTCATAATTGATATAGGTAGTGGCAAGAAAATAGAAATGGAAGTGGAAAGAATCTGTATCCGCTCCAACGTGTCTGCTTTGTATTTTGACCAAACTCTGTGTCCTCATTTTATTAATTAATAATCTCCAAGGCAATAGAATTGCATATTTTACTAGAATGGACATACATGGAATAAAGAATAATAAAAAAATCGAGACAAAAGACAAAATATTACAAACTGTACAACGCACTCCAGGCAACTTTTTTCTTTTTTCCCTTATGGGTTTAAGCATGCATTGTTCACCTGACATCAATTTAGACCCTTGTCGTGAAATTAAAAGGCACACAACAGACAAGGCAGTGTTGGGATAATTTTGGTTCCAGATTTGATTTGACCTCATGATTCTCCTCATGCACTGCTCTAGGTGTTTAGGTCAAAATATGTGCCTCTTCATTTTTATTTTAAATATTGGAGGATGAAGATGTAAATTTGGAAGGCAAATGGCCATGGAAGCGTTGTTAAAATAGGATTTGATTTCTACCCTACAAGGCCTCCACCATGAGTCTAAACTATTTGGATAAGATTTCGATGATATAGATTAGTAAGTCGCACTTCTAAAAATTATAAAATATAAATAATCAAATCAAATAGGACGGTTCAGATTTGCGGTATTCTCTTGATTAGCGGAGAAAAGCCCCCTCTGATAAAATAAGAAGCAAGAGCCATCCATGAATCATTTCACTTTCTGTTGTGGGTGGGCGGGGGAACAAATTCTGTAAAACAACGCAAATAAAGGCGACCGTGGCTGGGTCTCACGATCTCAGTCACCCAAAATGGTTGGGGGCCATGCTACCATCCACCGCAGTCATAAAGCCGCTCATCAGCTCCAGTTAATACGTCCCTCAGCATCACTCTCACCAGTTAAATTTCCGCACTCCACAGTAGTCATCAAGCCGCCTAGATCCTATAGACCCCACAAACATGTTTCCTGAGTTTTGGTGCATACATTAACATCTCTCCAGATTCAACACATCCTTCATCTGAGGGGGGAAGAAAAAGGGGGTGGGAGAAGGAGGAGCAGAACAATCTAACCCAAAGAGCAGAGCACCGCACTATATTTCAAGGGCAGGCTACATAAAAGCTTTCAAGGTTATGAATATGTGACCTGATCGTCTTTGCAGGGCCCCAGTGGATTGATAGACTGATACTTGGCCGCAGTTTCATTTTTCTTTATTCAACAATTACGGTGTCAATCTTACTTTTCAGCGTTTCCGAAGATATCCGTGCGTTCAGATTTCACAGTAATTTCCTCCAACAACAGAAAGGGGGAAGGCCAATCGTTCATAAATAACCCCTCCAACAAGGTAAACATGAATCTGACAGCCACACTAGTACATCAATTGTCTCAAATAAGGCAAACATAAATCTCTAGAATGATTGTATGCTCATCAAACAGCCAAACTGATCTATGACAATTGACCACAACACAATTCCAGTGCTTTTTTTTTAAGGGACTAAACTCGAGTGCATCGTTAATTTCCAACAAAACAACTTAATCCAACTGCATCATCTAAACCTCGGTCCGCATTGCAACAAAATAACTAGCACTAGATATGATCCTGCTGCATCGGTGAGTTAATCAACCACTGGCTGACCGAGCCTGCAAAAAGTCACATGCTCCCTTCATAAGAAAAACGTTTGAAATAATGAAATACATGCAAAAGCAATAACTAAAGCGTCAATGAACAACTAACATTCATGGCCAACATATTCAATCGTCTTGAATTCCCTCTAACAGTGAGCTATTAGTTCAGAACAGAAAAGGAGGCCTAGAAAATAGCAGGCTTCATCTCTGATCTATCCTCTTATGAAAGCCAAAATTCACATATTCAGATTTATCTTTTACATGAGCCCCACAGTTGCATCACATTCCATACTTGAATAAAAGATTATAAACATGTGCGCTCTATTCTACAAATATTCAAATACCTGGCGTGGTGATCCAGATTGTGATCGAGACCGAGACCGTGACAGTGACCTAGGCCTAAATAATTAGAAGAATAGATCAACCACATCATAAAGTTTGATTTACAAGGCGCCACACGTAACAACCATAACTTGTATGCATTGTATACTGTACCTAGATTTGATTGGTGATGCTGATCTAGACCTAGATGGTGACCTAGAAACAGATCGCTCCAATGACCTGCTGCAGGATAAAAAGGAAAAAATTACAATAAGACAATCAACATCTGTATCACAATAGTGAGGAACAACAAAATGTGATAACTTTACCTTCTAATCCTTTTAGGACTTCTGCTTCTTCCAGGGCTTCTGCTCCGGCTTCTACTGCGGCTCCTTGCGGGACTGGCCTCATATTTCTTCACCTGCATAAAAAAGACAATTGCTTCTGTTAAAAGTTTTAACTTCATTCTAGCTATGAATGAAAACATCACACAAGCTACATGATAATTTGGATGCACAAGCACCATAAACAAATGAGAAATCATTCATATATAAGTAGAAATGTTACCCGAATAAAAGCTCTTGCCCAAGGATTTCTAAATTCAGTGTCATCAAGTTTACGAATCTGTGAAGCAGAGGGTTAGGAAGACAAATAACAGCACTCAGGGCAGCACTGAACCAAATACTATTTAATTATACATTCACTTACAGCATATTTCATGTCGTCATAATTAGTGTAGTCAACAATGCCAAATGTACCTACAAGAAAAACAACATTAAGAGTGTCAGATATACAGCACATATTATAGAATTGAATCATAACGAACTTGAATGACACAGAGAACTAAAAAAAAAAACCAATGACAACTCAATATAAAAACAAGCCATACCATAAAAAGTTAGATTTCTATTCAGGCATTTTGTTAAGATTCAGAGACATAAGAAGGGACTTTGTACTGTGCTGTTAAAAAAGCATTGAACAGCATCTTAAGTTTCATGAACTACCATTTTATAATGACCAGATAGTCGCAGAATGAATTAGCACACATACAAATTTACTCCAGCCAGTATACTAATCACTTTTGCCAACAAACTAACAGGGACTGCCAAGAATAAGAGACAAACAAGGAAAGGAAAAGGAATGTGGAGAATGACATCGTACAAACACAAATTACTATGAAGTTGTACCTTCACTATCACGTGAAACCTCAGCAAAACATACATCACCAGCTTTCCGCATATGATCCTGAAAAATGGTGTTCAACAAATAGGTAATAAGGTGATAGAAATTTGAATTTTAACTTCAGATGAGTTTGCTTGCCAAAAGACAAGTGATAAGTTTGAGAATGCAAATACCTTTAAATCCTGCCAAGATGCAGATGATGGGAGTCCACGAACAATAACTGTGATCAAACAAAAAACAGAAAACTTTTACTCCAAAGAAGGACCTTCAACCATTACACCACTTAGTGTTTTATATAAAAACAGGTATAATTGCTGTTAGACATGAAATTAAAAGGCAAAGAAAATGCATGCCAAACAATTTCTTTGAAACTGAAATACTAAATGACATGCAGAGACAATAATTTCAAAATGTTAAGCATTAAGGGGTATATTATTTCAGCAACTCCCAAATGACAGCTCTTTTTTGAAAATTGCATGACAAGTATATAACAAATTAGCATGGCACACCTCGATATTCAGAATGACGTGAGATGCCAAAACGGCTCCCACCACTGCCACCATGACCACGCCGATCACTTGATGATGGCCCCCTACCACCATGCGCAAGCTCCACCTAGAACACAAATAGATGAGAAACACATCAAGGCAAAGTACTGACCTGGAAGAGAAAGCATAGGAACAGCTCAATACCCTTAACCGACAACCATCAAAATTGTAGCCATCACGACCACGAATTGCATCTTCTGCATCTCGAGCATTGTCAAACTAGCAACCCAGCAACAAGATGATAAGAAAATGAAGATTAAAATATACATTCCGTTAATAAAGTAAAAGAGCCAAGGGAAGGCAGATACCTCAACAAAACAATAACATGGAGGTCGAGGTGGAATCTTCAACTCAATATCCAATATACGGCCATACTGTAGAAAGAATACAATGTTGACAAAACTACTTTAGTGCAGCTATCATACAAACATTTATACATAATAACAATAACAAGAATGGTTGCAGATCCATCAAAGGGAAATAAATTTATTCTCAATTTACACAAAGCAAATTAATCCCAACCCCATTCAATTAAAACAACACTGAGCAAGAAAGAAAAAAATTACATGAAATTACTAGAGAAATCAACAAGTCACAAGTTATAGTAGCATTAAGATACGTTCCAACTTCCAATTGATGAGCAAGTTGGAGAAGAAATAAAATAAAAGGAATATAATGAACATGCTCTCAAATTATATACAAGGAAAATACACATCAAACCTTGTAGAATAGATCCTCAATTTCTGACTCTCTTATATCTGAGGGCAGGTTGCCAACATAGATGGTGCGAGAAAAGCGACCACTCATATCTGATAAAATAATTTCTCCAATTCCTCTACAAGCAAGAATCGGAAACTCATAAACAAAGGGAATATAACTCACTTTCTTTAGTCATGCCTGATAATGAAATGCCTACTTATTATGATCATTACTCTAATGATTACACAAATGTAAAGGAATCCAAAACTATGAAGCAAACCAAGAGAGCAATCCTCGAGGTGAGCCGTGCTCCACAAGCTCCATTGCTCATTTGCTCCAAAGATGCTCCAAAGCTATAACAATATTGAAATAAAATTTGATCTCCCCATCCTTTCCAGAATATTAGCAGGTATAGATCTTCTGAGAGTGAGCAAGAATCTCCAATTTTTTAAAAAAATAACCAAAACTCCACCCTGAATCTCCCACTCCCTCTCTATATCCCTATGTTTGATTGCAAAGCTCATATTGGTCCAAGCGCTTGTCATCTAACATAAACAAAGCATTGGTGTCATGGGATAAGGTAATATTGACATATACTGAAGCAATTACCTTACTCAGCTCTCTTTTAACAACATTTAAAAATTAACCCACGGAAAAAGGTAATACAACCCCTACTTTGATTAGACTTTGTTAATGCAACAGAATTGTCCGGGGAAGTAGTAAGACTGCATTTCTTTCTCTAGCGTCCCTAACTGATACATTTATATAACACATCACATGCTATTAAGGTCAACAATTAGCCAAATCTACATGGAGATTCCGATTTTGATTATCTGTTGCAGCTCCGCAAAAGCCACAAATTACAAAGGAATGTCATTTGATTTAGCCATATCAAAAACATAGATTTCTGTAGATGACAGGCAACCAGATTGCTCAACCTCTACGAATTCGAAGAAATGCAAATATATAGCAGATTATTTGGAGGTTGCTCGGACAAGCGACCATATACCCGTCGCCTTTTTTCTTTATTGAACAAAAACACACTTCAAATATGGTGCAGGCAACGAAGAACTGACAACGAGTTTTAAGGCCTACGAACTACCACATGAAAGTCACAGCCTTCAGCAACTGCCAACAATAACCAATCTTTCGGACACAAATTCCACGTTAATAATTATAAAGGAGAATAACAATTCGAAACTGCCAATTCCCTTAACCCTAAGGCGACAATGGGTCATAAAAAATCAGACAAAGACGCAAGATTACGGACGAAGTGAAATAACTAGAAGAAAGCTATACCAAAGATGAAAGATTGAGTAGTTGGCCAACGAACCGAACACGTTCCTCCCCGTAGCGAACTCCGGCGGAAGATAACGTTCCCGAAGAGGACCAAGCAGAGGCAGCAAGGGTTAGGCACTCGCTAGGGTTCAACCTTCACAGTACGCGATATGGGCCTCAACTTGCTTCAAACACCTCCCAAGCCCTACCCGACGCCTTTTGCTCCAAAAATGTCCTACCCCACGTCTGGCCGCCTTTTATCCTACGCCACAACGCGACCATGAGTCCCGACAACTTTTTAGTTTTTTGCGGCAAGACCAAGAGGCCGGACAATATATGATTTTTTTTTTTAACATAATACAAATTTTAATCCTTCATAAAAATTATCAATTTAATTCTTTAAATTTAATTTTTATTATTTCAATCATTAATATTTTTTTCGGTGATCATATTAGTTTTTAAAGTTTTATGAAATAAATTAGCCGTAAGGAAAAACTAACATGTAAAAGTTAGACTGCGTGTGTGGAATATACACATGGATAAATTACTACGCATAACTGAAAACTTGATGTCCTCTTTATCGATGTGTAATTAATTTTATCTTCTAATTCTTAATTTTCCATTCTAATTTTGAATTAGGGATTTTAAAAAGTTTCGGACGCTGTACAACTTGTGTGAGAGCTTGAGAAGGTGAATTGAGGTGAGATTGTTGCATGCCACGGTGACAAAAAACTGAGGCGAGTGAACAAAAATTTAAGGCAACTCCTGGATGATATATTCCAAACACGTTGAGTTATTGCTAAACCTGGGGTGTAACTAATGTATTGGGCAAATTATCTTCCTTTTGTGAAAAAGATCCTCAAATTGAAGATCAACTTTGGAATCCTATTCAGCTTACTCTGGGAGGTCTTGAAATTTCTCACTTATTCAATGGCTCAAGTAGATGCAACTCTTCTCTGCCTTGATCACTTTTGTGAAACTTTTGGACAAACAAATGGAGAAAGAAGTTGAAAACGGCAACTCTATAAGCTTTTAGTTTGACAATTGGTCATATGAATGTTCTCCTTATTGAATTGGTTAATGAGTGGGAAGGTCTTGTGGATAAAGATGAGAAAGTTTCAAATTATATAGATCATGGTAGTAATTATGATATCTAAAAGTTTCACTCATGGTTCCAACCAAATATAGCAACTTACTTGACCATGCTTGCCCGCCCAGTGAGGAGAGAAAAGAGAATAAAAACTTTTTAAAACTATATATCAATAATTGTTTTGCTTTTAAATCTACTTATTTTTTTCCATTTGTAGGTATAAGAAGGAATACAGATAGTATATCGAAAATGATTTGAAGATGGCTAATAATGGAGAAAATCAAGTCCTTTTATGTGGTTGTTTGCTCATGGAAGAATCCACATTACGAATTGAGGCAGAGGAGAGGTATTGTGTAATGTCCACTTTGACATTACCAAAATTCATCACACAATCACAACAAACAAACGTAACTCACATTATCTATATAAGAGTTAAAACTAATAATTTTTTAAAATTAATTTTTTAAAATTTAGGATCCCATAAAAACCCTTCAAATTTATAATTTGAGCTCAAACTTAATGATTTATAAAGGTATTGAAAGTATATAAAAGTTTTATGAAGCAAAATACTTCAAAACAGGGTCAAAAAATGTTATTTTTGAGTATTTTGGTTCATGCGCCACGTCTTGTGGTCCATGCGCAGCGGCATGTGGCACGGAAAGGCAAGTTTGCTACCTATATCGTGCGCCGCGATGCACGTGTCCATGATAGCAATGCTGTCATGACAACTTTTCTAGATGAATTTTGAATGTGCGTCATTTTTGCATCCGATGTTCGATTTGATTGATTCAAGAGCCCACATGAAGCTTATTAAATAAGCTAACTAATAATATAAGTTTCAGTATGATCTGACACCGTATGAGAATTTTAGACATTCAGATGTAAAAGTCAGTTTTTAAAGCGATTTTCAAACATCAAAATACCCAAAACTCAAAACTCATACTATTAACCCATTTCGAGACTTGAACCAAGTCCAATGGACTAAAATACACTTGATTGAACACTCAAACATACAAAAACATACCAAACACAATATTTAGCCACTTAATGCCCATTTCATCTAATATGGCCAAAATACAAAATCAACACCATATACACTATTTGACCTTTATTGTCATATAATACACTACATATACATTATCACCATATAGATAAAATATTTCCTGCACTTGTATTAATATTTTAGCCCATCACCACAAAAATTGTCACATATTCACATTATATACAATATTGGGTTAAAATACATAATAACATAGTATGAAGCAAGTGCAACCAATCAAAATGATATACATTTCTAATTGACAATATATAATATCATATAACAAGTTTATGTACACCACTCAAATTAAAATTAGGCATTACTATTCGTGATGTAGCAAATTTGCTAATCCTTGCCTAATTCTTTCTCTTGCTCAGTCTCAACGGTAGAACCTATAAAATGATAACCACAGGGGGAGATAAAAATTTTAATAACTAAGATAATCTACATTATTGACTAACATGTCAAGTTATAAACAAGCATTAAAATGAATAAAATAACTACACCATATAAAATCACCACAAGTTACATGCATGATCCCTAACTATCCGATCTTCCAATACTCTCAACTGAATCGATATGTTATTTTACAGAACCAAACCACATGTACGATCCCCAAGCTCACCATCCATAGTGGGACTATCCGGTCAAGGTGTCCTAAACTACTTTTGAACTACTAGTTCCCCTAATTACGCCGCATCCTATGAATGCTAAGGAATATGTTCTCTAACTCTACACTCTTTTAGGTACTAAAGAGAATAAGTCTCTAACACCACACTCATTTTCGAGCACTGAGGAGAGTAAGTACTGCACCTAGTGTCCCGAGGTGCCAGTAATGTTATATGGACTTAATTTTCACTAACTCTACCAAGGTGATCTCTCACCCTCTAATATGCCACATTTCACTATATATCTCCACTTGACCATGCATAAAACACTTTCTAAACTAATATAATGAATATTATTACTTACTTTAAAAACTTGACATTTTACAAATCAATACTCCACTCATTTTCTAAAATAGTTAACTTTTACAAATTCATACATATATACATAATAAATCATGCAAGAACAACTTAAGAATAACTTATACAAGGTAATAAATAATGTAAATTATCTAGTTACCTCAACCTTTTTGTTACTAAAAGGGTTACTCATAGTATTAAATCTCTTATTGTATTAAGGCAAATCTCCCCACACTATAATCTACATCAACAAGTACTATATCTTAATTCTCAATTAACACAAGTACTATTAGCTACTAATAACCTCCCGATTCTCCCATTTCTTACTCATATTCTCAACAAAGAGGCTTGTTAAGATTACAATTTGTTCACGTAATCCCTTCAAGCCTCCCCCTAACTCTATTACAACATAACACTTAATATCTCAACTAATCACACTTCAAAACCGCATGCTCAAGTTAGAGCTTGATCCAACTTTCACCAAAACAATAAAGTAGCTTCATATTACCACATATTCAAGATTAATAGACTTAAATCAAACCTTTAGAGTTAATAGAACTTTCAAAACATAGATTCATGACTTAATCCATTCAAAGCAAATTCTCCCACTTTCAAATCCTATGAAAAATGAGATGAAAAGGTAGAGGAGAAGGGTAGGAAACTTACTCAAGAGTTTAAAGGCTCAATTTATCTTCAAAATCCTCCCAAAATGATGCCTTAGCAGTGCCCAAAGCTCACCCCTTCATGTTATAGGTTTCTCACCATAAAAACTGTCATTTTCTAATGATTTTCAAAAATTTAAGTTGCCCGTTGTGTCGTGCGCCCTAGCGCACGCCACACAAGCCATGGCTTACAACACGACGAGCAAAATGTCAGTTTTATTTCCCCGATGCCTCGTAACTTGATCTAACTTCTATCCTAACTCAATTTAGAGTCAAATATGACCCAAAAAGCAAATTAGCAACCCAAAAACATAATTAAATAAATTAATTATATTTTTTAACTAATTTATCCCTTAATTAGTCAATTTTTCTAAATTTAAAGTTTTTGAATATTACATATTGTAACCAAAGGGAATTGCCCTTTTGGGTGTGAGGCTATTGAAGATTTAATGCATCTTATTCGGGACTATTTGAATGCCTTGTATAGATGGAAGGTAATGGTCAAAGAAGAGAACTATAACACCTTTATTATCTTGAATGGGGTGGGATTGGCTAAAATAAAATCTTAATCATGAAGCGGGTGCAACTTTTATTAAGAAAGTAGACTAGGCATCCCTCTTTGGTTACATTTGTTGGAATCTTCAAGCTGATAGATGTAAAAAAGTGTTTAATATAACAAATGTAATTGAATACCAATCTGTGAGCTCTAGTATCTTTAGAACTTGTACGGATCTAGATCTATATAAGCTCATACCTTTGTTGATTTACAAGAGGCAGTGCACCAAAGGTAGAGCTATAGGTAGAAGTGTTGTTGCCAGACTCGAAGTAGATAGGTCGGTGCTGTCGAATGGTAGTAATGGATGTGGTGGAAGCATCTAGGACCCTTAAAGTAATTGGGTCAAAGAATTCAACTGCAAACTTATTATTGTTCTACTTGTCACTGTGTAACTGCTTGCTATCATTCATTTTTTGCTTATTTGTTAGGATATTGGTTTGCGTGATGTTGATATTTTCTGTGATTGCACTAATGCTATTAGCCCAATTGCCAAAGGCTATGCGGAATCACGCCCTTTTAAAATGTAATTAAACATGTTCATTTTTTGTTTCACAGGAATTGAAGTCTATTTATCTATCATATTTGTAGAGACTTCAATACTTATGCTGATTATTTTATTAAGATTGCTCATAAGTTTGATATTAGTTTTTATACCTTTGATTATCCCTCACTTTTATCCCATAAGATGGTGGACGATGAGAGTGTTCCTGAAAGATAATTTTTTTGTATGTAATCTTTTTTATTTTTAATATAAGCCTTTTAGTTAAAAAAAGGGGGTGTCTTCCTTCTTGAGTTAGGAGAAGACATGATGATGTGTTAGGAAGGATACTTGCAAGCGACAAAGATAAAGGATGCTGGGTTGCAGAAAGTATCACCGACAGCAGCAAACGGAAGGAGAATGTAGAGATGTCACTCTTCCTTTTGTTTGCACGCTGCTTTTAATTTCCTTTTCATTTTCCTAATATGTTTTTTCCTAATTATCCAAGCAAGCATTTTTTTTCCACACTATTAATCTCCATGGCTATCACCTCATCATTCCATTAGCACGTCAACATAAACTTAACAATGTTAATTTTTGTTAGGAGATTAAGGCTACTTGGATAAATTATGAAACATTAAGAATTTAAATGATAAAAATTAAACTTGAGAGACTAAATTAATAACTCCCCTAAACAGTTGCATTATCCCAAATTAAAATTATTATTTTTAATAAGATACTTCTTATGGTCCTATTTGTAAATCACTTTCAATATATTTTAATAGAACCAAGTAAAATATTAAACATCATCAACTCTATCTTAAAATTTAATAATTTTTCACCTTTACCCTTAATAAGAATAAAAAGAATTATTTTTAATAATTTTTCTAGCATTTAATATGGGCATAAAGGCAAAAATGAACTTAAAAAATAACTAATTGCATATAAATAGGATTAAAATTAATCTTCTCTTTCTACCCTATAAATAAAACTAGATGAGTAATTGATTGATGAAATGAAATTGTTAATTTTAATATTTAATGATGAAATATCATATACTCTTATGACGAGTTCACTTCAATTTTTTTTCTGGCCAAAATAGTTCACTTCAATTTGGTCACTTGAACATGTAGGGTCTATTTGTACTAGATTAAAAAAATGAGTTATTGCTAGATAACTTTGAGATTTTATAAAAGATGTTTATTTTATAGAGATTTGATAAAAAGCATCGGTTGCAATAATAAAAATAATAATTATATTTACTTAGTTATTTTTAAATTTTATAATATTTTCATAAATTTCTATTTGTAAAAATAATTTCTTAGTTTTTAAATTTTTATGATACAATCATAAATCTTCGCATTGTTTTAACACATGGCCACGGTCCATGAAAAACCTCAAGTCATATGAGAGTACATAACATGTTTACCCTTAGGTCAATAAAAAAAAAACTATCTTTTTACCCTTAGCGAGTAGCTCAAAAAGCATTTAGTCAGGATCATTGCTAGATACCTAAATGGTACATAAATCATTATATTAATTTCATTCTTATAAAATATCTACAAAATTTGGTCAAACAAAATAAAATATATATAAAATAAATCTCTTTTTATTAAAATCTCTAAATTATTTAAAAAATAACTTGTTTTTAATCTCATTTCAAAGATGAACATGAAAATAATAGATCTTGGTTACCAAGTTTTGAGCCAAAAAAAAAAAAACAGGGCAATTCAGCAAATGGGAAAAAAATCAAAATAAAAGGAAAATAAAAGAAAACTTAGAGCATCCATGGCTAGCTAGCTGCTATCGAAGAAAAAAAATAGAAATTACAAGAGATGATGAGCAACAAATACGAAGATTAGACACTAGAGATTGAACAAGAAATGTAATATCCTGAATTCTTCATCCTAAGTTTAGAGGTTAATCAAGGATGAAGAGGAAATTAAAGTGGGATTAGAGATTCGAATGATTAATTAGTATTTTAACTTGTTTTGTGTTGTATGAATAGATATAAGTGATAGGAATGCGTTTTGTGTTGAACCAAGTGCGCGTGGTGAAAATAAATTTTACTGTGCCATACGCCACAGCACATGGACCAGAAATTCACTTTATAAATTGTGAAATTTTAAAAATTTTAAATGAAAGAATTTGAGAAACACACAAAACAGAGAGAGGAGAAGAGCTGAGGAGCTAGGTTAAGTCATTTTGGAGCGGTGGAAGTGATTCGAATCAGTAACTTGCCAAGTAAGCTACGTATAAGCAGTATAACTCTTACCTTCCACTCTACACAAATTTTTTTAAAAATAAGTTATAGGAAAATTAAATCTGTGGCATTTGAGGAGTTTGATTATTGCCCAATAGTAATAAAAAGATTCTTGAAAATTAAATTAGAGTTTTGTGATTGATTTAGAGCTGAACGATAGAGCTTTAAAACCATAGGCTCAATTTTGGCCTTTAGAGAGAGAAAATTAGGGCAAAATTATTTTGAGTAAAATATGACCAATCGAGATAATATAGAGTAGTAATTGGGTAGTTATGGATTTAAAATGGATAAATGAAAAAGAATATATGGATGAATATAGCCCTAAATAGTAAAAATAAGTTTTTGGTCAAAATGAACTAAGTGACTAAAATGTGCAAATATGTTCAGATTGACATAGTAGACGCGTGAGTAGAGAAAGGAAGCTTGTGATAAGCTTGTGGGATAGCGAAAATCTACGGGTAACCTTTCTAATGATAGAAGGGTTGAGATAACCGAATAATTTTCTTTACTTGATTGTTTATTGTAACTGTATGCTATGTAATATATGAAATGATTTCAAATTGAGCATGTTTTATAGTATTGAGTGATTGTTGTGTGTGAAACGGCTTTTGATTGAAATAAGTATGGAAATGTATTTTGTAATGAAATATATTATATTTTATGTATGAGAAAGTGTTAAATGGTAAAAAGGGAACCTTAAAATGGTTTGAGAAAGTATGATCTGAGAAGCGAGAGTCTACTCGAGTGTAGGAGATGATAAAAACTATATGGTAAGGTTTCCTTAATACCCTGTAAGGGTGCGGTGTTGGAAACAATTTTCCTTAATGCCTTAAAAGGTGTGATATTGGAGAAGATCTTTTTAATGCCTATTAAGGTATAGTGTTAGAGATGAGAGACTCCTTAGTGTCCTTGTGATATGGGTTGGAATCAACGACACCCCATTGTGTGTATTGGGGAAAAATCATAATTTGTATTATGCGTTAGAACATCTTTGACCGGGTAATTCTACTACTGCAGGTGAGCTCAAAACTAATGAAAGTGTATATTAGTCTGAAATGAGCCTATGGTTTCGTGTCAGGGTTATTTGGAGGCTTGGTTGGTAGAGATCATGCTAGTATTTTATGCAATGTGATGAAAACTTGAAAATGAAATGAGATATGTGATGTGAATACTACTTTATGAGATTTTAATGATATACTATACTTACTTTCATATTGTTGCATGTGATAATCAATAGGAATGAGTTATTCTGTTACTGAAATTTTTATCTCACCCCCGTGGTTACATGTTTACAGGACCGAGAAGTGATCAGGCTAAGGGAAGAAAGTCTAGACCGGCTTTAGTTGTGAAGCCATGTACTCTAAGGTTGTGTAATGAACTAAACTAAAAGATTGTATATATACACACAAGTGTGTATGAGTTGTCATAGGTTGCATGCATGTATTAAACTGAGTTTTTGTGAAATCAAGTGTGTGTTGTGTGAGACAAAAAGGCTTTGATTTGAATATATTTGAGTTGAAATGATTGTATGTGTTGGTGATCTTAAACGAAAGGATAAATTATGATGAAATGAGTAATTTAGTGGCTAAGATTGTATTGTGAATATGATTACATTTGTATGAGTTGAGAAATAGCCAAGTAAGCTAAGTTATGCCGAGAAATGGCATAGTATGTCAAATTAGTAAATTGTAAAGATTGATCATAGAAGAGTCAAATTTTGATATATGAGTATGATTATGATTAATTGTGATCAATCAGGTATATTAAATCCTTTTCGACTTAGTTTGAAACTTAGTATGGTTTAATGAGAGTAAGGAATCGATTTGAGTGATTGGATGCGCAAAATTTTTAAAAAAAGTAACTTTTTACACCCAGATGTCTAAATTTTGATCGGACCGTTAGATCATGTCCAAATGTCTCATTAGTTAGTATACGAGCTAAGCTTCGTGTGGACACTTGAATCACTCCGATCGAATGTCGTATAAAAAATTGGCGCATGTCAGAAGTTTATCATTTTTGTTGTCAAAATGATAGCAGAAACTTGCACAGGCGCACTGTGGCGCGTGGTGACACATGCCACGGCGCACGACACAGATAGGGTGAGCGTGTGGCTCTATGCCACATGCTGCGGTGCACTGACTATCCGCCACAGCACATGAACCAAAACCTTAGTTCTATTTGTGTGCTAAATTGCATGCAATTGAGATAGGAATACTAATGGGTTATGTCCACTATGCAATTGAGATATGTATGATTTACTTTCGCTTTGTTTTTCTCTAATTGTGTTGTGAACTAATCAATTTTATAAAATAAGTTTTTGGCCAAAGTTTTTGAAATAAAATTTGATTATTATGAATGATGTGAGAATGGTAATAGTGTAATCTTTTTCTATCTTAAGTAAATATAGAAGGAGATTACAAAAAACAGTTATTTTCAAAGTGAAAGCCCAATTAATGAGATGTATTTCAACGTGCCTTATTTTATATCGCATTACTCATTTCCTCCCCTCCTCCCCTCAAATGGGAAAAAGATCAAAATAAAAGGAAAATTAAAAAAAACTTAGAGCATCCATTCCAAGCTAGCTGCTATTGAAGAAAAAAATAAAAATTACAAGAAATGATGAGCAACAAATACGAAGACTAAATACTAGAGATTGATCGAGAAATAGTTATTTCCAAAGTGAAAGCCTAATTAATGAGGCATATTTCAACGTGCCTTGTTTTATATTGCATTGCTCATTCCCCCCCCCCCCCCCAAATATTTCAATACTTTACATCTCTTAATTCAAATATTTTTCACTCCTTAGTTCAATTTTTAAAAAATTTAGGTCTCAGAAAATTTATGTTCTCTTAAAATTAATAATAATATTACCAATTGCCACATTTATAAAAAAATCTTTTCAATTATGAAACTTATAAAAAATTAGTTGCGGAGTTGTTTGAAAAATTCAGTGATAAATACTTGCCTAATGACTTATATTAAAAAAAAAATATCTTCCTTCCCATCAACAATAAAATAATTGTTTAACAATTTCATAACATGAAGTCAAGTAGGATACAATATTTTTTTTAAAATTATTAAATTATTTTAAATTATTAATTTCTAAAATGCTACACTCCACGGCCCAATGTGCTGGCACGTTGTTATATGTTTTGTTCTTCCTCATTCTAGATGTGATTTCAATTCTGTCTTCCTAGTTTGACATAATAGGTAGTAACTTGTATACTTTGTAAAATGTCTGGCATATAAAGTATTTTTTTAAAGAAAGAAATGTACATCTATCTTATTTTCCTTTTAGATGCATGCCTCACCTTTTTGTTTAGAAAACATTTTTGCCCGTATAACAAACATAGCTTCAATGTATAACGAAAAAAATCGTTAGCTTGCTTTCTGTTTCTTTTTTCCCCCTTGCAACCAAAAACAATGTATATTGCTAAAATCAGTAAGTTGAGAAATTAAACGGCAAACTTTTGATTGATAAGGCACTGGGCTAATGCTCAACTGATTGCTAAGTTCTCTCGAATGGAAATTGAAAAAATGAAAAATGAAAATGAAATAAAAATCTTTCAATTGGTCACGAGACAAATAACAATAGGTCCTAGATTGGCTGACGAGCAAAGAGCATGAACTGAAGGGAAGACCTAGTCAAATAAGCCGAACCCCATGTCATCATCGCTCTCTTCCTTTGCTTCTTCCCGCAGATACAGTTTCAGAATCACTTTTTCAGACACAATGCAAATCAATCTTGTACGGACAAGCAACTAAACAAATGAGCTGTTTGATTAATGGGATGAAATTAAAAAAAAAAAAGAAAGAAAGAAAGAACAAAAAATGAACTAAATTATCCAATCCATTATGATATAAAACTCAATATTGCATACCAAATGTAGAAATCATGGCATCCACCACAAATATCAGAAATCATGGCCATCAATTTCATAAACTAAATTATTCTTCTCCCTTTATAAACATGGTTAACTTATATTTTCTCCATATCTTGATTGATTATCATACTTTTATCTTTTTTTTTTTTAATTCATTACATTTCATTCTTTTTAACAAGCAAACAGGCCCTAAAGTCCATCATGTAGACCAACAGGGAGCATTGCAAGCTACGGTCGCTGAAAAAGAAGGGGCAATCATCTGTTACAGGAAACAAGGAAATCAGGAAACACAAGCTCCTAAGTAACACAACAACCTCAGTGAGGAGTGCGAATAATTAACGAGAAAGGGGTTCAAATATCTGATTAACATGATTACAGGGTAAAAATACATCAATATACTCAATACCGCAAGCTATGGCATTTTACTGGCAAACTGGTGATGTAAGCATTTCCATAATCATACTTGATGGTAGGGTAGGACTACCCTGTGAACATATTAGATTTTCAGCTTCTTTATGGACGTGATCCCTGGGTAGTCATGTCTCCTGTCTTTTGACTCCATGGTTGAATTAGCCATGTATTAACCTCTGCTAGTATCAGAATCATCCATTGGAAGGGCATGATTCTCAATTTAAAAGGTACTGAACTAAAGAAGACAAAGCTACCCAGGGTAATGCTGAACCTTACTTCAGTCCTTGGGGATTTTCTTCCCCTCTTCTATCTCAGATAGAGAGAGACACTTTATTTAGGCCCTATTAGTAGAAAAATCATGTTTCTATTTTAATTTCTTCATTCATCAAATAAGCATGGCAGATGATAAACAAAGATCAAGAACGCAGGTGTTTCAATGGATTTGATTGCACAGAGTCCTCTACATGTAAATAGAGTGCCCACAATCATGCACAATAAATAGTCTCCCATGCATTAATTTAGTCGTATGCCATCTATAAATACGCATAATATTCCGCCGGGGGGGATTATCTTAAATTTGTAAATTTTGAAATTACAAATGTCTTTGGTTTGAATTTTCAAACAAAAATATTACCTTCTTCTCCTCGGCGGTGGGGGCTGCAGCGGCATCACCTCCAGCGGCGGCACCGGCAGCAGAAGCAGTGACAGCTACAGCAGAAGAGCCGCCTGAACCAGCATTCAAAATGAGATCCTCAACGTTCTTCTTCTCCGCGAGTGTCGCAAATAGGCTCGGCCAGTACGATTCCACGGACACATTCGCCGCCTTAACTAAATTATTAATTATTAATCTTCTCCGCCTGCCCGTCGTTACACAGAGAAGAATTCAAATGGAACGATAATTAACTTTGAAGTTCATAGACTATGGACTGGCTTGGCTCTAAAGAGGACCTCCGCCTACATCACTTTTAAGAGAATGTGGATTAAATCATGAAATTTCAAGAAGATATAGCCTTACAGTAATTGCTATTCCATTATCATGGAGAATCGGGGACGCGTGTGTGCAAGCCAACTCGCCGGCAGCCATGGCCGCACCTTCGAAAGCAATGTGACCAGAAATTCTTCCGTGGCACAGAGCGAACTGGGGATTAAGAAGCCAACCGCTTGTTCCACAGCGCTCGAGAGAGCTAGGGTTGCCTGGGGAAAATTAGTCAAATAATAATAATAATAATAGTGATAATAATTAGATAATGATAAAAAAACTTATTGTGAACTAAACCTGAACATGAATCTAAAATAATAAACGCATTAATAATGATTTATGAATAATTGAACTTTCTAAAATTTTATGATATATATTCAAAAGAATTTTGATAACGGGGCGCTCAATTTAATTCGGAGAAGAAATTGAATCAACTTACGTTATCTTTTAAAATATATGATCACTTTAAATAAAAATATTAAAAATATTGCAAGATACATTTTGCTTTATTTAAGATAAAAAATGAAGAAATAGCAACAACTGCATGAAGAAAGAAAGAAGATAACACTTTGCATTCATCTTTGATCCTCCTAATAACTTCTTGATCAAGGTTTTTTTTTTTTTTGTCATTTAAGGTATCTTCACAGTTTGCAACCATAAAATCAATCCTTCAAAAAATATGAGTATTATTTAAAGAGTTCTCGTCTTTTAAATTATATTTTTTTATACTCCTCTAAAAATCAAATTTTAAAATGACACTTAAAAATTCAAATCGTTATCACCTATGCCACGTTCACTTGTTGATAACAAGATATCATATTTTGATTACAAACACGAGTTCAAACCTAAGTCTAGGTCTAAGTTCAAAATTGAATAGGGGTGAGCATTTGGTTGGTTCGGTTTTAATTTCTTTAAAACCGATCGATCAAAATATATAAAAAATTTTGGATTGAATCGAATCGAAATGCACAACTGAACCGAATTAAAATCAAACTAAATTTTAATGATTCAATTTAATCGATCTATTCAATTTATGCGCTTTGATTTGGGTCTATAAAATTTAATTGTTCATACATTTTTCTATCCATTTTTTCCCTTAACGTTGAAGGCCCAACAAAAAAATAACAATCTTATACCATAATTCATGAAAAAATTAATAAGACTCAGTATTATTGCACTAGAAACTAAGTTATAGAAATAAAAAATTAGAACATCACATTAAACCAAAAAAAAAAGATTATTGCAAGTAGTAGAAATATATTTCTTTCTCACTTATATGAGAACTTATTTACATTTTTTAAATATGAATAATTCAATCGGTTCAATTTATTTGATTCTTAAATTCTCAAACCAAATTAAAACAATTAACCAAAAATTTTATTAAAAAAATCGAATTGAATCAAAAAATCAAATAAACTAAATTAAATAGATAAAATTTAATTCGATTCAATTTAATTTTTAATTTTAATTCAATTTTGCTTAGATCTGAACGCAAGGACCCATACCTGGTGGCTGGTGCTCTTCTGATATTGGTTAGGAGAGCCAGATTTTATGCATGAGGAAATTAGCATCTAATTGCTATTTCTAATTTTTTTTAAATAAAAATAATGAGGGCAGGACTCCGAAGTCTGCTGATAGGGCTATCCTTTCGCCGCTCTTCCAAGATGAATTCCTACAGGACATAATAAGATCCAGGAAGCCGGTTTTTTTTTTTTGCTTAACTTAAAATGGACAGAATCCAACCATCATCCAGTACGTGACTGAACAGGTGCTCCAATCTTCATACATGAATCAAGCCATCTATTTTATTAGATTCTCCGAGTCATAAATCTACCGGCTGTTTCGTTTTAGAATTTGGCTGTAATTCTCACTCAGAGCATGCACAGTATCAATCCTCAGCATCACTCCTGACAATCCTTGGCAGTGGATCAAATCCTGACTTGGCAGCTCTGATTTGCATTGCGGGGGAAGGGTCAACGACTATCTCCATATCTACCCCTCCTACTTTTCAAGGGACAGTTATTGATCATGTTTGATGCTGGCCAATATCAGATGTCTGACGAAGGGAATATATATGCGTGCGCCTGTGTCGTCAAGCAACGTTACTTTATGTGCAGCCTACAACGAGATCTCTTTCGTCTCCTTTTCCTTCTTCGTTTGCTTGGTTGGTGCCTGTGGGCACTTGTATATACTTCCATGGATTTTCTCTTGGTTGCAATTATTTTTTTTTTTTTGGGGTCAAGTTTAAACAAGCAATTTCGGCTGCTTGTTTGGAGACAAGAGAGGTAGACTCTTGGATAGTTTTTTGAATCCTCGCGCCTTACAATGACATCAATGTCAATGGCAACAAATTTCTATTTCCAGATTGCCAAAAAAAAAAAGAGGAGTAATTTTTTCCAGCGAACTTGTTCTCAATGGCTCTTTCGTGTTTTTTTGAGCTGTTCTTAGCATGCCGGCTACTCTTTTTTTTTGGCTGAACATGCATTTAATTGTTCCTGGGCTTTACATTTATTTTTCATTATTTTAATGAAAGTATCATCCTCCCTTCCCCGGTGAAAGAAAAAAAAGAGCTCCTACATGCAACATAAATCTACATCTCCATACATCTACTTACAAGTATAACGTGATGTAAAATTGCATCATTTGGGTAAAAGAAAACCCGTAAGTCACGTTTTTTTATTAAAATATAATGAAATGAAATAGATTAAAAAATCAAAATAAAAATAAATTCAATCACTTGTTCTCTAATGGTAGATATAATAAAATTCATTAATATATACCACAAATATGAGAATCATCACACCCTCAAAAAATCTCATGAATCATAATTTTCAACTCTATTTAAATTATTCTTCTCTTTATAAATGTGTTTACCTATCTCCTTTAATCATTTTATTTTTTTTATTTTTTCAATCCATTTTATTTTAGTAAACAAACGTGACCTTTGAATTGAAAAAATTAAAATAAAAATAAGATAATTAAAGAAGATAGGTAAACGCATTTATAAAAAAAATAATTTTAATTTTAATATTTTTAATTCATTCTATTTTATTATATTTGAATAAACAGACTTGACTCAGTCTGATATTTGTTGAAATTCTCGGTGCTCCGAATGGATGACAAGAGCATCCCATTTGCATATATAGTCATGTGTTCAAGTTCAGCACAATTGAGCATTTGGCCATATCTGAGTTCATCAATTTATTATTCGTATCTTGTGGGTGTTACTGTTGCAGCCTCAAAAGTCAGCAACGTGGGATTTTATTTTGATGACATGTTGGTTTAAAACAAAATGCAAATATTCTAATCTAAGTCCACATGAAATGAACCACTGCTTCCGTGATTGGCTTCGTCCCCTCCACCTCCACTGCTGACGCTGACTCAGCCATCATCATCATCAATAATTGCCCTCTAAATCTAATCACACGTTTCCCAGTTTTCACCTTTTTTCCCTTCCAAAATTACCCCATTAGAAAAAGAACAAAAAAATAATTAAAAAAGGTTCGAAGATTGCATCTTTTGAGGCTTGGCTAAACTTTTTGTGAAAAGTACTCGTGAAAGTTTTAATTACCAAAAAGTCCTTTAAAATATATAAAATGTTCTTGTATTTCACATCTTATTTAACTATAACTTGACAAAAAAATGATAACTTGAGTATGATTTTAATATTAAGTTGTTATTTTTCTTTAACAAATTATCATTTTTTTTCTTGTCAAATTATAATTGTATAAAATTTGAATTTGTGAGCATTTTATTCATTCAACGATATCCCTTGATAATTAAAATTATTGTGCGGGACGTTCCAGTGATTTTTCCAAACTTTTTCAAGCCTGTCCTTTAATCCTTTTGTCCCTTAATTTTTTTTTTTAAAAAAAACCAGTCATTTTAATCTACGTATGTTGTCGATGCTTCTCAACAAGACATCGAGCAACCTCGAGTTGAATTCTAATCATCCAAACCAGTTGTACTCACGTACCCACATTGTTGGTGATTTTTCCTTTTTATGACTTAATTATTCGGTACATGTTTTTAAAAAAATAAATCATCACATTTCGCACTAAAATGCTTGGATTTCAAAAATTATTTTATCTTTGGAAAAATAATATTAAGATGATTTGTAATGTTGCTGATAACGAGATTTTTAAAATCAAGGCTGTTTGTTTTAATTTATTTCTTAAAAAAATCACCTACTTTTAAAAAATATTTTTTTGAGTTTTTATGGTGTTTATTTAAACTTTTAAAAATAATTTAAATTCAAAAAAACATATTTTTAATTATTTTAAGAAGTTACTTTGAGCAGCTTTTGAAAATATCTAATGCGATAGACAAAAGAGAACGTTTTAAAGAGGCGAGAAACATGAAAATATAATAAAATTTTAAAATAATAGAACAATAAATTATTTTTATAAAAAAATAAGAAAGATATCATAAAATTTAAAAATAACTAACTAATAATTACTTTTTTATTATTTCAACTAAACATAAAATAATAACTGTTTTTTATAAAATCTCTATAAAATAAATTTCTTTTTATATAATCTTTAAATTAATTAAAACTTACTTATTTGTGAATCTTAAATAAATGGGCATAAAAATCACTCTGGAACTTTAAGGATATCAATTTTGACTTGCTAACTCAAAAATTTCCACCTATTACAATTAAATGAAGGGATAATATACTCGTGTGATGGATGGAAGATTGTACACAGAAACCGACGGTGGATGGGTGAAGCCAGAACAGAACTTCAAATCATGTACATTTAAATATGCCCTTCGGTCTTCACTGTGAGAGTCGGTTAACTAATTTTAATTTTCTCAAAGTTTTCCTTTTTTTATCATTTACATTGAACTATTATCAACGCAACTTATAAACCATTTAATAATTTAATTATATGGATATTTTAGAAAAAATAATAAATACTCTACTCAGTAAATAAAAGATATCAAGATTGTACACATAGAAAAGCAAATCACGCGTTCTTATACATTTACGATGGCAGGAGTGACTCACAAGTTATGTTGTCATTTTTTTAAGAAAAATTAATCATTTAATTTTTATAATTTTGACTCATTTATGATTCAGTCCCTAAATTTAATTATTGTAACTCAATATTTATAATTTTAACTCAATTGTGATTCAATTTTTAAAATTTTTCACTTGTAATTTTGTTCTTATAATTTCAATCACTTAAATATTATTTCTATATTTAAAAAAATTATAAAAATTAAAAGAGTTTAATAATTTAAAAAGCAGTAATGAATTTTAACATAATTTTAATCTTTATGATTTTATTACTAATATTATAGATATTATAAATATTACAAGTTTAAAATATTATAAATTTTAAAATTTTAAAACTTTAATCTTTTAATCTTTATATATTATAAACATTAAAGGTTAAAAATATTTTTAATTTTTTAATTTTATTTTTTAAAATATAAAGTATATAAATAGTTAAAATTACAGGAACTAAATTGTAATTATTAAAATTTAAGAATTGAGTTAAAATTATAAAAATTATGTTTATAAGTTAAAATTCAGGAATTAACTTAAAACTAAATTATTACTACAATCATTAAATAATTATTTTTTTATAATTTTGTTAAAATTACAAGACTGACTTTTTTCCTGGTATTTTATATTGAAATTGAAATTACCATTTAATCCTCCTATATTTACCGCTATCGTTTTAGGCACTGTTCATGATTTCTTTTAGTTATATTATAGCTTCAAGATTTTTTTTTTTTTTTGCAATTATCGAAAAGTGAATGAACTTTCATTTTTTCCTCATTACTGATCCTCCCTCTAGTTATCAACTCTCTCTCTCCCTCTCCTTCTCTCTACATTAAAAGTAATGAGTAAATCTCTCTTAACAAAATCAATGCATGCACATATTTAAATATCCAACCAATTATTTAAACAATGAAAATTTCTACTACTTGCGTCAATTTTAATTGAATTTTTTTTAATTATGTTCTGAACCACAATAGACTCATTAGGTGGATAATTTTCTAAAAGATTAAGCTTTTTGGAACCATGAAAGTCTTAGTTTATATTATTTTTTATATTTAAAAGTTTAGATAAGTTAGATTCTATGAACTCATCAAGGCTAAAATATATTTTTAAATTTAAAGAGTGCTTATAAAATATTTACTAATTATCTACTAATAAGGTTTCACACAACAATAGAATTTAATTCCATAATTTTATATGTTATGAGTTAATTTTTTTACTAACTGGACCAAACTTTTTCGATACTAGTTTACATTATTTATTGGCTATGATATAAATAATGTAAACCAAATTTTAAAACTTACAAAATTAATAATAATTATAAATTATAAATAATGTAAATCAGGCTATAACATTTCAATCATGGACCTATGAATTTCATATCGTATAGTAAAAGATATAGTATATTTTCAGTCTTCTAACTTCATATAAAATTTTAATTTAATTTTTTAATTTTATAAAATTTTTTTAATCTATTAACTTTAATATTGTTAACTTTAGATGTTAAAGGTTGGGTTAATCATTGTTATTTTTAAAAAATTAAACTCATATGTCAACATTTGATGATATTTTGTAAATATTTAAAAATTTAATATAAAAATTTTTTATAATAAAATTAACAGTGATAGCATTAAAGAATTAAAAAGAAACATTATAAAATTAAAAAATTAAAATAAATTTTATATAAAAATAAAAGGTCAAATGTATTCTTGGTGTTAAAAACGTAACAAGTAATTTTACATATTAAGGGTCCACAATGCAATTTTCTCATCAAATTCACAGCGTAACGGCCCAAATAGTACTCCTGCAACAATTTTGAGGAAACGCGGCAGGACAGCAGACACCAACTTTGTCGTTTGTCCACGTGGCATCCACTGACGATGTGCATCACGCTCCGCTTGCTTTCTTCTTCCTTCTCTCTCTCTCTCTGGACTTCACTCCTTCAGTCTCTCTCACTTCAAATTCCCAAGTCCCAACCCCTCGGAATCCCCCTTTCTCCACTCTCTCTGTTTTCCCTCCGATTATTTCAAACTCCCGATTTGCTCCTTTCAACCCTGCCCACCCCACAGCAAAAAAAAACCGGTCCACACCATGCTCTGCTCGGCTCCGGCCGCCAAGTCTGGTTTAAACTGGCTCGACCGGCTCCGTTCAATCAAGGGCATCCCTACCGGCGACGGTCTCGACCTCGACTCTTTCCTCTCCAACCACTCTAATTCCAATTCCGACCCCACTTTCTTTCCTCCGAAGCGGAACCGCAATCGGTCTCGGGGCTCCGAGTCATCTACACCCGATGCTGGCCCCCCATCAATGGGCAGCGTCCTTGCAGAGCTCTTCAACATGGGGAGCAGCCTCAGCCAAAGTTCCAAACTTTCCGGGAAGAAGTGCCCCAGGAAGCAGACAAATCCCAAATATTTCGTCGCTTCTTCTGTGAGTAACAGTAGAATAATCGACTTTGCGCGAAAGGACGAGAAAAATGTCCCCTGTACGAATTCTTCTTCCATTAACCTTGAGCTGGAAAGGAATGAAGGGGACATAGCTGGTTGGGATGTAGAGGAGGAGGAGGAGGTAGAAGGCGAAGAAAAAGAGAGTGGTGGGAACGACTTGAAGGGGTTTTCGAAGAGTGAGGTGACATTGATTGATACGAGTTGCCCGGAATGGAAGGTCGACAAGCTTGTGTTTAGAAAGAATAATGTATGGAAAGTCAGAGAGAGGAAAGGAAAGTCCAAGGTTTTTGGAAAGAAAAAGAGGAAGGGGAGTTTTGGGTTTGACAAGGAACTCAGGCTTCTAGATTCTCAATTTCGATCCTCCTTGGAAACAAATACGGAAGAGTTTCGAACGCGATCTACCCAAGTAAGAGCGAATAACATGTTTCTATATTTTGCTTGAATCTTTATCACATGCTGATATGGTGATCTAAACTTGACAATTTCTTCACAGCTAACGCACTTACTCTGTACAACGTAAATTGCCTGTGCTAGTTTGGTTTTCTACTTTAACTGTATTGTTATGACTTATATGAGCAGCCCTTTAAAGCCTGTTTTTTCTTCAGCATTTCTATATTTATTGTGGCTGTTATGTAATGTCTTTGCGTTGCACTATTGCATGTTTGGAAAATAATGATGTCTTTATATTTTATGTTGGTTTCGGCCGATAGCTTGCTTTTGCCGGTTTGGAATTGTGCTGTTGTGAGTTTAAATGGATATTAGTTAGTGTTGATGATGATTTAAGCATAAAACGGATGGATAAACTTAATCAATCAAGTTTGACAGCTATCACTTGATAACTTTAGGACCAATACGTTGAATCACATCACTCGCAAAGTCATCATCCTTTTTAAGCGGGGCCTCGATATCTTGCGTGTATTTTATTTTATTACGCTGGTCTCAAATGTCCTTAACTTCCCTTTCTGAACTATGTACGCTCTTTAGTTTCAAAAGATTGACTATGTACTGTATTACCCTTGAAAATTGTCCGGGCTGCAGTTTCTTTTGAGGGAAATGTTGCTGCTACGGATTCAGATTTGGTCTCTTCCTCTACTAGGCATTATTTATCAGATGTATATTACTTCTTACTTTTCCTTATAAGTAATGCATTCTAAAAAGAGCAGATATATATTAGCTAGCATAAGCTTTGTTACATTGTCTTCTGCTTGGCTATTGAAGTCTGATATACCAAGCTAGTAATCAGAAATATTAGTCTAGTAATATTCATGTAAGATTTCGAAGCTTCTGGTGCTAACATGGGTCATTGCATATAGGGAAACAAATTGGTTGAGTTCTTTACAACTGAAAGAGCTCGCCAAACTTGAAGGTATGCATTCGGAGGAGTGTTTAATGTTGAATAAAATGCTTGTTAGATGCTGCTAGTACCATGAGAGTCCGAGTATTCTTCTTAGCGTAGTCACTGCTATAGCCTTAAACCTCATCCTTCTGCTATTTATTTGGTAAAATAAGAAGTGTCAAGGGAAACATCTGGAACCTTATGAACTACATCCTACCTTGTGGGGTTGCTGAGCTGCTTTTGGCCTCCTAACTCCTTTGTCTTGAGATGGATTGAACCTCTGCCAAACATAATGGCGTATTCCTTCAACAGTTCAACTGCATACACTGATTTATTATTTAAGAACACAATTTGATGGCCAGAAGTAAAAAAAGAGAGGAGTGAAGTGGTGAAAGGAAAGAAAGGAGGAGGGGAAGAAGAAGAGTTATGATGATATATTAGGATAAATTAAATATAACCTTCTTTAGCTATAGTTTAATTTAATTATAATTTTGATATATAAACTTTAAATGGAACATTTTGTCTTATAATCTTCACAATATTTGACAACTTTGCATGTCAAAATGTCTAAAAACGTCTCATGATTGTCAAGTGATGCTCTACAGTCACCATCTTCAAAGTTCTCCCTTGCATAATCTTTATCCTTCATTTCCCCCTCAATTCTTAATTCCTAAAATTCTACTTTTAGCTAATTTGCAATTTTTTGGTGATAATTTAAGGGGGTAAAGTGTTTATATTTTCAAGTCTCGGCACTAAAATTATGATTAGGTTCTAATTCAGAAAGGCTTTGGGTAGTTTCTCCATATTGATATTTTTATAACTTGGATGATAATTGATAGATCTCTCTGTTCTACTCAGTCTTTTGTCCCTTTAACTTTTGTTGTTTATGATTAAATCCCTCACTATAGGTCAAATCAATTTTGAAAAGAAAGCCTGGTTTGACAAGATACTGGCACGGATAGCTTTTCTGTGTTTGGTGGGCTCTCTTGGGCTGACTCTATTAACAATTAGGAGGCCAAGAGATTAATTATATATGCTACTGAAAATCAGTGCCCTCTTAAATCAGCATTCCATTGGATGGACGATTAGTCACTATACATTCATTTCAGCCTCTGTGCTAATTAGGTAAAGAAACATGTATAAATAAGAAACAAGAAAATGAATCTATAAGCTCAGTATATTATTTTTTGCTTTACGTTGCCGATTCATTGGAATGTGTTGCTGTTTTGTTCCATGATGTATCCCAGTTTTATTTTATACATGGACTTTAATGCTAACATTCTAGCACCATTTTCTTAGGTTAACTAGACAAGGATGCTTTGAACTTTGGACAATGTGACTAGTTAAGAGAGAAATGCATCATTTTTCATATAATATCATTCCTATTATAGTTTCTGATATAAGTTTGGACATGCAGCTTGTATTTGCTGCTCATTTTGAAACATGGGTTGTTGATTATTTTATGTGTTTCAAAAATCTGTTGTCCCTCAGTTTGCATTTTTTTCTAATGGCTATATTTGTAGGAAGCCTTTCTGATCTTGGTTGCATTTTGGTTAGCTTACAATTTCATTCTGAAGTTTTCAAGGAACATTTCTTTGTGCTTCTTAATCTTGTTCCTGTTTAGGGCTGATAGCAAGCTAGGTTTATTTTGGTATTGTAGTTTCTGCTGTTAAGAGCTTGCCTTGATCCTAGAATGTACCATAATAAATTATCAAATTCATTTATTTTAAATTTAGAAATTTGACTAGCTTTAATTATAGTGGTCAAATACATATTCAATATTTGTTATATTTTGTAAATAATAGATGTAATGGTATTTTAGTCAAAATGGTGTAATTGTAAGTTTGTCTTTTGCTATATTTATTAACTGCCAAGGAAAGGAGTGTAAATTTTTCAGATAGAAAGGAAAGACTGGTATGTGATTTAGATGGCTCTCAGGGAGGAGGAGCAATTTTTTTTTGGGGGACCAAGGGTGGGGGGAGCAATTTATTTTAAGGAAGATTCATATACAACGTAATTTTCTAAAAAATGAAACTTCAACCGATTAATAACTTTGAATTATGTTTTGGAAGTTTTTTTTTTTTTGGTAGGAAATGGGGCTTAAAGCCCAGAATAGGTTTTGGAAGGATTTGTTGCAAAGCTGCAGTGTGAAGGTCAAAGAGCTATCTTCATTTTGTGGCATAAGGGTTGATGGAGAATTTTGAGGAATCGATACATTACAAGTTATAAATTTATTATATATAATTTATTCAACCATTGATTACATATAATATATTAAAATAGAGATGGTAAGAAAAATGAACCCCACAATTTTTTTTTGGGGCGCCATCTTGTCTCTGAATGTATGAATGCATGACAGTAAAAGAGCTAATTTGTTATTACTAGCCGCCTCAACCAAAAATGTGGCATTTGGGTTGCATTTCTTCATTTTATTTATTTATTAATTCTGCTGACATGTTCAGGGACAGAATACTGAGAAGAATATGAAAGATGTTGGTGTAGACACAGCCCGGGATGATCCGAAGCCTCCTCCCAAAAAGAGGCAAGTTTACTTGCTTGCATCTTGTGTTTGCAGATGCTTCTTCTTATGCTTTTCATAAAGAGTTTCGAGTCCTCCTTCTGGGTCTTCATTATGAGGACTTATTTGAACTTTACATAGGTTAACAACAATAACAATAACAACAAACCTTATCTCACGAGATAGGATAGGGTCGGCTACATTGATTGCACCATATTATTATGCTCTATCAACAACCACATCTTTAGAAATATTGTTAAAACTAATTAATGCTTTTAAATTTTCAAAATTATAGTCAACAAAGTTCATTAATTAGTGGGAGTTGTTTGGTTAGTTAGAAGAATGTTTAGTTGGTTAAGGAATATCCAAGTGAAGATCATTTAAAAGGGAAAAAAAAAATACTTTAAACAAATGGTCTTGTATTAAAGACCATGAAGAAGGTCCTTTGTAAGGATTGGAGGGAGAATTTTTTTCCATGTTTGTATTGACTTGGGAATACACCATCATCATGCATTGCAGGTTCCAATTTTCCAGGCCGCCTGCAACTTCAAGAAAGGAAAACAAGTCTGTCAGTATGATATAAACAACTCCTGCATAAAACAACACAGGAACAAGAGTTTCAAATCTTAATAAAGGCGGCTGACGGCATGAAATAATTCCAAGTCTCCACAGGTCATTTACTTGTAATTCTGAATTCTCATTTGCCTGCTGCTTAATTATGGTATTGTTGGTCCTTCATTGTCATTTTAGTCACAAAACGTTTATTGATGTAAAGCTCTTTTGTTCTTCTTGAATTGCAAACTTGTTTTCAGCAATAGATCTGCAAATTTAAGTTATTTCCCTCTGTCCTTCTGGCCCTTTACCCTTTTCTTTTCTTTTCTTTTTTCCCTTATTTTTCACTTTTGCTGCAAGATTTTTTCTCTCTCTCTCTCCTGTTCTTCCCTTGTTAAGAAATCTGTTTACAAGATAGTTAGCAAAAGTTGCTAATCCGTAACCATATTTATTTTGAAGAAATTCCATTAGGCCTTTTAAAGCTCAGTAGTTGTATTTTACCAGAAAATTCAGGTGAATCTTAATTTTAATTTCTTGAAAAACCAGAATAGGACAATAGGAAGTTTAGAAATCCAAGACTAATGTGTTAAGTAATATATAATTAATTATTAATAGAATTACATTACCAATAAACAAAAATTATGACCCATTTTAAGAACACGTAAATATGTAAATATATTTTTGAGTTCATTTTAGCCATTGCCTTATGGCTTGTGAGTTATACACGTCAAATATCTTTTCCTTTTGTTTAATTGGTATATTTTTCTTTCCTGTCTTCAAAACATTTCAAAAATAAATAAACCAAACCGAAGTAGAATAAATGAGAATGCATCAAACTGCAGCACATGTTTGTTATTGATGAAGATTATCATAAATCATACTCCCCACATTCCCTTATACAAAGTATTTTTTAAAAGTTTATCTCCTAAATAAAAGAGATGATATAATAATTGAATAATTAAATAATTTTATTTTTATTGTAAAAAATAAAAAAGATATTAATTATATGTTTTACTCATCCGATATTGATTATAATATTTATTTGGAAAAAAATTGAAAACGTTCTAAATAACGAACTTTTATAGTTTTTTTAGTATGTGGAGTAAAATTTAATTAATATATGTATGTAAAGTAACCTTGGAGTTAATGCATGTAAAGAAGATCTGAATGGATACCAAGCCAAAGGAAAAACCAAATTCTAGTAGACGAGGAAAAAGAAGGCGTGATCCTCCCCATTCATAAATGACTTGCAAGGTTGTGGTTACGTTGTTGTGTTACTTAAGAAAAATCACAATCAAGGACTTTTAAAGATAATTAACTGCATTGTAAGACTAAATAATTTTGATATTACTTTGTAGAATTAAAGCATCTATCTTTATTGTGAAAAGAAAAAAAATACCCTTCATGTATATATTATATATTCTTTTAACAACAATTTCACATTAAAGAAAGTCTCATTCATATTTTAACAACAATCAATTTTTTATTAACAATTTTAAAAGATTAATTTGGTAGTGGAGAGGAACAAGTATTATGATTTGGTGAATAAGTTTCAATTGAGTAAAAACAAGTTACATTTTTATTCTAACAACGATCAATTTTTTTTATTAACAACTTCAAAAAATTAACTTGCTAGTGGTGAGGAACACGTGTTGTAATTCGGTAAGCAAGTCTTTATTTGACAAAAAACAAGTTCCATTTTTATTGTAACAACAATCAATTCCTTTATTAATAACTATAAAATATTAATTTGATAGAGAAATTATTATAATTTAGCGAATGAGTCTCTATTAAAAAAGTTTCATTCTCATTTTAACAACAATCAATTTTCCCATCACAACAAAAATACATTGGGGGTAATTTTATCTTTTCATAATAAATTTAATTATATTTAGGTCATTTACTCTTATAGGGCAATTAAATTTTTTCATGAGTCCTTGATTGTAATTTTCTCTATTACTTAAGACATGCATCGCATAAAATTTACATTCTTTTTATTTTAATACCCAAAATTTAAAGTCTTAGCTAAGTTTTCTTGTAAGAAGAAGAAATATTTAGGTAGACTAGATGCACCACGTTATTTATAATCTGTTCAATTAAAATATTTCAAGTAATGTCATTTTTTAAATTGATTTTATTTTTATAATAGAATATACATTTGATATTTTATTTTTTTCTCTCTACTATTATTAATATCAAATTAATTTATAATTAATGTCATTTAAATATAATATTTTTATTAAATAAATCACAAATAATATAATAAATTCAACCTATCTAAGCATTTCTTTGTAAGGAGTTGAAAAAGAATATACATTTTATTGTTTGCGCCACAAACATCAAATCTGTATTATTTACTGATTTTTTTAAATTAAAAAAGAATTTATATACAAGTGTAAGTAATGAATCCTAGCTATAAATATCTCTTGACATTATTATGCTCGATAATACTTAAATCTACCTCAATAATATCGGCTATCATGTAATTATATTAGGAAAAATAAATTTAGATACCACACATGCACTCTTTTTACACACACACTCACATATGGGGAAATCGTATAAAGTTTGATGAATAGATTATATTATTTACCGTTGTGGGTGTGGGTGTGCCGCAGTCCGAAGTAGTACTTGTAGGCCAGTGGCAGTCGCTTGCTTGGAGTGCACGTACGCTCTGCAAATCTGGCTGCTCAGCTCACTCAGTTTACATAAAGTTGATGCCTTTCTCTAGTTCTGCTTCTTCCATGGCGTTTCGTGTATGCCCAGTAACGCTTTTACCTACCCTTCAAATCTCCCTTCATCCAGTTTCAGCCTTTTATCGTCGACGCTTTTTCCCCGCTGCGAGGTTCAATGAACCATCGAGAGGCTCGCTTAAATTACTATCAAGCAAGGAGTTTTTCGGACCCACCATTCTCACTTTCTCCCAATGCAGTTGCAGTAACTCTCTCGCCAATCCTATAGCTGAAACGGGTGAGTTACTCTCACAGTCAAATTCTCAAACACCTGTCCTTCGAAATGCGTAAACCGCCTATGTCCATGCATTGTATGTTTCACGGACCCTTTTTTCCCTTTTGCCGGTTTCAGGAATGCTCTTCTCTTTCTTTCATGAGATCGGGTTGGGTTTTGATGGAACCCAAATGCTGTTGGCAAATCACCCTGAGCTTGCAATGGTATCCCTGGATGCATTACATGCTCGGGTTCGTTCTTTACAGTCTCTTGTTGGGTTTGATCATCTTGCTCTGCTGAACTTAGTCGCAAAGCGTCCAAATGTATTAACAGCCATGGAAATTGATGATTTGATATGTTTCGTGCGAGATGAATTGGAAGGGCAGATAAATCAAGCACAGATAAAACGCTTATTATCCGGTACAGAACCAAGATTTTTTGTGGGTTTTGATCAAAAGGTCAAACTGCTTCTCGACAGGGGGGTTCCCTGTGAAAAGATTGTTCATGTGCTCAACAATGTGAATTTGACGAAGGCAGTGTGTCATAGGTCCCTGGATGAAATTAATAGAACGATAGATTTCTTAGACCCTTTTGGTGGCATTAATCTAATTGTAAGGCGTCCTGCAATTTTCAATTATGATTTGGATAATCAACTGATTCCAAGAACCAAATTTCTGACTGAACTTAGTGGAGGAGATGAAGATGGCACGGGGAAGGTGCTGCGTAAGCTCCCGGCAATTTTGAGTTACCGTGTGGAGCATACAGAGGGCCATGTAGAGTTCCTGAGGTCTTTTGTAGGCTTGAATGATCGAGAAATATTTCGGATAATAATGGTTTTTCCTAGTATTGTTAGTGCTAGCAGGGAGAGGAAGCTGCGTCCAAGAATAGAGTTTCTCAAGGATTGTGGGTTGAATTCAAATGAAATCTTCAAGTTCTTGATAAAAGCTCCTTTATTTCTAGGCCATTCATTCCATGAGAACATTGCATATAAACTTGTGTTGCTGGTCAAGATTGGGTACAAATATAGGACAAAGGATTTGGCGACGGCAATCGGATCTACCACTAGGACAAGCTGTGAGAACTTGCAGAAGGTGATTGATCTATTCTTGAGTTATGGGTTTTCATGCGAAGACATAGTTGCTATGAGCAAGAAGCATCCTCAGATACTGCAGTACAATCGTACATCTCTAGAGAAGAAGATGAAGTACCTAGTAGAGGAGATGGATCGTGACATTGAGGAGTTGCTAGCTTTCCCTGCATTCCTTGGTTACAAGCTGGACGACAGAATCAAACAGAGGTTTGAAGAAAAGAGTAAGAGAGGATCAAGAATGTCTCTCAATAAGCTTTTAACTATTTCATCTGAAAGATTCACAACGAAAAAGAAAGAAGGCCTCTGAGAAAATCATGCTATAGGAAGTATTAATGCAAATGAAGATGTTTGAATTAACTTCTTTTCTTTTTTGGTCAGTTTTTGCTGTCCCCAGTTAATTTATTTCATCACACAAAGGGCGCCTAGTGGCATTTTACTATATTTTAAGGAGTCTCAGCGCTAAAGTTCTCTTTGCACAGAATCAACTGCTTTAGATATTTGCTGCTTGTGCTGTGGAAACAGAAACCAACCACGCATCTCCTTGAAGCAGTGAAGATATTGGTTTTTAGACAAATGATGAAACCTTTTCCCCCTCTGAAAAAAGCAATTAAAAGTAGGCTTAACATCAACAGTGATCGTCGTGGGACCATTTATTATCGGAGAGAAGTGGGTTAGGTTTGTTATGTTCCCGAGTCAATGTGTAGGAGCATTACTGGACCTCTACTGGAGCCAAAGTTGAAAAAGAGTCTCTCCGTCCAAAGATACCGATCACATCGCTAAAGCTGTCTGAAAACTGATAGTACACAGCACGACATTGTGGTACAGTAAGCTCTTCTCACTCACTGAAGCAACATGCCCTGCCAATTCACCATGTCGAGCTTGCGGGGATGACAACTGTTTTGAGTTTTGTATCATCTTCTCTTCACACGAGAGGTCATTCAAAATTTTGATTGGTGGCCTCTTAATGCCTGGCGCACTACCTTTAATTTGTTGGCTCAAGGTAGCAATAACTATTTTCTGCATGTTACAACGTGTTAGCCACTATTAAAAGATGCTAAAGATGATGTCCCAGGCCCCTTTTCAATATTTTCAGCATCAGAATTTTCTTTTTCTTTTTCCTTTTTCACATCTTACATAATCCATCCTTTTAATTCAATAGAAAACAGGCCATTCATGCCGTTCATAAAAGAGGTCCTGACCACTTGACCTGAAAGGACTAGAAAAGCTGAGCTAGGTTCCATATTGTTTTAGTTCACAGAACATATATAACTTGTCTTATTATAGTTCCCTAGTTGATTCTATGCTGGCAGCACTCGCGCAAGTAACCAAAATGCCTGTTGTCCACTATAGCCTTACGACTCACTGAATATAGACATCATACACGTGAACAAGTGAAGGAATGGTGAATATCCTATCTTATATCTTCCACAATGAGTGGGAATCAAGTAAAGGGCCGTCTGAGAAGTATGTAAACTTCAGAATGTCTATCTCAACGCTGAGGCGTACACAGTCACATGTTGTGTCGAGAGATTGTGAAGTCACTAAACATCATTCTGGCGTAGGATCGAGTCTGTGCTAATCAAGCAACTTTTGCTAATTGTCAATAAAGCATCGTCAAAAAAGTAATATCTGTTGTCTCCTTTCGGGTAGTGGCAAATTTTGACTATCTGATTAGTATTGGGTGCTGTCGTATTTAAGCTTCCTCGCTGGTGTTCTTGCTACCACGAGGAGAAACATAGCCATACAACAGAATGGGCGTGTTTCTACCGAGGAACAAAAATCCAACGTTCTCGTTTATTTTACTGTTCTTTATTCTGGTTCTACAAGACACTAACATCTTGCCCTCGGCTGCTGCTACCAGAAGCAACGTTAATTTTCACACTCCTCAGCTCATTTTTTTCACTTAGTTTTCCAACTACTTAGTTTTCCTGACACTGACCAAATGAAAGCAAACAGGTTTACATTGTTCACATGGGAAAGAAGCAGCACGATGATCCAGAGCGCCTCACTGAACTCCATCATGAAACCCTTACATCAGTCATTGGAAGGTACAAATGTCGCTGGCATATAATGGCTCCATGTCCACATCATTGATTTGAGTTTACTAATTACAGCTGGACCAATAATACTTTCACTTTTTCGACTAATCAAACAGAGAAGAATCCATAGACTCTATGGTGTATAACTACAAACATGGGTTCTCAGGTTTTGCAGCAAGGCTTACAAAAACTCAAGCTAAAATGATTGCAGGTAGTTTATCCCGTTTGGGCCTTCTTAAATATCAGTTCTGTGCCATGCATATGTTCACAGTTCGTGCGACTGCTAGGTCCTTGTTATCTGATACGTATGTAAGGTCCATGCATCATATTAGCGCTCGACAAACAAGCATTTTCTAAATTCCAAGTATCAAAATTACAGGTGAAAAACCAAAACCATATCGATTCATACAAGTAACCAGGCTATATTGGATTCATCATCAGTCAGATAGAATTGGAAACAATCAAATTAATTCAATCAAATCTTAAATGAGCATCAGATAGAAACTATGATTTCAAGAAATGTGTGTGTGTGTGTGTGACAGGAAGCAATGGCTTCAAGAAAGAAGGTGAAAACTAAATTATTCTTTTTCTCCTTTTGATACTTCAAGAATAGGTTTAAAGTATTCTAATTATGTTCGATTCGGTTTGGCAATGCTACTCAAGTTCAATTGTTTTGACTGCAGAGTTACCTAATGTTGTTCAAGTGATGCCCAATAATCTTTATAGGATGCAAACTACCAGAAGCTGGGACTACCTTCAACTACCTTTACATTCTTTCAATAGTCTTCAGCATCAATCCAAGATGGGAGATAGTGCCATCATCGGCCTTCTTGATTCAGGTTGTGATCTAGACAACTTCTTCGTATGTGAACATGCAGCTTCCTGCTACCCGTTGTGACAAAATTGTGAACAATGTTTGGGCAGGAATATGGCCAGAATCTAAAGCTTTCTCCAATGAAGGTATGGGGCCAATTCCCTCTAGGTGGAGGGGCGTCTGTGAATCAGGAAAACTCTTCGACGCAGCAAGGAGCTGTAACAGAAAATTGATTGGAGCTCGTTATTTTATCAAAGGTCTTCAAGCTGAATATGGACAGCCATTAAATTCTACTGTGTTCCAAGATTACTTGTCCCCAAGAGATGCATCTGGACATGGAACACACACCTCCACAATAGCTGCTGGCTTTTTCATCAGTAATGCGAGCTACAAAGGACTAGGTGCCGGAACAGTACGAGGTGGTGCTCCACTGGCTCGGCTGGCTATGTACAAAGTCTGCTGGAATCTGTATGATGGAGGAGTGTGTGCAGCTGCTGACATATTGAAAGCCTTGGATGAAGCAATACATGATGGTGTTGATGTATTATCGCTGTCCATAGCGTCTGATCTTCCTCTGTATTCTGATGTGGATGTGCGTAATGGGATCACCTTGGGGGCTTTTCATGCCGTGGCACATGGAATTACTGTTATTTGTTCTGCAGGAAACGACGGTCCAAATGGTCAAACGGTGCAGAGTCCAGCACCGTGGATAATAACTGTGGCAGCAAGTACCATAGACCGCTCTTTCCCTACGCCCATAACACTCGGAAACAACTGGACGACATTGGTAATTTCTTCACAACCTGATGCAACGAGAAAAATATGGCCTACACTTGTTGCCATGTCACAGAACAGTTATCTTGAAAAGTAGTTTGTCATCAATTACAGGGTCAAAGCATGTTTACGGGGAAGGATACAGAGTTTGTCAATCTGGTATACCCTGAGGTATCAGAAGAGCTCCAAAGTCCTCGGTAATATATGCTACAGCTAGATCACATAACTTTATGTTACCATGTATGAAATCTACGCTAAAAGCATGCTCTTACATTCATGCAATTCATCAGCATCACACGTTACTTAAATTAGCATACGCTCTTTCATTCGTTGATTATCCAGGCTCAAGTAATAAGGATAAGATATGGGTAAACGTCAATAGTTCAAACCCTTCCGGTATATTTAAAGGATTAAAAAAAATAGTATCCTGCTGGACTTATCTTCACATTTTCAGGCTCCCACAAAATATAAATAATGAAACTTAACCATGTTTGGCCATCAACACAAGATTCTGTCTTTTTGTTGCTTGAACAAGAGAATTTGATTTGATTTGACACTATGTTAGTATGATACATGCGCGCGCGCGCACATTTGCTTGAATACATTCATTTATACGTAAGTGTATGCATATCCTTTCCTATCATCTAGAATTAACGAGAGTTGTGTGTACAGTTACTGCGATTCGCTCTCACCAGATGACGTTTGGGTAAGAGGAAATGTGGTTTTCTGCTTTGTCTTCAATTATCAATATTATGCAGTGCAGGACGCTGCTCAGATTGTCAGAAAAGCTGGTGCTTTAGGGATTATTGTGGCCAGGAATCCCAGTACAGCACCGGTTGATCCGTGTGAAAATAATTTTCCATGCGTCCAAATAAGCCACGAAAATGGAATGCAGATACTCTACTACATCCGTTCTACAAGGTAAAACCAGAAACTTTGCCATATCAACTATTGGTTGTCATTCCCATCAAAGTTCTTTAGAAAATGATTTGGATGGGACCTAGCAGGCGTCCTAGAGTAAAGATTGGTCCTTCCAAAACACACACTGGCAGACCCGTGCCAACCCGCATTGCAGAATTCTCGTCGAGAGGGCCTAGTTCTGTTGCTCCTGCAATACTTAAGGTATTCCTTTCTCGTTTGCTAAGGGTACAAATGGTAGCGTGGTCTTCATGTGTTAGAAGTAAAGTAATGCATGATACGTGATATGACTCATCAGAGACCAATGTGACATTTATATGACAGCCAGACATAGCAGCTCCTGGCGTCAATATATTAGCAGCAGTTGCTCCCGACGATGGTTCCTCACAAGATACTGTCTTTGCTTTTAATTCCGGAACTTCGGTGGCAGCTCCTCACGTCTCAGGCATAGTTGCACTGCTCAAATCACTACATCCAAATTGGTCACCTGCTGCCCTCAAATCAGCCATAATAACAACAGGTACTTTTCAGATATTCGAAAGATTGAAATTGAAACTGAGAGCTACTTCGATTTTCATCATGACCCAAAAAAATATATCATCGAAAAGCCATAAATTTGGAAAACACAACAAAATGCTGCAGCATGGACAACTGATCCCTCTGGGGAGCCTATATTTGTGGAAGGAGAACCAATGAAGCTTGCAGATCCATTTGATTTTGGAGGCGGGATTGTGAATCCAAACAGGGCAGCAGATCCTGGTCTCATCTACGACATGGCCTCTGCAGATTATGTTCAATACCTCTGTAGCATGGGCTACAGTGAACCCAGCATTTCCCTCCTGACGGAACACCCCATCTCCTGCCCCACCAAACAGCCTTCCATGCTTGACATAAACCTGCCTTCCATAACTATACCATCCCTTAGGAAGTCAACAATCATAGTAAGAACGGTCACAAATGTAGGACCTGTCCACTCAAAGTACAAGGCTATCGTAGAGCCTCCCATTGGCATAACCATAGCTGTGCAACCGGATACTTTATGCTTCAACTCTACAGTAAAGGCCATAGCCTTCAGCGTTGTTGTTTCCTCAAATCACCATGTGAGCACAGAATACCTCTTTGGTAGCTTGATATGGCATGACGGTAAGCATGCGGTCAGAAGTCCTGTATCTGTCAGAACTCAGATCACAGAATCCTATAGCTGATCATTTGAAATAAAAGTTGAGTATCAGGTGGTTTGTGTACTTTATGATTAAGATTTATTAACTATACATTAAGAAACAAATTTAGCCATTTTATTCCATCTCATGCTTTTTACCCGGACCACTGTGAAAATGCATAATCGTGGGGTCTGTGTCCCTTTTCCCTGGGCATGGCCTTGGAGGCCCACATTTACCTAAACCAAACTCTGGTCGAACATTCAATTAAATTCTCAAGTCGTTGAAAGGACTGAATTGAAATTGTGATTATCTATGTATTATAACAAACGCAAAGTATGAAGTACTGTATGCCAGGTCAAAATAGCCAGTTGTCCAAAGTTACATCATATTTGAACACTTATTTACGCTTCACTGCCAATGCCTCCATTCTAGCTCCAAAGCAATGGCTATTAGTATCCGCAGATCATTTACAAGCTCTAAAGTCCTTACGAAGAGAGTTTTCCATGTGTGCCACCCAATCCAGCAGGGAGTGTTCTCTAGTCAGCTATAACGCCAGAGTCTCCAATTCCTCAGCTTCAGCATCCCCTTTGGGTATGATGAGTCCATAACCTCCTTCTTTTCTTTTGTATACAATATTAATCTCCCCTGAAGAAACGGAAATTTATTTTTATCCCGAAAAGGTAGAGAATCGATTCTTATACAAGAGGGAATTAAATAGAAAAAGGTTCTGGAAAGCAATGTACGAGGGAAATGCAAAGCCTAAAGAAAGACAATTGAACGATAATAGAGTACCAGTGTCTTCATTTCTGAAACCGTAGAAATCATGATCAACGTTTTCCAGCTGTTCTATTGCTTCAGATACAGTCAATGGTGGCATGTCAAAGTATTTTGTGCGGACCACCTTTATGACAAGTCCGCAGAGCAAACGAGTGTCAGGGAAGGCAAAGAAAAATCATCATTTCATGATTAGCTGATCTAGCAGACAACAGAGTAATTTTTCAGTGTGCAAGCTACACTTCTTGGTTTTTCTCAATTAAAAGACCCAAACACAGAATAAAGCATATTCATCCTAATGTTTCCATTCTAGCGTACAGAAAGAATTCACTACCAGAAACACAGATAATATCTCAAACCGCTTTTGCATATGAACAGGTTTAACAAATCAAAATGCATGAATCTAATTCAATGTGCATCATCAGTTTAAGAAAAACCTTAAGACAATTTGAAGCAGACATATATAAACAATAAAGCAAACATATGAAGGAGGTTGAAGAAAATCTGTACAGTACACAAGAAGCACCACCTCATTAGATAATACTACTACTTCCGCCTCTTCTGGGGGTATCTCTCTCTCAACCTGAGGTACTGGCGTTTCAGGCTCCCTAACTTTCAGCCTATTGAATCCCTTCATGTGGCGACCATGGTCTGATTCCTTTTCCTTTATCTTCCTCAACTTCCTCTGGATGATTGATGACACTAAATCGATGCTACCATAAAGAGTCTCTGCATCTTCCTCTGCCCTGACCACCCCGTGCCTTTTGGTAAACAATGTTACCTAACCGATGATAAGCCCCGAAAAAATCAATCACTGGGCTCATATATATAGAAGTTCCTAATAACCCAAAAGCCCCAATCGGAATGTGCATGCCGTACCTCACATCTCCTGGTCCTGGGTCCTCTCCCAAACTCTCCTCCTCTGACTGATAGTCTCACGTCGACCTCCCTAACTAAGTGGCTATGCTTTTGAACTGCTTTTCCCACCTTTTCTTCCACATGCTGCTTCACCGGATCAGTCAACTGAATGAACACAAGTACAGACAACTTAGTGACTCATACCTCCTTTTCAAGAAACTCATACACAAGAAGAAAAAGGAAGAAATGAGAGAGAATGTGACTAAAGAAGCTAACATTCAAGGAGTGGAAGAAAGGGCTGGCGTATGTACCTCTAGATTTTTGCCCTGAATAATCAATTTGACGGAAGAGAGGGGTCCCTCCCATGTCATGCGAGCAGTGAGGGCGCCGCCACAGTTACTTGGGCGTGTAATCGTACTAGAAGTATAATTGAGTATTTCAAAAGGGGTTAAGAAAGTTGATAGCCTCGTGGACGGCTTCAATTGAGTTGAACTCAATACACAAACAGTAGAAGGAGAAGAACGAGAGGAAGTCGAGGGTATCGAGGACGATGACGACGCGTGCAAGGTGGTCCGCAAAGAAGGCACCGGAATTGCCATTAGAAGAAGTTAGATGGAGGGAATCAACGGGACGGTTGGAGAAAAAGGGAAACGCAGGGAAGAAAAATGGAGAATGAAGAATGAATATGCAAGTGTATCGTATTCGCATCAATTCGTTTGGACGAACGTGCAATGCTGGACGCATGGGGATCTTATCCAAATGGGTATCCCTTTCTTCCTTGCTTTTCTTTTTTTTACCACTATTTTTTCACTATAAATTCAAATCATTTAAATTAAGTTATATTTTTAAAAAGTATCAAATTTAAATCATCAAATTCAATCAAATCATCTAAATTTAGATTGACTCGTTTTCTATTCGGAGAAAAACCAACTCCTATCCCAATATCTTGAAGGACCCATTATCTTCGACCATGCCATGAGGAGGATGTTAATTGGGCCTTTTTAATGTGTTTTTGGGAGAATGGCGTCAAGGTTTCCAAATCAAAGAAATTTGCAAATAACATCCAATATATTTTGAATTGATTTTGTAGGCCTTTAAGCCTAATATGCAAATATATTTTTCATTAAAAAACTCATTTGCCTCTTGTTTAAAATGCATAAGTTTTCTAGGTCTATGTATGATAGAATGTTAATATATTAATGTGCAAGTTAATAATAATATACAAATTTTTAATATGCATAAACAATATAATATTAGTCCATTATATGTAGTATATGTGATATAGTTGAACAATAATAAACAAATTTTTCAATTATATGAACAGCATAATGTCCATATATAACATGAAAAGATACATACATTAATAACACAATATCCTATGGATAATGATTTTTTTTTAAAACAGTAAGTAAAATATATTTGCATATAAAGCCTTTAGGCCTACAAAATAAATTAAGAATGTATTAATCCTTAGGTGTTAATTTCTTTGATCTAGGGGTCTTGAGTGCCATTCTCTCTTCTTCTTTTTCTTCTTTTTTTTGTTTGAACTAGATGGGCAGACATTTATGACCTAAAATTATAAGTGAGATTAAACTTATAATCACTCATTTACAAAAAAGTTTACATGCCACTAGGCTATCGATTTTTTTAGTTTTATCTAGCCTTATCCAATCAAACATAGATGAATAGTTGGCTTTTAACATTTTTTTTAAAATTATAGTTTTTAACTGTTTATATAAACTTCAATGATTTAAATTTATTTATTTATTATAATTTCACATATTAATAATAATTTTGTGAAATATTAAATACTAGCCATTCAAAATTTGACCAATAGTTGAAATACGAAGTCAATAAGAAGTGGAGGGAAAAAATGGAGAAAAGCATAATATGAAAATCCATGTCAATTCAACCAGTTGGACCAATAAATTATTAAATTAGTGTTTTACTGATTCAATGAAATTAGTTACTCACAACCACTCTAACCACAATTCAACTATAATTTTAATTATTAATTATTAAATTAATGTTTCGGTTATATTAATGACGTATCTAGTTTTTAATACGTCAATGAGAAGTTAAGTACAATACTTGTTACCTTTTAATTAAACTAGTGCTGTCTTCTTTTTCTAGTAAATCAAAATTCTATTAATTACAAAAAATAAAGCATAAACAGCAATAACCAAAGTAAAAAAAAAAGCTCAAAATAATCACATGTTCCTCTTGGGCTCTTGGGCTATTGCATGTACGATGGATAATAAGCCCATTTCGGGATTAAATAACTGACTTGCTTTTCTTGCTTTTCTTCAATATTGGGGAAGGAATCTTGAATACTTTATAAGTGATAAATCACTCATCATTAATACATGTAATATATTTATAAATAAATTATAGTATTTTGATCAGAATTTATATTAATTATCAAACACAATATTACATATGGCAAGACATAATATATAGAAAGCATGGAAGAAGAGTTTTCTAAGGTTTAATTAATGCTTCTTATATCAAAACAATATAGGTTAATGCTTCTTTATTTTTTAGCAAGAACTTTCATTTATATAGTTAATCAATTTCTTTATAACCATCTCAATACCAACTGAATGGCTGAACTTTCATATATGTGGAGAAAACATTATTAAATAAAAAAATAACTTCCACCTATCGAATATACTATACAAAAGTAAAAGTTTAGATGTAAGAATATCACTATCATTTTGAAATAACATATTCAAAAAAATGAGCTGGCCTACATCTTATATTTGTTGTTTTATACATAAGGCACGTACTAGCAAGTAATCTTTTCTCTGATTTGTCTTCCAATGCTTTCATGTATTTAGATTTCTTACATTGGGATATAGTCTAAACAGTCAAGCCATTTCTAGAGGTGTTAAACAATCATAGAGAAAGATCAGTATTTCTTTTTAAAAGTTAGTATCATCTTATGCTGTTTCCATGAAACTTTGTGTCAAGTCAATTTCATAATGTTGTTTTTTGATGGTATATAGCTATTTCAGAAAATTAAACTCTGTGGATCTGACAAGATGACAGGAACTAATTTTATATAAGGCCTTCCTCTGATTTGACACCTAATGCTTTCATGTATTTGGATTTCTTGCAGTGGGATATAATTTGAACATTTAAGCCATATACTAAAGCCATATATATCAAGTCAATTTCATTTTGCAATATTTTTGATTGTATATAGCTGTTTCAGAAAACTCATCAGGATCTGACAACATAACAGAAACTATTTTTAAATAATTCCTTTCTTTAATGATATATGTAGAGTTTTCCTTTCAATTTTTCATGTTTTAGTGAACTAGGAAGGCAATCAAGTACGTTTAGATCAATTCACAAGTCAATAGTATCTATTTTTATCTTATGATAGGCCCTGCCAATGATGGTTTTATCATGTAGATCTTTTGGCAGGCTTTTTATGAAGTCACTTTTGATTCACATGTGCCTTTTAAGCTCGCACAGCTTCTAAAACTACTTTTTGACGCAAGCTTTGAAAATCAATCTCCTTCTGATATATGCAGGCTAAAAATAGTGAATTTTTTTTTGCATAAGCCCACTGGCAATATAAGTTTTCAGTGCTCAATATCTTCCTTGATAACTAAGTCCATTCATCTATCAACATCTATTTCCATATTAAGATGATTTCTTAAATCTTATTGTAAAAAGTTTAATGGCAATATTTCTTGCATTGTTTTATATTTTATATCTACCTTATTATAATAGTGCTGCAATATTGCCAGTGTTCACCAATTTTTACTGTAAGAGAGGATGATAGAGAATATGCAAAGTAGACCACTATCTCAGTATTGTACATTTAGTTAAAAATGTCATTAAAGGTGTCACCTTGAATGGTTCAAAGAAGAATGAGAAGGTCTTAATCCATAGAATGGACATGAATCCTTTAGAAAATAGATGGCCTTTTCGCATGAAACGAAGACAATTCCCGATCAATCTATCTTTTGCAATGACTATCAACAAAAGTCAAGGGCAATCACTGCAACATGTTGGACTATATTTATTGAAACCAGTATTTACACATGGCCAACTATATGTTGCTTTATCAAGAGTCAAGACAATAGATGGATTGAAGATTTTGCTGCATGACAGTGAAGAGGAAGAAAGCATATCAACAAACAATGTTGTTTACAAAGAGGTGTTCAGAAATTTTCCCCATGATTAAGAATTTCTCATTGTACTTCTAAACACCTTGAGCAAGATGTTGTCTCTCTAATTAGTTCGACTCATTTGTAACATTTTGTGTTTGATGTGTGAATTTATTCTGTTTGTTATAAAAATCGACAAAGACAGTTTTATTTGAATTACTTATGTGAAGTATCGGTTATTATATCATTGATGTGAAAAAGGATTTACAATTAATTATACTAAGCATGTAAAGTAAATTTCTAGAAAAAATATTAAATCTCATACATATTTTTTTTAAGAGTCTTATATTTACAAGCATTTTTTCTATGGGTCTCACATAAATTTTTTTAATTTTTATTATAGGTTCTATATAAACTCTTATTATATAAAACAAAGAGGAATGTATAAAATTAACATATGAACAGTGTTCTAACTGTATTTGCTAATAAAAAACACAGAGCCACAAATCAAAATCATCTTGAGTCATGTTTCATCTGTTAGAATTTATTATCAACTTGGATGCTTAATTTTGTCACGCCTTCTTTATATCACTCATTATGCTTCTTAATATGATTTTCTTACAGTTTACTAACTTACCCACCTCCTCCATATTTATATCATACCAAGTTGGATGAAACCAAAGTATTTAATTAAACATAAGATTTTCCATGTATTCAACAAAACCAAAAAAAACCAAACTGAAGTACTCAATGCACCTTCCTGTAGTGATTTTCTCTCTATGCCCCTTTCTATTCTTCTCTCCTTCAATCTCCCTTCTCTCCCTTCCCCTCTTTTTGTCTCTCCTGTCTGAATTATAAATATCTTTCACTTTGACTGAATTTTTAAAAGCATAACAGAGTGATAAAGTAAAACAAAATAGCTTTTAAGCACACTGGGGCTCAATTGAGTTACTAGATTGTGCTTTATGGTTTTCCTTATGTTTAAATTATCTTATTTTGAGATTGAAGACACTGCCATGCAAGCACTTGGACTGAAGGCCCTTGCACATGCACGAAAATGTATGACCCATAGAGGTTGCAGACTTAAAGACCCATGACCATAATAAAGATTGGAATACACAACGAAGATAAATACAATGCAAATGAACGAGTAAGTATTTAGGAGAGGAGTAAGTCTATTTTCTCAATATGACATGCCTTCTTATTGTTAGATTCTTTGAAAAGTTCAAGAGGAGCAAGTCTCTTTCATTCACTAATTGAGAAAATTATAAATATTAAAAAATGCATAGATAACTGACCTTGCATTTTCCATTTTAACCCATACTAACTAAAGCCATCAGGGCTTTACTTCTCAGCAGTGATCCAATGTTTTTTAAGCTATTAGCAACTAGCTTTACTATCAGTTATATAATTCCAGCATTGTTAATCACATATCAATTATTTAATCGTGGACAAAGAAAGCAGAGATAAGAAAAATTAAAAGAAAAGGAATTGTAGATATTACCTCTCTTTGTGAACACTACGATGAAGCAAGATATGCGAAGGATCTCCTTCATCTGAACCTATCACCGACATGCAATAGCTTGCTCTACTCCATAGTCTTGAGTTCTTCCAATTTCTTCATCGTTCGTCCTCCATTTTTCTTCATCTTCCTCGATCTCCTTCCTTCTCAATCAACTTGGTCCAGTGTCGAGGACATCTTCTCTGACAGAGATCTCTGTCTCATCCCACCTCCCAGCAACTCTCTGACCGTGAGCCATCTCAAATTGTAGGAGTTTCATCTCTTCCAAATGGAGTTGATGCTTTTAAAAATCCATGAATTTTTAAACGGTGATTGAAAACATCTGGAGGTAGTGAATGAGGACACCTGGAGGCCTTTTTGTTTCTAGAAAATATCTCCTCAGCTTTCCACAGTCTATTTTTACTTTCTATGTTATCTTATTAGTTATTTTGTTTTTTTATCCTTTTGTTTTATTGCATTTTGTATTTTAATATTTTTAATGTTTAAATGTTTATCTTTTTTTTTTTTGCCTTGTCCGGGAGCTAAAAAGATATTTTATTTTATATTTTATACCATAAAATATATTAAAATAAGTAAGATATTAAATCAAGATGCGAATGTGGATCTTGATATTAAATCTAAATCGTTGCCAAAAAAAAGATATTAAATCAAAATCATTCTTTTTGGGAAATTCATATTCTCATGTATTTTTATATTTAAGATAATTAACGAAATTTATAAAAAGAAGATAAATAATTAAAAAATAAAATTACAAGGCTGCAACATGAGGAAAAATTGATAGAACAAAGTAGTGTAAAAAATTCATGGCACGGTTTTGTGAAGTTGGCTGATTACAAGTTACAAAAGCAATGGTTGTATCTTATTTTCTATTTAAAAACTACACACTACATTCCAACAACAAACAAATTATTGCCTATTTTATAATAGACAACAGATTTTATATGTTTTTAAATAATTTTTGCTACAAAATATACTAAAAGTTATCACTTCAAACCATCTTATGAATTTCTTATTTCACAAAATGTGAAATATTATATTAATTTTAAATATTTCAATTGTTTATATATTTGGTGCTCTTACTAATATTGAAATAGATCCCTTTATTAATTTTAAAACTATTATATATTAGTCCATTTCATTTTAAAGTCTTATAAAGAAGCAAGATAAATTTATTACACATTTAGATGAACAAGAAGCACTGAATATTATTAAAATTTAATTAGTTGATGCTTCCCATGTGTGGCACGGGAAGTAAAATCTAGTTTAGAATACAACCGATCACACAACTAAACCAAAATAAGAAACAAAAGAAAATGCAAAACAAAACTTGTAAAACAAAGATCGAACCAAAGGATGTTAGCCAACACCTTCCTTGTCTTTGTGAGAAAACACAAGTTTTCTACCACCTTTTTTGACCAAGACTACTCTATCAACATTAATGACAAATGGAGGCCTTCTAACCCATATTGTTAAGAAATCGAAAGACTTATTATATCCTCTCGCAACCAGCAAGAAAATTCAATTACTGTTCGAGTCACGCAAACTGAAAATATCTCAAACCACACCGGCACTTAACAAATCACACGCTGTCAAACATCTATTAGTCAGAGCATTACACAAAATTTCACAATCAATCTCAAGGCATACCTTCAAACAAAGTACACTCTGACTCTGTTATCACTACAAACCAACCCAATGCCTCGCAACTTGCTCTTTTCAGTATAAGCCTCGTCAATTTATTAGAATCATTGCTCATAGTTTATTATGGTTGAAGATGAAGGAATTCGTTGTGTTGGTTAGTTTCATTTCAATTAATCTTGTTCAAGCCTTTTTTTGTTGTACTAATATATATTGTATATATAAATAAAATTAGTTATTCTTAATTTTTAATATTTATTTGTTATTTGATGATGTAATGATTAATTTGATTAAACTTCAAAGATATCCCCAACATTTCTCAATTTGTATGTGTCATCCCGGACATTTGATTTACCTTTAAAGGAGATCCTGCGTGCGCGTGTTGATTTGTTTGTTTTTTATTTTATTTTATTTTGTGTTATTTAAAAAAATTGAATTCCCGTGACCGTGAGGATTGAGGCAAGTTTTGTGAAATAGCCACAGTCTGTTTGATAAAATCTAAACCGTAACTTTGACAAGAAACACCCGATACATGCTAAATAATGAACTCATGACATAATTTATAAAATAATTTATATAATTTTTAGATAAGTACAATTAAAAAGCTGAATTGAAAAGTAGGTAATAATAATTTAAGAGATAACATTGATTTTAGGTTCATAATTAATTTGACAAATATAGAAATATTTTGATATTTAAAAAAATTATGATTTCATAATTAAATTTGACATACTCCCTCCATTCAAAAATGTAAGGCATTTTTAACTAAATCTCACTCCCCAATAAAGTAATTACCTACTTTTAAACTAATCCTATCTTTTTATATTTATCCTTATTAAATACCCTACAATAAATATGAAGTCATTATCAATAAAGGTATTTTTTAAAAAAAGTAATAATTATACCTCAAAAAAATTAAAAATGTCTTATATTTTTAAACATCCATCTTCTAAAAAAATACCTTACATTTTTAAACGAAGGGAATATATAATAATTACTTGAATATTTTTTAAAAAGTTATAGTTTAGAGTTTATTATTGATTTTGATATGAAATTAGATTTTTATACGCAAGATGTTGTTTTGGAGTTATATAAGCAAACATTCTTAGAAGATCATCTCATAAATTTCTCTGGCAAAGTATGCTTGATCTAATCAATTCTAAGTCGGTGATATTTCGAAAAGAATATTTGACCGAAATTTTCACACCATTCATGAGTATAGATTTTGATACCAACATTTTAATTTTCCTCGTAGATTGAATGCAAGAGATGAATTGGTATTTATTACTTGTAAATAAAGTGATTCGGTATTATAAATTTTATTACTTGTACAGGTATACTTACTCTATTTATCAAAAAAGATGGGATATTTTATAAATATTAATACCAGTAATTTCATAGTCTTTTAGAATTTCATCTCATGGTTAACATCATTATACCTTATAGCTCTTAGATAGATGATTTCGTAATATTTATTCCTATAACATTCAATAGATTTATGTCCTACAATAATGTTAAATAATTTTTTTATATATGAAATTGTAATTTTTGAGTAAAATTGGAGGCTTATATATAAAAACTTATCACAAAGAATTGGGTGTACATAGAAATTACACATGAACGTAAATTCTCCCCATTTTTTTATATCTGTAATTCTGTCTTCCTTCTATTGTAGTGTTGATGTTACCTTCAATACTTTTATAACAGGATATTATTTAAGGCTAGATCGCACTAAAATTGAAGCAAAGAAAAACATACATTGAGTGGCTTGAAAGTGATTATTATTTCTCAAAATATCTACCACTGGGATGGCACTTTATATCAGCTTTAAACTGTGAGCACAAATTGTGTATATTTATTTATTCAGTATATATTAGTTTATATAAAATAAGAACCCAAAATGATTAAAAAAAATAAGAACAAAAAAAAAACACTGACCATATGAAATAATCGCAATAAATACAATAAGTAAATCCAAACCATAAGTAACTATAACGTAACAAAATAAGGTTCATATTTTTGTTAGGAGAGATACCATGCATAAATAATGTTTGACAATGCCAAATTATCTTCAATAGAAAGATATATGTATATAGTTAAAATAAAATCACCCTTGCACAGTAAAAAAAAATCACCCATCAACTATAATCAACACGTACAAGGGCCTTGTTTGGTTTAAATTTAAGTAAAAATGGAACGGAACTGAATTAATTTATCCAACAAAAGCTGGGACCTTATCATACTTATTTATTTATTTGAATTAAGTAACAACTATATATAGCTCAAATAGGAAAACAAGTGCTCTTACAGCCAAAAGAAGAGGAAGAAATAAAATTCCTCAATCCTTTTCAAGACTCGAGTGATAATTCTACCCAATAATATTGGAAAAAATTGAGAAAAACTTGAATATCATCCCGATAAAATCTCTGCTGTAGGATCTTCATTGGGCGCTCTGCCAACAATGTTTTTGATTAATTTCCTCTTGATGATAACAATAGTAATATCAGTAAATTCAGGAAAACCAAAACCATCAACATCAATAATCCATTTCAGAGCTGATCTCATTTCTTTCAAAGAAAATTGTTTCTGACATTCACCTTGGGAAGCTTTATTTCTTCTTCCATTAATGTAAGAAAATTCTTTGGATAGCCATATTAATTTATTTTCTGAGAAAAAAAAATTGATTTTGGCTTCAATCACCCAAACACCAAGTTTTTTGGTTAATCGATTATTGGGGTGAAAATCAATCTTTTTTCGAAGCTGTGAATCCAAGCTTTTAGGGAAAAGTTTATCAAAAAATATTTGGAAAAATTATAAAGAAAGGCTCAAGAAAAAATTACACAAAACGCATATAATTTAATAAAAATAAAATCAAACTCTCTTCTCTTCTCTATTTTTTCTTATTAAAATTCAAACTTTATGTCCTCAAAAAATTAATGTTTGGTATTTAAAAATTAAATTATATAGTAATTTATATAGCTAAAATTAATTCTGATTAAATTATCTAAATATTTTTAATTTTGTTCAAATTAATTTTAAAAAAATAATTTCCAAACAGATTACGTTATAATATAATTAATTATGATTAAAATTTATTACTTAATTAATTATTTTTATAATCTATTATACTCAATTAAAATCTAAATGGGCACAAAATTTAGTACTTTACTTTCCCCAAGTTAGTGTCTGCTTCTACCATTGCTTCTATTAACATCAATGAAGAGATACCAACCGTTTCTAATACCTGCCATTTGAGGAAACTGAAAATTCCTTAGCAATAATTTACGAGGCACATGCTTTACCAAATGATCTAATATCGCCAAATTAATTGTAGCAAAATACCAATTGATTCTAACTCTGACTTCCTTTGGTGAGACTTCCTCTGCATTGAATTTTCTCCTATTTTGTCATTCCCATAGAATTTGAACAAGAAGAAGAACCTCCTTGGGAATGTCATTCACTGCTGATCAGAAATGGTTTTCTTAATCCACCAGATTAAAAAAATTAATATAAGAAATCTCCCCAGATCTTATTGAAATATTCATTGAGAACCGTACAGCTCTGGAGAAATAAATGATTCGTAGATTCCTCTGAATTGCCACACAGCACGCAACGTTTAGAAGGCTGTAAATGATGATTCTTTGAAACATCAGGGGTTGGAACATCTTCATTAACTATCTTCCATGAGAATAGAAGAGTTCTGAAAGGTAATTCAATCTCCCAGTAATTTTTCCAATATACTCCATTGGCAAGAGTAGATCCTGGATAGTATTCATCTATCAGCAAAAAAAGCCCTTGTTTAACTGAATAAACACCATCAAAAGATTTTGTCCAGACAAATGTATCATTTTGATTGAAGAAGGAAAAGGATGTTCTTAAAATATCATCACTCACACTGTGATTATAAAGAGATGAGACTAGCTGTTCATTCCGAACAACATTATCTTTGTTTATACGCTCAGCAACGGTCAAATCACTATTGCCAGCATTAACTCACAAAGGAAACCACTTCATGTGGTCAACTGGAATAGAACCTCCATTGCCAACCTGCCGTTTCAGGTAGTCTACAACTAGAAACGATACTTAAGCACATCATTCATAATCCAAGAGTAACCAACCTTTGCTTTGCTATTGCCTTCTGGGATTGGACTCTGGTATTTGATTTTAAGAGTTCTTCCAATTAAGGAATTATCTTTGGCTTCAGCGATCCTCCATGCCTATTTTGCAAGTAAAGCTTTATTCATTTCATGAAAAGGCATGAATCCAAGGCCTCCTTCCTTAAATGCTGCAGCATAATTTTGTTCCATGATAGAAGATGCCTTCTCGTGCCAGAAGAGCCCTAAAAAAATTGACACATTAAGAATCCAGCTTAGAAGCCAGGCCTTTAGGTAGAAGAAAGCAAGACAATTGATAGATACATGAAGAAGTAATCACGGACTTAATCAAAGTCAATCCCGCAATTTGAGACAATAACGAAGCTCTTCATCCACAAAGCTTTGTATTAAGCTTGCTTAAAGTATTAGAAACTATCTTCTTCTTGTCTGTGAAGTCATCAGTATAAACGCCTAGATATTTTCCAAGCCTGTTCGAGTATCTACCACTTAGCATTCTGGCCCAAGAAAGTTTGTTTTCAGTAGAAGTGTTTGAGGTAAAGATCATTTCATCATTTTTTTATTGAAGTTGGCTTGGTGCAATAGTTTTTGGACAGTGTAGTTTGGTCCAGATCAAACTAAATACGTTTTTTTCAATCAATCATCAACTTATATTGTAAGATATAATAACTGATTATTGTAGTTTTATCGTTTGTTCAACGGTATATTTACATTAACTCATTGCCATTTGTATTTTATATCTTCCTATATCATCATTCTATACTTTAAAGTGCATCATCCCAATGTGGATCTATAGCTAGATGAATAGTAACTTTATGTGTGTGTGGGACCTACAATATAAAAATAAGTGTGAGATTTATAGTGTGGAAAATAGCAAATGTGAGACTCATAATAAAAACAAGAGAAAAATTTATATGTTTGACTTTAGAGAAAATATAACTTAAGTTTCATGTACTTTACTTGAGTTTTATTATATGTTTTTTGCATTTTTTTAGTGTTTTTGATGAACTTTTATGAGTGGGGTTATAAGAATTTAGAACATTAAAAAATAAAAGTGTAGGGACCAAAAACATAAAAAAAAAATTACAAGGACTTATAGCAAATTTGAGCAAAGTGCAAGAATGCAAAATTATATTTTTTCTTAACTTTATATACTTAAGGTATTTGTGTTCAATTAAATAAAGATGTGAGGATTTTTTATAGATTATTTAGTCTGTAACAAATTATTGTTATTAATATTATTAATATAAAAAATTCCCATGTCTTGCCAATAAAAAAATTCACATGTCTTGAATTGATTAGATAAAAATATATTAAATATATAAAGTTAAGTATATGAATTTTATCTGAAAAATAATAGGTGTGAGACCTATCATTTGGTGTTTATATTTTTTATATGGATAAGATGATAATGTAAAATATGTTTATTCCATGGTAAATCTATAATGGGATAGAAGATAATTTTTATTTTTTTAATATTTTTAGAGACTATGTGAGACCCGAAATATAAAAATAAGTGAGATTTCTATAGTGAGAAGTAGTGGTAAATGTAAGACTCATGATAAAAATAATAGGCATGAGACCATGTCATCTAGTGCTTTTATTTTTTTTTTACATGTACAAGGTAATAATATAAAAAGTGGTTATCCCATTGTAAATCTATAGTGTGATGAATGGTATTTTTTTAAAATTTAATATTAAAATAAGTGTGACATTTATAATGAAAAATAGTGGTATATGGGAAACCTATAATAAAAATAATACATGTGAGACCCTATACGTATAAGATAATAATATAAAAAGCATTTGTCTCACTGTAAGTCTATAATAAATGAATGATAATGTCTTTTTAAAAAAAATTAGATTTTGGAAGATGATGTGGCACTTGCAATAATTTGTTTCCTTTTATTTTCATAGTATGGATAAAATTATAAATTTATAAAATATAACATTTTATCGTTTAAATATAAATTTATGTTAAAACAGTACATCCTGGAATAATAATTTTTTTTGTAATTTTAATATACACAAGATAATGAACCTTATATATATATATATATATATGGGGTATATATGTTATTTATGTTTCCCATATACACATGAAAAAAATTACTTGTAAAATAAAATAAGTTATTTTTTAAAAGTAAATTATGGGAAGGAAACCCAAAAAAAACATTATTGTAAATTGCAATTTTGTGATTTGAAATTAATTACATGACTTAGGTAAAAAATTAATTATATGACATCAATAACTTTGTTTTTCATTGCACGTCTTTTAAACTTACTTTAATCATTGTTCTTCTTATCATGAACATACATGCGATTAATAAATAACGCTAAAATGTCGCATGATGCTATTTACTTTATCTAAAATCATTATTTCATATGCACATAATTTTTATTTATTTTTTACTTCTGACTATATTTATAATATATAAATACCATTATGACATATATTTTAGTGTTTGGTTTATTATAATAGATCTTTTATTTTTCCTATTTGGATGAATGGGCAAACAAATTCTCAGAGATTGAGCTGATTTTTTTTTTATAAACTAAGCTGATTTTTGGATACATGTTTATATATATTTTTATTATGCAATATCAAAGTAGAAATTGTTAATAAGATTTTAATTTGTAAGAGAAAAAAGTGATAAATTTAATAATATTTTTTTACAACTTAAAGAGTAGATTCTGCCAACGGTAGAGATATTGCTATATATACAATAATTGAGATTGGAACTTTCAGATACTTGTTTAAATAATAAGAGCTTTTATCATTCACACTAACTTTAATTGGATGGTAGATTTAATAATATTTGTTGTGGGTAAATTTTCATCTTCAATTAATTATGAGGGGCAGAACTTAACAGTAAATTTATTTTTAAATTTGATTTCAAATTTTCGTCATACTAAGTAAAAAAAGAGCACAAGTATGGGAGACAATCATGTTAATCCTAGGACAACACATTTAAAATAAAATAAATTATCATTTATATTTTTTCATATGCATATGCAAAAGGAAATTTAAAATAAAATAAGTTCTTATTTATATTTAATTTAAATAAATAAAAAATTCTGAGTAGAGTAGAGTAAAATTATTTTTTTAAAAATTTACATTTATATTTTTTTTACCTTTTAAATATTAAAATATTCTCCCACATCGCATGAAAATAAATCTAGTTCTTTTATAATACACATAAATGGTTGAATATATTTGATCACGTCATTTTCTTTTTTTTTTCTCAGCATAATTTTTAGTAACATTTTCTTCTCCTTTTAAATTCATTCATTTTAATGAATATGTTATATTTTATAGTTTATATTTGTGTCATCTCTAACTTGGGTACATATATATATGTTGGTGGGGTTCTGATAATCTCCATTGGGTTTAGCGTTAGTAATAGAGTGAAAAAAAGTCACTGAGCTATAAGGAATATATCTTGGTTGGTGCATGCGGGTTTGGATTGGTATAATTGATATGGATGTCACCTAAAGGCACTTAACAATGATCAAGCCATGTTTAATTTATGTTAATAAAAAAGTCAAAGAAAAAGGAAATTGAGAGAACAAGAAAAATTTGAAATTGGGTGGGGGAAGGGGCAGGACTTAGTAAACAGGGGCACAGTTTGGTACAAATTGTGGTGCACACCATTCCTCTTCCCCACACAAATTTAGAATACACACCCACTCATCTGACCCCATTTATGGAAAGCTGGGAGGGTAAACTATTTTTTTTCTCCCAAACCAAAGTTTCCCAATGACCACCAATCATCTTGAAAAATTTAAACGTGTTGTCATTTTTCAAGTGATATTTTTTCATACACCCTTTCAAAAAATATAGATAATTTTTATCCCAGTTAAAATGCAAGGAATTAATTTTTTTTTATCATGTGTAATTAGGAAAGGGAGTGTAGTGTAAACTAGATGGTGTGATTGTGATGCACATCACTCCTCTTCCCCACAAATTTAGAATATGCTCCCTCCATTAGCAGAAATTTTGGCCTAATTACACCATCTAATGCACAGTATAAAACCTTGATAACTACTTTGCGATTGCGATCCAGACAGAAAGTTCTTCGAAACTTGTGGCTTGTCTTTTTTTTTTTTTTTTCCTTCTGTTTTAAATGTGTTTTTGTGGAAGCTTTTTAATTTTGTGCTTTTCACAAATATTGCTCTGAAATTTTCTCAAAAGCACGCTTGAAATCTGAGAAGTGTTATTCAAGTAGCACTTGATTTTTTAAAACATTGTACATCTTTTTTATTATACTCTTGTTAAATAAATATTTTATATAAGTTTCTTAACAATAATAATTGAAAATTTAATAAATTATTTTTTAAAAGAAAATAATAAATGAAGTAGAGTTATAATTAAAAATTTATAACAACTATTTAATGCCCTATATTTTGAATAAAATATAACTTCTACAAAATGTATTATATTATAGATTGAAAGGCACTATAAGGTACTCGTTAGTTTTTACTTTTTATTGTAAGTTTTTTTTTTTTTTACCCGTGTTAAATGTTGATGTACATGATTGAAACTTTTCATCAAATTCTCACTTGTCCCTCATAAATTGGGACAAATTTATAAATTTATTAAATTCTTAAGCAAAACTGGAGAGTTTGAGTTTCTTGGTTTTTATAAAACACACCAGAAGTGAATAGTAAATAGAAGTGGAAGAAATATATTCTTGCCCAAATGTGTTCCCAATTTCCTTCACATTTCAAACAAGTTATAATAATCACATTTACCTTATTTAATCTTATTTTAACTTGATTAATTAGTTCAAGTGGACTTGATTAGTTTAACTTGATTAATTAGTAATCAATATGACTTTATTACTAGTTATATTGATTTTTCTTTTTTTTTAAAAAAACTATCCTAACAAAGGAGAAAGGGGATCCATATACATGCAACCACCCGCATCCACACAACACACAATCCACACACATCTAATAACAATATATATATTTTTTTTCTGGCCATTTGGGGATGGAACCCATGACAGGTATGGTATGCCATTGAACTAACAGATTCTTGTCGATAGTTATATTCTTTTAAATATAAAGCCACTGTAAGAACCTTACAAAACATATAAAAATTAAATTATATCAAAATTTAAGATAATTCTGTATTTTATAAGAGGATCAATAAAAACAACAAAATTATAATTATTTTGAGGAGTTTAGTGTGTGAACATATTAACGCATTTGTTAGTAGCACTAGTTATATTAGTTAGTTTTACTTACACGATTTAATGTGTGTTTAGTTGTTAATTTTTCAAAAGTTCATCTGTTAAAAGTTTATTTAATAAAAATTAATTTAATAAAAGTCAGTTATTGTAACAAAATTTGTGTTTGAATATATTTGTTCAAAAGTCAATTTAGTAAACTAAAAGTTAATTGAATTATATATAATAAAATATATTTTTAAATATATAATTATCAAAAAAGATATTAATTTATGATAATTTGTAATATTTATTATATAAATATAATATATTAAAAATATTTAAAAGATATGATAAAATTTTTGAATAACATAAAATTTGATATATTAAATAATAATAAAAAAATATAAAGTTTGATATGTTGGAAAAAAATTATATAATAAATAATCCAACATACATTAATGTTAAAAATTAACATGACTAGTTATTTAATTTATAATGTATAATTTGGTATTTAATTGAATCGCGAACTCTATTCATCTTTCTATCAGAAGCCACACTTAAAATATTAATAGTAAAAATAAAAATAATTGTACAAAAATAATCTCAAAAGTAAAAAATATAAAGAGTTTTTTTGTGACAAAAATATAAAAAAATTAAAAATAGAAGAGTCATTAAAAATTTTAGAAGAACATGGTTATATCAAAAATTAAAATGATTATATTTTAAAAATACATTGTAAAAGCTTTTTTTATAACTTTTATCAAATTTACAGTCAACAATATTTAAAAAGTATTGTTTGAAGTGAGATTTGATACCTAAACAGTATCTTACTTTTTAAAAGAAAAATAGTAATTTATGAAAGTAGGATGCGCGATACCAAACGGGCCTTGGTTTCGGTTTCGCTTTCCTTTTTTCTTTGGTCAGGGGGTAAAAAAAAAAAAAAAACAAAGAAAGGACAAAGCAGGGTAATAGTCGCGCAAGCTCGCCCAGTGATATTCGCCTTTTTAAGTCTAACCATGAAAGGCATCCATCAAGGATATCACGCGCTCTGGCAACTTTGGATTGGCTTACCCCAAAACCACACAAATTCATTATTATTGCCGGCTGCTCTGGGTGAGGCGGAAAAAAATGCTGAGTTCGACCTTTATAAACTTAGTTCTCATAAGACCTTTAAAAGTTTAAGCTTAATTTTTTATTTTTTACTTTTTTTTGAGGTTCGATCATTATTTAAAAGGCTCAGAATCAGATTCTCAAGTCCTGTTTTAAAATAATTAAATAAAAATAAAATTAAATATTATAAATTAATTAAAATATTTTAAAATTTAAAATAAAATTAAAATTTTTATAATCTTTTAAAAATTAAATAATAACACTTAAAAGTTTAGTAAAAAAATTTAAATTTTAGTTAAAAAAATTTTATTTTTTATAAATAAACAAACATAATAATTATAGAAAAATAAAAAATGTTTAAAATTTTATATTGTATATTAATATTTATTAAATTATATTACATCAATTTTAAAATAAATTAAAATTAATAGTAATATAATGTGTGTAGAATCAGGATTTCAAGCAAGCATATTCTTGATTTTAAACGTGTGTTTTATCAAAAAAATAATAATAATATAACAGGGTTTAAAGGCTGCTCAATCTGAATTTTTTTTTATAAGACTTATTAAGATCAGGCCTTCAAGTTCAATTATTTTAAAAAAATTTAATTTTTAAAGCTTAAATATTTATTTAAATAGAGCCTTTTAAGTTTAATCTTATTTTTGGCTCTCGCCCTGGGCATGGACCAAATGGGAAATGTGAAAAATGAGCTGAGGGCAAATTAGTCCCGCCATCGTATCCGCCTTTAATTGTACCTTTGAATGTGAGTCGTGGCATTCTTTTAGTGGATCCTGTGCTTCGCTAAAGTCATAAGCATATATTTTTTTAATCAATTACATTAGAATTTTATACTTTTAGATATTTGTTCCTATGAATGGCGAAATTTATTCTCGTTTTCATTTTGTATATTTAAAATTTAATTAAAGATATGGTGAAAATATTTTTTATTTGTTCATAAATAAAATTTTAAATTAAAATATTAACGAGTAACCAAAATCTTACAAACAAATTAACGATTATACAAATTAAATATTATTCTATTGAATTGATGCTAATGTTAGTATATAAAAAACTAGAAGTTATTAATTTTTTACCATTGAGTGAATAAAAATACTCTTATGATTAAAATTTTTAACAAAGTTAATTTATTTAAATTTGTTTGATCCTTTAAAAGATAACCTACATAATTAAAAAATTCAAATCATAATTTGTAAAAAATTATTTTAATTACTTAAATAATTATAAGATAATTATTTAAGATTATGTCATGAAGAAACTGGATATTTTTAGTTTTTTTTTTGTGGCCTGAAAGATATTTTTATTTAAATATGATAAAGTTACAAAGTCCAGTACTAATGGTCAAGGATTACTGATGCTGATTGAACGGGCTAAACAAGAATTCCCATTTTGTCAACCCAACCAATAGTGGAGCGAGTACCTAGACAATCACGCACCGCGCGAGTACAACGAACAACACCCTTCTCGAAAAAACCTTGGTAGATTGAGGTGAAATCCTCAAGACCACAAACGAAGAATCCCAAAGGCCCATGCCACGTGCCAAAATCCTTTCCATAAGATTTACTGGCCCCTTAACTCGCTCCAAAATATCTCTAAGGGGTGGGTTTAAATTTTAATATCTTCCTCCTCGCGGGGCCCACACCGTGCCTCCATTCATATCCCACTCCAAAAATATCATTGTTTTGCAGGCATAAGGAACGCATCACGAGTCCAAAATACAAATACAGGAAGAGAAAAACGGAGAAAAATATCCACCACCAAACACTGAGAGGACCCAATAGCTCTTTCCCTTTTGATCTTTGGTCGAAATTTAGATCTGGGTCCTGACGTGGACATGGTGGGCCACCCCCTCCTGCTTTCTAGATATTTTTCTGGGACTCTCTTTCCGCCAGATATTTTCCCAGGCCGTTCGATTTTGAGGCGGTTAATGGTGGACTTGGCATCCGACGCCCTTGGATACCCTCTTGTATTTAACGTTGTGCCTTCAACATGTGGCCTTTTCTCTCTTATCGCCCTCCATTTTTTATAATGTAATTTTGTCTTTCAAGTATCAGATTTTGTGCTCTGGTTTTGCTTCAGCACTCTGACTTTGCTTCTGGAATCGATTCTGAAGAGACAGAAAGAGAGGGTTGAAGGTGGCAGAAAATGGGCGAGATCGTGTTGAGTGCTGAGAAGGTTCTGGAAGCCATGGAGGCTGAGACCGAGACTCATAAGCAGAAGGGGACGGCGGAGGAGGAAGAGAGTGGAACAGAGAGTAAAGATGACGAACTGAACAATGGATTGATGAGGTGGAAGAAGTTCCTGCCCAGGATGACATTGAGGGTGTTGTTGGTTGAAGCTGATGATTCTACCCGGCAGATTATAGCCGCGCTTCTCAGGAAATGCAGCTACAGAGGTCGGAACTTTTCTATGCTTATCTACTTGGTCCGTTTGATTGCCTCAAACTGTTTGTTTTTCCATCTTGATTTTCTTGGGCCTTTCTCGCATGAATGAATTGGATTTTGGCGGTCCCCCCCCCCCCGTAGTCATTCTCACTCATCATTTTATCTCTCTGATCGAGAAAAGATTTTTTTCTTTATTTTGTCTATTTTTTGGTTTTGGGGTATAGTGGAAATTCTAGGAGATTAGGCTAAATTTTCAGATGAATTTGCACTGGAAGATCTTGTTATTTTATATTTTATCTGAAAAAGGGAAATCGCTATGTTTGCTGCGAAGATGCTTCTGATGCTTTCTTGCTCTCTAGTCTTCCAGGATATATTAAATTGATCGTTTACTTAGAAGTGTTATTTTGGTCGCGCACTGCTTAGTTTGTGCTGGCTTGCGTTCTTTGTTGCATTCCATGATATTTGTATCGGGGCATCATGGTTTGATTCTTCTTATTATTCATCCTTAAGAGCTTAAAATTGAATTTGATTGGTGACATGCTTTCTATTCCGACGCCGGGCTGATGAAGCCTTCATTTAAAGTTTTTAAGATTATTTCATTCGATATGCAAAGGTTAAAGCTTTTTCGTGTAGAATTTGCTCTCTCTAGAATTCTTTACTAAATTCTTTGGCTGTGAAAATAGGAAAAAAGTATGTTATTTGTTTGCAGGCCCCAAAAGTCCCAAACTGAGAGTTTGATAGGGGATTTGGGTAAGAAAAAAGTAAGTCCAATGAACTAACAGTGCCATTTAACTCGCACTATTCAATTCAGTATGAAACTTGACAGTAAAAAAACATGCATCAATGTACTTGCCTGATATATCACATGTCATAGCTTTTGTACTTGCTTGAAGCTTGTAATTTGTAAATTTCAAGTGCTTCACATCCAATTACTTTCTTTTGAAGGTTAGATAATCACACTAACTTTCTTTATCCAATTTGAGCAGTGGCTGCTGTTCCTGATGGCTTGAAGGCTTGGGAAATTCTGAAGGGAAAATCACATAATGTTGATCTTATACTAACAGAAGTAGATTTGCCATCGATATCTGGCTATGCTCTTCTCACATTAATTATGGAGCATGAAATGTGCAAAAACATTCCTGTCATAAGTATGATATCGAGGGAAAAAACTTCTGTCTGTTAAACTGCTGTCTTCTCTTTCACTGCATAATGACTTACCTTATGCGTTTCCAGTGATGTCTTCGCAAGATTCAATCAACACAGTCTACAAATGCATGTTGAGAGGTGCTGCTGACTACCTTGTTAAGCCCCTTAGAAAAAACGAGCTGAGGAACTTGTGGCAGCATGTTTGGAGAAGACAATCTGTAGGACCTGTGTTCCTTTTTTTTTTTTAATTTCTCTTCTTTTTCCTAAATACTTGAATGCTTTTAATTCTTACTTTATCCTTTAATTGTTTGTTTGTTATTTATGTCAGTCAACCACTGGTGTAAACGGTCTTGAAGATGAGAGTGTTGCACAACCGAAGGCTGAAGCCACTGCTGAAAACAATGCTCCAGATAATCATTCAAGTGGTGATGCTGCATGCATTCAAAGGAACAAGGAATTAATTGAGAAAGGAAGTGATGCTCAGGTTGGTTTGGTTTTCCTGAACATGAAATTGAGTAAATATATATATATATATATATAGCAGTTTTGCATTTTTTATGTGTGAAACAATATTTATTCTATTATTTTTGTTGTAAATTAACCTTCCCACATGATTGTCACTGTTGAGCTCTTGGAGAGTCTGTTATATGGTCTGACATTGCCCACCAGTTATTTCATGTGTGAGTTACGTGTCAGTTAATGGAAAACTGCAAATCCTCTCCCCTTCTCGTATTAGTACAGCCTTTGACAGTTTAACCATGGCTTAGCCAACATGTCCCCAATGCTTAATCTTTTCCAGGGGCATGTTTTCTTACCGTTATAAGAGTCTTATAGTTCTATAGAAATTTGTTTTCTGTTTGGATTGGCTACAGGAAGATTTACATGGAAACTTCATGTTTGCTGTCTTTTGCAGAGCTCTTGTGCAAAGCCTGATTTGGAAGCTGACAGTGCTCCTGTGGATCATGTGTACGAGTCTTCCCAAGCAAAGCATGCTGAACCATACCCAAGTGAAACAAAAATCCAGGAGGTTGAAATGTGCATTCAAGCGGACCAGACCTTGACTGTGCATGACAATCACGCTGGAGGTAAATTTCTGCCGGCTCAGTTCCTAATTGACCTATGACATCTGTTATGCATGACAAGGAAGAAACTAAAATTTCAGCAAAACCTTTATTAACTAGGATTGACAGTTGAGATCCGCAAAAATGGTGAGACTAGTTCAGCTTATGGCAAGGATGGTGACCAAGAACATTTTAGCAGTCCTGTCGCCAGTCAGGAGGCTTATGACAATCACAATGTTCAAATAACCTCTTCAAAGGAAGCTATTGACTTGATTGGAGCATTTCGAAATCATCCAAACTGCAGTCACAAAAGTTCCTCGGTCAATTGCACGGGCAAGTTTGACTTCTCTCCTCAGCTGGATCTTTCCTTGAGAAGATCGCATCCCAGCAACTTTGAGAATGAAGCTACTAAAGAAAGGCATGCCTTGATGCATTCTAATGGCTCAGCTTTCAGGCGGTAAGTAACTATCTCCAGGGACTTCAAGAGATGTATAAAATATTCTTGTCAGTATTAAACCATGAAAGCTTAATTGCATAAAGTGAGTGATCAGTTATTAATAAGTAATTGGATTTTGTCCTTTGACTTCTGAAAATTTCTCATTTTTATGCATTGCTACGGACTTGTCAATTAAATATGCGTTTATACAGGTATACTAGTAGGCAAACACAAGCCCCGCCAGCAGTGTCTATAAACTGCTGCAATCAAGAAAGAGAAAGGAGAACAAATTGTGAGAACAATATCTCAAACATTGTAGGCTATAACTCAGACGTTTCAATGCCTAATTTGCAAGGAAGTATTGTGTCTCCAGCTACACCACAATCAAAAGAATCTGAGCTCACAACTTCTCCCTCCCAGGGTAGACTTTCGCTTCCTATTCCAGTAAAAGCTGTAAGGTACGATGATCCATGCACAGCCTATGGTTCTGCACCTCTTCCTATGTTATGTACGCAGTCAGGTCCCGCAGCAACGCTAAATCAAGACTTGGTTCCACAACGTGAACCAACCTTTCAAGTGAATGGTTTTTATCAGTCAGATACCAAAGAAAACAGTTCAGAGCTGCTTTATAAACCTCAAGGTCAAAATGCAAACAACACAACAAGCCACGTTGTGTACATGCAGGAAAGTAATTGGGAACGGGCTGAGGATCGAAGACATGTCTCTCCCAGAACTGGTCAAAGTGCCTGCAGTTACAGCAATGCCGACCAGGTTGCTATTGTCAGGGCAGCTTCGGAGAGCGTGACTGAAGACGTCATAAAGAGTGGGAGTTCTCATCGATCTATCCAAAGAGAAGCAGCTCTCAACAAATTCCGCCTGAAACGGAAAGAGAGATGCTTTGAAAAAAAGGTTAGTCTTTGCTGTCAGCATTGCCTTTTGTTCATATGATCACAATTCTTTGATAGAGCTTTTCTTACTCTCATATGTATAATAGGTTCGGTATGAAAGCAGAAAGAAACTTGCAGAGCAGCGTCCAAGAGTGAAGGGACAGTTTGTTCGTCAAGTGCAGCAGGATGCCTAGGCTGCAGACAAAGATTGTTGAGACTCTGATCATTAGAGAATTGCTGTCACACCAAGTTTTTAGAATGAGGTTGCTTGAAAATTTTGTTTCCCGGAGTCCTTGTAGACGACAGCCACTTTATGTGTATATACTTCCGGAAAAAAAGTTTATTTTCCTTTCTTCTAGATCTTGATGACATGTTATGTGTGTTGTAAGTTTGTAACTAGAATATAGAGCTTTGTAAATTCTGGCTACATGAACTTGCTTGGCTCACTAAATATGTATTTATTTGTGAGGAATGGATAGGCCTGTGTTCTTTTTTTTTTAAGAGAAAAAAAAAACAAATAGATTTATTACTCTTTTTCGCTTTTCAAGGAATGAATGAATCCAATCCTGACCCCATCCCTATTCACTAAATTTAAAAGGACGGGAAAAGTAAAGGGAATTTTTTAGTCCTAGGAAGCCGCATGCGACAGCCATGTGAAGAGGAGAAAATAATAACATTTGAACGAAAATATCAGAAAATTAAATATGGTTACGATAATCCCTTACCTACTTTCGGCTTCTGGGTATATCAAGAGTTTGATTGATCTTGTGATCAGTAGAGTTCTTGAATTGCATGAAGAGGCATTGATGGGCGAAGCCGCAAGAAGTTTATGGCTGGAAAAAGGATCACTTTTCTTCTCTTTTTTCGTTTGGAGGATAAAGTTGCAGAAGAAATATCAATAGCCACCACGCAGTCACTATACCATCAGACAAATGCATGGTAGCCATACAATGATGCAGGGGACCCAACTTTTTCACGAAAAGATAATTGCAAAAGCTATCCAAACAAAATAATCAAAATAAAAAAAATGGTCTGACTCTTTTCCTTCTAATTTTTATTTAACAGATATGAAGCAAAATTACTCTGCTTTCGCTCTGCAGAAAGGTTATTTCGTTGCTTCTTTTGCTTCTTTCCCATTCAGAAAACGATCACCATCAATTATATTATATTTTCTCAGTTTAAGAATATGAAGGAAGATAGAGGAACCGATATCGTGTTGTAGCATCAATGTTCTTATGATTGAAGAGCTAGATTATATTATATATAACTGAGAGAGAGAGAGGGAGGGAGGGAGGGAGGGAGGGAGAGAGAGTCAAAAGCAATACTACATACACTTAAAATGTCAAAAAAGTCGCTACCATGTAAACTCCTAACCAGAAGGGTCCCACGTTGCCAAATAATGAAGCCTTTCATGGTCCACAGATTATCAAGTTTAATCAATTTCGAACGCTGTTTGTTTATTCTTGAGATCAAGGGGTGCAAGAGAGGTAAGTAGGCCACACAAAGTGGAGAAGCATGCATCAAGTGGGGCCAATTCTCAACTTGAAAAAGTAAAGTGAATGAGGAAATCATTACAGAAGCGATAATTTTAGAGGGAGTTTCCAAAAAGCTAATTTTACAGATTCTGCATGTCTGCTATATGCTTTTCCACGGTGTTTCATGAGAAAAATTCAGAATTAGACTGAGTTTATTGCACTTAAGAGACTAAGAGACGTCCGTAACGCGAGGTCAACATCGTGATTTGTGGAAGTAAAAGCAGACCATGAAGCGCCACTAGGCTATTAGCTACTACCTTCCCACTACAGCCCCAATCATGATTCGGGTCCGAAGCTACACACGCCACTCTATCTCTCTTCCACGTTCCCTTCAAAAACATCCCCTTTTATTTGCCCTTTTCCTCTCCCAATCTCTTATTCTAGCTCAGAAAAGGCGCCCCCCTATCCTCTCTTCCTTCAATCATCGTGCCAGTATCTGTGCGGGTGTATTTTGTTTATTTGTTAATCCCAAGCTAAACTGTCATTTTGTATGAGAATCGTTTGTGATAGGGTGTAGGGAAACCTGATGCACTGAATGGTGAGTGTCCCTCCTTGTACGCCACGCGTATCTCCCATGGGAATCACGACCAGGTGATCAATATGGCTGATTGATCTAATGATGTGGACAATTTCTTAGTCTTGTACGCCAACTTTTCAATGCGCGAGAAAGGCGGACTATGAATGCTGCTGTAATTTTAAGTTGAAGAGAAGTTGTTTTCTGGGTAACGCTTAGTAGTGGCGGAGAAAGTAGTTAAATGTTGGGCAAAAATGTTGGATATTATAAATATTTATGAATATTTAAAAAAAAATTATTATAATTTAATAATATTGATTTTTATACCCCTACTTGAATTTATTTTTATCAACTTGGAGTTATAGCTTTGAAGGATTTTAATCACCTTTTATTTGATTAATGACATTAAAAGAGTTTAATATTTATTTTAAAAACTTCTTTAATGTTTAAAACCGTTCCAAGTTATGAGGCTTAATTTATTTTAATTATTTTAAAATTGATGTTTGATTGTTTATTAAAGAGACCTTTGGTTGTGACTATATATAGCCGAGGGAATGTAGTGTACCCAATGTCAAGCTCTAGAGTTTCAAGCTCTCCTATGTATTGTGCTGCTTAAATATATTTTGTTAGTCTTTGTTGTTCTGTGGCCCTGCTTAATTTGCAAGATGAATTTATTTAATTTTGGAGAGCTACCATGTGAACAATCTAGTGTGGAATAACTCTTAAACAGTATCCTTACTCAAACTTTAAATCTATTATCAGGTTCTAACAATCTCAACAAAAAATTCAAGATAGATATAAATACGCAAGCACGTTGTAAGTTAATGCTATCTGTAAAGAATGAATGATGAAGTTTCAGAAATAATAATTGAAGTCAATAATGAGCATATATGAAATTTAGTTGCTTCCTTTCACTTTTAAAGATGAAAAAATTAATCATTTGATCAATCTTTATAACTTTTGACTTGATTATGATTCAACCAATAAATTTTAACTTATTCTGTACAATTCATTCTTTAGGGATAAATAATTTAAATGATTAAAACTATAAAATTAAATTATGTTAAATTAAAGTTTAAAAACTGAGTTTGAACCTAATCAAGAACTTTGCACCATCAAATTTTAACAAAGTGAAAATAATAAGAATTAAATGATTAATTTTTGTATGAAGAATTGATAAGAGAAAGTAAAACGATGAAATGAAGGGGAAATGAGAAGGCAGAGGATGTTGGGGATTAAAGAGGAGAATTATTGGGGTGAGTGAGTGCGTTTGGAGCGAGCAAGGGATTTCGTGGGAGTCTCAATCTATCAGTTTTGGTCCATTATGCAACCAAAGTAGGAAAGTGACCGAACCCATCTCGGGACCTTCAAAGAAAAGAATCTTAAAAAAAACAACAACAACAACAGCTACTGCCTTTTCTTTTCCTTCTTTTAATTGGGTGTGACAACCTCAACAACCTATTCTTTAGCACAACGCGTTCGGAGTTATTTTCTATGTTTTGGTTGTTTTTCTGGTTTTTCTATAATCCATGCGTCAACTGTGCATCTGCTACTCGTCACTTGTTAGCCAATCATAACGCCTCTGTAAAATGCATAAAGACGGGGCGAATATTGTTACGAACTGTTATTTTTGTTATCATCAATTTATTAATTGTATATTTTTACATTTTAGTGTATTTAATATCACAGTGACTATATTTATGATTTAATAAAAACTATAATATGATTTAATATTTCAATGAATTATATTCGCATACATACCGTATATCATATCATAATTTTATAGGAAACAATTGTAGCCAGTTGGTATATATGAAAATTGAATCAAATTTTAATTGGAGAGAGGGGGAAAAAAACTAAGGTAGTACTCTGGTCCATAGCTTTAATATGTATTGCCTGTGGAATTGCTTCAACATGCTCCTGAGTTGATGAGAGAAAAAAAAATTCCTTCTATTACTATTTACAAGATCATATCCATTACTTTTGATATAAGGTCTTTTACAAAATTTAATAAACATTTATGACTCACTTCTAAATTCCCTCATATCTTTCATTTAATATTTAGCTAGAATAATAGCTTTAATTTAATTGGAAAGTTATAATAATTTTTAAAATTTAACTATATATAACTAATTTTCTTAATGTTAGAAAATTTAATAGGGTTTTAAAAAAGAATTATATGGTTTAAACAGTGGTTTATTTGCGTTCACCAATAGCCCATTATCCTAATCGACAGCATAAAATGTGCAGATAAATTCTCATAAAAATTGGTCTACTTGTGTTCACCAAAAAAAAAAATGGTGTAATTGTTCATAAGAATACAAGTGATATCTCATAGTAGGATAAAAAAAAATTCTTTGTTAATATTATATTTTCGTTAACAAGTTATCTATAAAAATCATTGCAGCGTCTAATATTTGCCTAACGAGCTCTCAATCTCAAGACTTGACCCACAAATAAAACCATATAAAATAGATCAGTTTAATATTGTTCCCACAATTCACGCAAAAGGGGAACTAATTTTTCCCAGCCTTTTCCAGTAAAATGCTTGTAAGTTGCTGATTTTTTTGCAAATCTCCACCTTTTGTAATCCTAGCTTAACAATACACGCACCCGTGTCCCTTGCACTAATGCAAGATTTCTTCTCCTATGTAAATATGATTTTCAAGTTTCTACTTTCAACAAAGACACGTCTACCAGTTACTATCAAGAAAAGGGCCAGGGGTATCTAATATATCTTTTTTTTTTTTAAATATTTTTGTAACATCCTGTCCTTTTAATTTATTTTTTTAATTATTAATTTTTATATAAAATAAAAGATATTTTAATATTGAAGTCTCACAATAGTAAAAATTTATATTGTTTTATAATTTTTAAAAGAAAATATCAAAATTACACAATTTGATCTTTCTATTTTTTTATTCCATCACCACTCGGTATCTTACAAAACTTAAAGTTACAAAGCTAATAATTTAGATTAGCTCGAATAAGTTTCAAAAAATTCAAGAACAAACTTAAAAAAAGTGTGTATTTTTTTTTAAATGCTTGGGCCTATTCGGGACTCAGCCTAATACTCAAATGGAAGTTTAGATTTTAAAAAATATATTAAATATTATTTAATTTTTTACATTTTAGCTTATTTTATACTTCTTTTTTTACCAATACTTATTTTATGTTGAGAGACCATATATTTTAGTACATTATGATAGATATTTAAAAAATTAAAAATATTAGTGTCGCTATATTTTTTATTTTAAATTTATAAAATAAATTGAAATAATATTTAAAATATACTTTAATTTTGATTTTTAAATTTTAAGACCCTACAAATTTTTTTTGAAAAAATTGAGTCTGATATATTTTTTAAATATCATAAAAGGTATATTTTATATTTTTTTATAATTATGAAAATATTTAATTTTAAAATAAAAAATTATAATTCGAATATTTTGGCTGGATTTGCTATATGGTTTATTCAGATGCGTCCGATTTACTGGCACAAGGCTATTTATCTCTGTCTATTTGAAGGAGGAGAGGGAGCTGACAGTCAAAAGAGTTTGGAGCAAAATTATTGCTTCTTTCTTCTCTCTAAATCACTCTATATAACCCATCCTCACCCTTCTTCCTTAACGTTGTAAGCTTCCCTCCTTTCTCGAGTTTCGACCTTTCTTGTTCTCTCTTGGTTCTGCAAATGTCTCAAATCACAATAAAATCTCCAAAACACTGCGCCAGCAAACAAGGACATCACATTGAGGGGAACTACAAGAAGTTCTTCTTCATCATCTCCTCATGTTTCTCCATACTTTTGCTTCTAATCCTTCTCATCTGGCTCATCCTTCGCCCTTCCAAGCCTCAATTCTCCCTCAAAGACCTTGACATCTACCAGCTCAATCTCTCTGGCCCTTACCTCAACTCCTCCATCCACCTCTCCCTTCTCTCCAAAAACCCCAACCAGAAAGTCGGCATTTACTACGAAGACTTTCAGGTCTACGCCACCTACAAGAGCCAGCAGATAACAATGGACTCCTCTCTTCCTCCTTTCTACCAGACCCAACAAGAAAGCAATCTCTTGTCTGCTTCCTTGCTGGGAAATGGCATCCCTGTATCCCCCTCCCTTGGTTATGAAGTGGCTCGTGATCGATCTGCTGGCAGACTGGTTTTGAATGTTAAGATTAATGGCAAGCTTCGATGGAAGGTCGGAACTTGGGTGTCTGGTCGTTCGAGGTTTAATGTTAATTGTGTTTCGTTCGTTGCTTTTGGACCCTCTGTGCCTTCTGGTCCTCTAAGTTCAAACCAGGGGGCTCAGTGTTCTGCGGATGTTTGATTTTTTTTTTTTTTTTTACCATCGTTCTACGGATGTTTGATTAAATTTACTATACTGATCACAGTAATATAGCTTGCTGCCATGAGTGGTAAAGTTTTCCTATTTGGTTTTCAGCTTTTGGTTGGCTTTGATGTTGAGATCTGTACATGTAAAAATATATGAATGATAGGGCCAAAACTCATGGGTGAGAACGAAAAAGCTTGCCTCCTTATTATTAGATTGCTGTAAATCTTATCTCTTACTTTTATTTCCCTGCTCTTTTTCTCTTCCCATTATCTCTGTGGAATATTTTCTTTTGGGAGTGGATTCATGAGTAGATACTGGGTGACCTGGGCTTCTTTGTGGGGAAAGCAAATGATTTTGATTGAGGAATATGCAGATGAGATTATTCCGACAAGAGATTTAAGAAAATAGAGATATGAAAATTGAAATTGAAATCTTTTCTTCTCCAAGAATCTGCATATTTCAGTATTACATGCCAATTCCCTGCCTTTAAGAATCATATATACATGTTAGGCTCTAATCCAACTTTTGGTGACCATGAATCGAATTATATTTTCCTTCTTTTTGCAATCATATAAACCAATTGGCCTTTCATTCCTGTGAATATATTGAATATCCAGAATGAAGATGCTAAAGTGAATAGTTCCATTCACGTCCTTTTATTTTCAGCATGCAAGCGAGATGCTTCATCTACACTATTCTTATGCAGTCATTCCAGTCCAACAATTAAAACCTCTCAAAATTATACGAGTGTACAACTAAGCAAAATAGAATTGTAAAAAGCACATTCATTTCCAGACGTCAACCATATATGGTTGTTTAATGCCTTTATAGTTGATTAACATAAGATCAGATTGCTTCTCTTTTTCATTGATGATATTAAATTATATGATGCAGACAAAAGCCTTCCATTCCCATAGCTTTTTTGGAAAACGAGAAGAAACTGGAAAACCAGTGCCACAAATTTCAGAAAAGTCAGAAAACTTTCTGATGAGTTTGAAAAAAGCCAGAACTCAACAACTGGAACCAATATGAAAATGAAAACGGCAAGCAATTTCAGTATTTACGAAAACAGCAACAGTAACACTGTCACAGATTTTAATGCAAAAAGACAGGCACTATAGCAAACTCTTGTCCTATTTTAGCACATATTACAACCCTATCACAACATAAGAATTCTTTATAGAAAGTACTCTTGAACTTGTTAGCTTTTACTTTTTTATTTTTCTCGTGGGGTTGGAAACTCACTGCATGGAGTAATTGAAAAATACCAAAGGATATGAAGGTCCAAGGAAAAAAAAAAAAAGAAAAAAAGAAAAAAAGAATCCAAGTAATCATTTTGTTTTTTATATACAAAGATTATCCAATATCTAGTTTTATCAGGTCAGAATTCAGTATTGTTAAACACTTAAACCTAATTAAAAACAGCCTTTTTCCAACATGATTTTTTATCTGTGAAATTCAAACGGTCAACCTTACTTAAGAATGAGCATATTCTTTTCAAGACCATGTACATATATGATCTTTCTAGCGGATACACTTTGTGAGAAGAGCATAAATAAGTCGGTGAACGTGGTAAGGATGAATATAATGTGGTGATTTTTTGGTATCTTGATCTAGACATGGTGTCCTAAACTAATCGGGATTGGCTTAATTATCTGGTAATAATATATAGAAACACTATTGGGAGGTAGAAAGATAAAAAAAGGTTGTAATTACGTTCTGTTAATTAATTAAGGCATACACACACGTGCATGCAAGTATATGTATATTGTTTGTATGTATGCATGTCGAATAAAGACAAATTTGTTTAAAGGTGAGTGGAAATAAAGGGGCAGGTTGATGTTGAGGGTTAAAGAGGAGCGACCCCATAACAGACTCTGGAGTGAGGACGAAGGACAAGCAATGAAACAATTAAAAAGTAAAAGTGGGATATGATTTATGTTTGATGGAAAGTTACTTTTAATGATTCGGTTTTAATTAAATTTATATAACATGTTTAAATATTATAATTATTTATAAGGCTATAAAATTGCATCATGTTTTAAGAATTTATCATATAAATGTTCAAGAAGACATATTATAGAATTTTTAGGAAAAAATTACGAGTTACATTAAATGCTAATTCTAAAAATAATTGTCTTGAAATTTTTAAAATAAATTATTAGGTTCTCCATGAGCAATTATATATCTTTTTAACATAGTTATGATTAATTATGTCCTTCACAGTTGAGAAAATAATGATGGGATAAGAATATTTGCGTGCGACCAAATTTCGGGAATGCCTTGGATGATCAGACTGAAATTGGCTGGTAAGACTCTTCAAACGTGTACTTATTATTAATTAAGTATGATGGGTCAATAGGATATTGTGGTTTAATAATGGAGTCATTGCTTACTTTGGGGAGAGCCATGTGTATCGCAGAACTTATTTCTAGCACAAAAAGGAGAAAGTAAGCTTTGGAAATTTTTCATGCACCAATTTCAACAGAGGTCTCCTTTAGGAAAATGTCAAATGATTTTTGTCACAAGTGCTCAGCTTTTTATCCAGCATGCTCGAACCCCTCTACCCACCAGGATTTTAAATAAATAAAATCTGAAGCATATTCAAACGGAGAGTACTATTGGCTGGCCAATCAGAACCAAACTTAATGGCTACGAAATTAGGGACACTCGGTGAAATCTTGAATTCAAGTCTTGGACGAGGCTTTTCCCCTTATGATCAAACACAAGTTACTCGGTAATACATTTTCTGGGTCACCTGCTTAGCAATGTTACATACGGGACCAAACCCACCTACATGGATGCACTCAGTGTCGGGCCTGGGCTGAAATGAACAAAGCCGTACACGTATCAAATCCATTGGAAATCTGGAACCGGTCCCCTCATTCTGGACCAATCATTGAAGTGTTTCCATTGTCCATCATATCTCATCATAGTCCATTTTTTCATTTAGACGGAACCAGAAAGGAAAGACACTGGGGACCTTTTATAACGTCCTACTGGGAAATTTTGAATGCAACGTAATCTAATTATAAACAAGCAATTGATATATTTAAATAAATGAAGCCCAGAAGTGAAGAAGAACTAGCGCGCGCGTGTGTGTGGAAGAAGAAGTTGTTATACAATGTCCTCCTTTAGGCCAAAACTTACTTGTAAATGTTAGGGAAAATAATTTGCAAATTTGTAAAAAGTTAATTGTAAATGGATATTCAAAAACATAGAAAACGTTCCTAAATTATAGATTTACAATTAATATTGTTCATATTTATTTATAGCTAATGTTTACAAATTCACAAAATGATATTTTTTAAATTCACAACAGACTATTCTTAAATCATAGGTAATAATACCGCATTTTGAAATCTCGAAATACCTTCAAATTTCTTCAAGCTTCTTTTTTATTAGTGGCCATGTGTAATCAGTGTGTCACATTCACTTGCTCCGAATTTGACAAAGCTCCATTGTTTGCTTTGTTTCCAATCTGTTCCGTCCAAGCTTTTCCCTCATCCCCCATCATTGAAGCTTCTCCCTCACTCTTAGCCAAAGCTTATCCCCCATCCTTTGTTGTCCTATGTTTCAGCTAATACTGACTCAACATATTTATTAATTTCTTCTTTCCTCTGTCACAAATATGGGTGATGTTCTTCCTCTTCTCCCTTGGTCACATTGACCTTGCAAGTTGCAAACCTTGATTTATTTATTTATTTATTTATTTTTTGCTACAAATGAAGATTGATGAAGGAGATGAGATGAAGATCGGTGAGTTAGTGATAGGTGTTGCCTGAGATGAAGATCCGTGATTTGTCTTCCACCTTGATTTGTTGACAAAGATGCCAATGAGAAGGACGAAAGGGTGACATAAAATTTATCAATTTATTAATTCAATTTATTTTTAGCAAGGGAATAACAGGTGATGCCTTAATTTATTAATTTAGTTTTATAAGGGTATTATTGTATTTTAAAATTTTTGGGCAAAAGGATTCCATTTAAATTTTCCAATGTACCATACTCTACTTTCAAGCCTAATTCATTTTTCTTTTTCAAATTCATTTCTAATTTCATTTCTGTTAAAATGTTTCCAGTGAACCAAGCAAGCCCTTCTATTTTCTACCTCTCTTCTTTGTTGTTTTGTAGGGTAGCTGTGTTTTTTTTTTTTTTAGTTTTATTTATTTATAAAAAGAACATTTGAATGATTAAAAGTTTTCTATTACCATAATACTTTCGTAAGATTCATTATTATCATTTTCCCTAATTACTCAATGCAAAACAAAAATATCCCTTACCCAATGATAAATGTGAATGTCAATGTAAATTCATTAATTAATATCGGAAATTCTTGAGTATTAATGAAATCGTTCCTAATTAACTCGAATCAGTTTGACCCGGTCTGTATAACCTCGCCTTGATCCTTTTCCTCCCAAACCAGAATCAAATCCCCCTCTTCTCATCGCCCCAAATCCGTCCTTTCGACTCCCCATCCCCAAAAGTTGACAGACTCTGTACAACAAAGTGCTGCTACACCCGCCAACGCGCCCTTCTCCCCGTCCGCACCGGAAAACAGTCGACCACCCTCCATCATCGGCTCCGCCGCTTAGCGACGTCGAAGCTCAGCCGGTAGGCCTGCCGTCATCTCTGAATCTCTAATATTTTTTTTCTTTTAGGTTGGTGTGTGTTTTTGAACATGTCAATAAATTCGGTTGTCACTCCTGTATTGTCGTCCTAAACCCTTCTTTGCGCATGTTGCATATTATTTACTGCTTGGGAGTATACTTATTTGGGTTGCGACTCATTACCGATTTCATACTCAGCGCGCGATGTTGCATCATTTGAAAACATTTTGCTGCGCGAGAGCATTATATATTTTAAAAAACAAAAACTCAGAAATCGGGTGCCATATGAATCTGACAGTTCTGCAGAAGGAAGGAATGGATTTGCTCCATTGATCAATCTGTCCCAGATGTCCCTACACTTTTATCTCCCCCTTCCTCATCCACCTGCAGTTTTATCACTAATACCTTCTCTTCCTTGAATTTCTGCTCTCTCTCATCTTCAGCAGTTTACTTGTGCTATTCTGATATGATAATTGTGTACATCAACATCAGTTAATTCGTGTCTCAGAATTGATATTCATTTGTGTTGGAGACATGTCTCCTAGTGTTTTACTCTGCCAGTATATTTATTTATCAGCTTTTACTCACGAGGAAAATCTCTAATGCCTATTCTATTTTGTGCTATGGCATTGCCGTTGCACTGAATCACTCCCTTCCGTTAATAGGGCTTATTTTCTATGATTTCTACAGCTGGTACTTCCTGAGTGCCAATCCCAAAACCCTAGCATAGGGTTTTTCCATTCTTATATTGTGTTTTTCTTGGGAAATGGATTTCACTTAGGATATCAAACATTTAAACTCTAAGTTTCTCATATTTTGGCAAAAAAGACAAAAAAATAAAAAACTCCACGCTTCTCATAGATATTGCTATTTGATATTTTCCCAAAAGTCACTGTAGATGTTGCTGCTATGCTTATTCACTGTGCTTTTTGTCATGTGTCAGGCAGGTTTCATTTATTGAATGGATCGAGGAGTTAATTCAAAATGGCATTTTGGGTCATTTTAGTTTTTCGAACTTCGATCTAGATTTACTTGTTCTCCTCACATTTTGAGTGCGTGTCCATATTTTCATTATTATCAATAACAAGGATTGTGGTTCTTCTTTTTACTTAAATTCTAGCGGGTGAGTTCTATAGATACTTTCTATGGTAATATCAATGCGCAGAATACTGATCTTGTTGCATTTCTGCAGGTGTAGATGGAAAATGAAGCTGGTCAACAACCCAAGCAAGAGCGCTCAAGGACAAGATGGACAGCATCCCTTGACAAGATATTTGCCGACTTGGTTGTCAAGCAGATTCAATTGGGGAACAGACCAAACAATGTTTTTGACAAGAAGGCATGGAATCACATTCGTGATGAGTTCAATAGGCAGACAGACCTCAATTTCAATAACAATCAACTGAGGAAACATCTGGATGTTCTTCGAACACGCTTTCATAATTTGAAGTCTGCATATGATCAAAATAATGACTTTGTCATAAATGATTCGTGCTGCATTGGTTTTGAACTCTGGGAAGATTTGGGGGTAAATGTTTTTCCTTCACTGCAGCAAATTTTTTTAGTCGTCACCATGCTTATCATGAATTCTGATGTTTTATGCACAGGCTCAGCATAGGCCTGAAACAGTTAAAGTGAAAGACTGCCCTATATATGAGCAACTATGCACGATATTCACAGATTCAACTGCTGATGGGAAATACGCCCAATCTAGTCATTATGAAGAGTTGGACAAGTCTGTTGGAACCAATGCTGTTGTCTTAACTTCTTGTCCAGAAGGCGGAGTCTCGCATACAGAAAATGCATCATCTGTATCAAAGCCGGTGCAGGGCAATACCTCAACTCCAGAGAAGGTAACGAATAATCCTCCAGTTAAGAAAAAGAAACGTCCATCTGAGACTCCAACTCCCAGTTTGGATCAAGACGCGTGTGATGCTATGGCCGAGGCTTTGTTAGAGATGGTTGCTGCTTCAAGGTTAAGGACTGTTGCTTCAACTGTAAGTGATGATAAATATTCCATAACAAATTGCATTAGAGCTCTGGATGAGATAGCAGGCATTGATCAGAAGCTCTACCTTTCTGCATTGGACCTCTTTGAGAACCCTAGTTTAAGGGAGACATTCCTTTCCTTAAAAAGTGACCAGATACGACTGGCGTGGATTCAAGGAAAGTGTGGTAAAAGTACTTCCTCTTAGATTCAGGTCATTTTGGGAGTAAGCATAGAGCAATGTTGATCTGCTTAGGCTCAGCGAGCGAATTTTGTTCATAATATGGCCTTCTTTTGCTGGAAATGATACTGGTTTAGTCACCACTAGTCACAACCTGCAGCTGTTTCACTCACCTCTACTCTACTTTTCGTGCACAATCTTTTGCATTTTTTACTCCGTCAGATTTTTTTGGGAAACAGTTGCTGGAGTTTAAAAGGACAAAAACTTATATTCTATTACTAATCAGTTTAATCTACTTAACATCAGGTTTTTCGATTGGTTGATTATTGATTATTAAATAAAGCTTAGGAGAATTCTTGATTTGGTGGGAAAAGCCATCCTTTGAATTGATATTGCTGACTTGGGTATGATCTCTCTTGTGACTCCCAAACCTTCATCCCTCGCTTGATAATAGTAAAAGATATTTTACACTCGTCCTCAACATGGACGAAATTTAAAAGGTTCTTTTGGATACTTGATATAAAATGAAATTAAAGTAATTATTTTTTATTTTTACCTCGTTTATTTATTATCATTTGAATTGTTAAATAACAATTTATTATGATTATTAATTGCAAAAAAAGGTAAAATTAAAAGGTTATATATATATATATATATTTTATAATTTTAAAGTTATAACTTAACTTTTTTAATTAGTAAAAAGTAAGTTAACTTTGTTTTACACTAATAGACGAAGAGAGTATTTGTCATCTTAGCACTCACAGCTAATCAATTCAATATAACAAGCCCTATAATCCTATTTTATGACCATATGTAATACACCCAGATTTTATTATCTTGATATAAAAGAAAATCATAATAATGCTCTATCCAATTATCATTATTTAGAAATATATATATATATATATATATTTATTTATTTATTTATATGTGAATGTATATATAAGGGGAGGTGTAAGGGACTCTTTTCATATGAAAGGACATTGAGGACAAAGCATGAATCTATCTAAATCTTTAATCAACAATTGACCAATTAGTTCTAGGGAGTGTAAAAGATTGATACCCATATTGCATCGTTTTTAATTATTAAAAAATAATATTGCAATATTAAAAAAAACAAACAATGCAAACTGAGAGAAAAAGAATTAAAATGCATTTTTACTTTTAAATTATTCACCCAGAAGCTCTGGTGTTCTAAGCTCTTAAATAGAGCAATGTCACTTTGAAATGATAAAAATTGTGTAACGTCACAATTGCCAATAGAAGTTGCGACCAAAGGGTGTATAAGGCAAATTATTGGCATCCAGCTGGCATTTCATAAATTTTAAAAACACAAAAAAATCTTGTGCCGTGTCTTCTTCACGATCTAAACAAAATCTTCCACTCTGCCTCATCTCTTTCAAATCCAGAGCTAGAGATCTCAGTCCTGTTTTTATGTGAATGTCAATCAGTCTCACTTGAAGTCGACTCTCACTCTCCAATATTCTTTTTCTACAAGTTGTTTTTTTCCAATTCTTTAAAAAAGAAGATCTGTTAGGATGGGTGTTGGTTTTTGTTGAACATCCGTTACGTTGTTCTTTGCGTGTTGGAAGCAGCACTTGCAGTCGTTGATTGCTTGGTGTTTGTAGAAGTGACTTGGCTTGAGCATCCATTATCAAATCTATCACTGCCTGCGTTTGAAAGAGGCTTGTGGAAATTTCATGGTTGCACTTGCCACCACTGAGAGAAGACACCATCCAGAGGAGGATAGGAGTATGGTGGAATTGTGGGTTCAAACATAAAAATTGAAAATTATGTTATGGGGCACTGTTTCCATGAGATGGAAAGAGGGCTTGGACCTATAAGCACCACGTGGACTTTCACACAACACACGTGATTATTTAATGGACGTTCAGCAGTAATGACACGTTGCATTGTTTCTAAGGAAGATAGCAACCAAGGACTCAGTGGTAAATGAATATTAGTTAAGCATTGATTCATTTTAAAATTGTAATACAATCTCTCAATTTTTGATTGATATTGATTTATAATATTAAAAGACTAAACTATCTTTCAAATTTAAAAAACAAACAAAGAAAGAAACCCTTACTATCACCGTCAGCAAAATCACTAGAGCTCCAACGCTAACAACATTTTTATTCAAGAAATAATTAGTTTATTCAAATCCTTCCTTGGTCACCTAAAAAGCTTGGTGGCCACTAGAACATCAAGCCTTTTAATTATATATAAAAAAATATAAGTAATAAATCAAACTTTTAACTACTTTCATGTTATAATTTAACGGTGTATTGTTGATTTCTAAACAGAATTTATTATTTTACAAATGTTAACTTCTAACCATTTTTACTTGTTAATTTCTGAAAAGCTCTTGTAGGTGGCGTAGGCCTGAAATTATCATTTTTCTAATTTATTAAAACTCGAATGAATTATTATTAATTTAGAATGAATTGTTATAAAAAACCAAATAGACACTTGTAGTTAATATTTAAAAGCACATGTCTAAGGGACTGTTATTTTTCTAACTTGTTAAATTTTAAAAAAATTATTATTAATTTAGAATGAGTTACTGTAAAAACTCAAATAGATACATGTTGATGAAAAACAAACATATGCAATGATGTTAATCCTATATGCTTTTCTAACTTGTTAAAGCCTAAATGAACTATAGTTAATTTAAAATAAATTATTATTAAAATCTGAATGGATACTTGATGTTGATGATTAAAAACATAGGTCTAAATGGAACAAGTGTATAAACATCAAATTATTCTAAATTAACAACAATCCATTTTAATTTTAACAAGCTAGAAAAGCATATAGGATGAGTATAATTGTACATATTAGTCTTTCATCAACAAATATCTATTCAAGTTTCGACAAAAAACTTATTATAAATTAATAACAGTCCATTTGAGGTTTAACAAACTTAAAAAGTATATAGGATGGGTATAGTTGCATATGTTAGTCTTTCATAAATTAGTATCCATTTGAGTTTTAATAGTAACTCATTCTAAATTAACAACAACCCATTCAAAAATTAACAAACTAGAAAGGCAACAATCCATTAGACATGTACTTTTAATCATCAACTACAAGTATCTATTTAAGTTCTGACAACAATTCATTCTAAATTACTAATAGTTCATATGAGTTTTAACAAGCTAGAAAAATGAATAAGATAGACTTAATTGTATGTGTTAGTTCTTTATTAATAAGTGTATATTTAGATTTTTCACAATAATTCATTCAAAATTAATAATAATATATTCTTGTTTAACAAGTTAGAAAAACTAATACGATGGGCTTAATTATATGTGTTAGCCATTCATTAATAAGCATCCATTTGAGTTTTGATAACAATCTATTCATAATTAACAACAATACACCCTCCTTCTTCTTAGAGTTTACCCCCAAATTTCCCTCGTTAGGTAGAGAGTGGGAACCTTTTGAGCTCAATTTATTTAGGACGGGGTATGCTGGTAGTACAGTTATCCCAAAGCCTTCTCAATGATTGAATTTCCAAGGTATTTTTTTTAGGATAAATTTTTTAAAAAATATAAGGTATTTTTAGTATTTCAAAATATAACTAATGTGTTTTTTTTAAAAAGTATCCATAATAAATAAATTAATTTATTTTAAAAGCAAAATACCTTGTTAAATAAGAATAAGTATAAAAAGATAATTTTAATTTAGAGGCAATTAACCATTTTAGTGGGATATTACCAAAAAAATTACTTTACTGGAGGCAAGATTAGCTTAAAAATATTTTACGTTTTCAAATGGATGGAGTATAACTTTATTCGTGATATTGCTCTACTTAATACCACTTCAGTCCCAAATTATAAGGTATTTTTAGACAAAATATCACATACTAATAAATTTTATTAAATACACTTAAGAATCTTATTTTTTTCAAAATAAAATATAAATTTCTAAAAGTAATTTTTCATGTAATAATCTTAAATCTACACTTAGTTGGTATTAGATAGAGTGAAAAAATAATATTAAAATAAACTTATTTAATAGAACTTTAATGTTTTTAAAGTATCTTATATTTTAAAATAATATCTCTCCGTTCTTTATAAGTCATTTCTACTAACCTCATCAATACGAATGTAAAAAAAGCATAAGGAATAAAAGTGTAAAAAAATTTTAAATACACCCCTATATAACAAATTCAAAAATAATATCATGTTACTTTTTATTTCTGAAGAAGGATAATTTTAGAAATACAATTCAAATATTACTTAAAAGTTTTATCGTAACTTATAAATGAGATCAAATAAATTTTTTAAAATATATTTTATAAATAAAATTGGAGAGAGTATATCACTATCCAAAATGTTTTATATTACTGTGAGACATGAATAGTTTAGAATACCTGTGTTTCTTGTTAATAATGGTAAGTCCTTTAACTAGAGCTATATAAGAGACTGGACGGTACTGAACTTTAACGTAACTTAAAATTCAATCTCTTTTATGAAAAGGATTGAATTAGGCAACTCGTAGTCTGATCTTATCCAGTGATAACTTGAAATTTAATAGAATTGGACTTGGTCTAAAAGATTAAGAGATTGGTCCTATTAATTCAATATTTACTTAGTCTTTTTTTCTTTTTCATCTATGAGAGGCAATAATTCATTTCAATTTAATAAATTCAATTAAGATAATAAAAATATTTATAATCATAATAAGTTCATAATAATTTCCAACAAGAAGAAAAAATTATTTCAGTTACAATCCAAATAATTTAAATTTATAACTTCAACAACACTCTACAAACTTTAACAACATTGCATTACAACAATAATTTAAAAATAAACTCAATAAATATTCATATAATCATCTCCTCGTCATCAATTATACTTAAAGAATTTGTCAAAAATAAACTAATTATACTTATATTAAATAAATTAATGAGACTGAATTGAATTAAGTGATCTAAATGTTTAATTTTTTATTTAATCTAAAAATAATTTGATCATTTTAATTTTTTTAATTTTAAAAAATTAATGTTTATATGAATCAAATAGAATTAGATTATTTCGAATCAAATTGAGTTGAGCGGAAAATTTTTGCGCACCCTACCGGTAACCGAAGGGCTGGGGGGGGAGCAGCCTTTAAGTTTCAACTGAAGAACCAATAGAAAAAGGCACGTGAGTGTTTGTCAGGGAAATAGAAACCAGAGTCACAGAATCGACGCAGAGTGACGTCATTATCATGACAGGTATTTGGGCATTTCCAACTTGTGCGCATTAGAATCGCTCTGTCCTGGCTCCCATTTTACTGTTTTTTTTTTGCCTACTCAATGTGCTGAGATGCTAATTAGGACTCCTCCGCTCTGATATATAAATTTTTTTTTAAATTATAATATTTTATATAAATCATTTTATATTTAAAAAATAGATAATTAATAAATAAAAAAATAACAATAAAATTCTTCTAAAATATATAAATAACAATTTAATCATTCAAAATGTTATAATTTTTTTAAAATTTTTAAAAAATTTTCTATCATTAATAAATTTATATAGACTAACTAAATTGTCTATGTTTAAAATAAATGATTCATAATTTTTTTTAATATTTAAAACTTTTCTTCTTATATTCGCAACAATGCAACAGCAATAATATTTTATATAAGTCATTTTATATTAAAAAATAGATCATTAATAAATAAAAAATAAAAATAAAATTCTTCTAAAATATATAAATGACAATTTAATCCTTCAAAATGTCATAATTTTTTAAAATTTTTTATAAATTTTTCTATAATTGATAAATTTATATAGACTACTAAATTACCCATGTTTAAAATAAATGATTCTCAAGTTTTGTTTAAATATTTAAAATTTTCTTGTTTATATTCGCAACAATGCAACAATAAATAAGGTATTTGCTGTTACATTGTTGTGAATATAAGAAAGAAAATTTTAAATATTTAAACAAAACTTGTAAATCATTTATTTTTAACAAGAATAATTTAATACTTTATATTAATTCATTAATGATAGAAAAGTTTCTAGGAACTTTGAGGGGATTATGATATTTTGAGAGATTAAATTATCATTTATATATTTTAAAAGGATTTTATTATTATTTTTTCTTAATAAATTTATTTTAAAGCTGTTCAACTTATACCCATTTTGATTATATCCAGATGGATCCCATCTTGGCCCAAAAATAATCAAGACAAGAACAGGACATGAGATTGCTCTTGAGATGTCCTATCTCATCCTGAATATTATATATGTATATTATTTTTTATTTTAAAGATGTACATTAATATATTAATTATATTAATATAATTTTTACTTATATTAATTATAATTTCAACACTTGCAATTCTTATTTAAAACTAAATTTTTTTTTTATATTAATAACTTTCATGACACAAAATAAGCAATATAGGGTAATATCTTTCTTTACAATATCTTAATTATGTTAATACAATTTATTTTCATGTCTATTTGTTTATATAGTGTTTCTTGCTTTATTTTTGAAAGAGTTGCTAACTTAACATATTTCAATTAAAGAAGAAGAATAATGATTTAGTGTTGTATCTAGCTTATCTCTTATTGCTATTTTTATATCTTAGAGATTACTTGTGATTGATATCATAATGTATTATCCACCATATATGCTTGACTTGAAGTTGTATACTTGTAATTGTAATTAATGTAATTAAATAATTAATTTTAAATTATTATAATTTATGTACTCATATTGTTTTGATTTTTAACTTGATAAGTTATGTAATTTAAAATTTTAATGAACATTATTATTCTAGCTTTTCTCGACATTGTTTGCTTTATTGGGATAATGAGAAGTCCTGATTTCGTCCCAATCCCATCCCTAATTCCTACTAAGACAGGATGAGACATGAAATAAAAATTCAATCCCGATCATTTTCTAAGACAAGGTTATCTCAATCCTGTCTCATCCTGTGAACATCTTTAATTTCTTTTAATTTTACCTTTCTCACTTTTTGATAAATAAAAAGGAAAAAAATTACATGAGAAACGAAATATTTTAAAGGGAGGATTTCAATAAAGGACCAAAAATGGGACTTAATTATTAGAGGGTCCCAAAAAAATTCAAAACTTCAGTTCAGTCCAAGGAATTGAAATGGTAAAAAAACTAAAGTATCCTTTCCTTTTAATATAAAATCATTAATTGTTAACTTTCTTATTTCACTTGTTAATTTACCAACATGAATTTTAAATTATACCCGTTTGTCAAACAAGTAGCAACATCAGTCGTTAATTTATTAACTTTACTTATTAATTTATTAACATCCGTTTTAAATTACAATACATGTTAATAATTTACAACTGATATTAGTAAATTAATAAATAAAGTTAGTAATTTAACAACTGATGTCAAGTTTTATATAATTATTGACATGTCAATTCATATAATTTATAACTTATATTAGTAAATTAACAAGTGAAATAGGAAAATTAATAACTAATGATTCTACATAACAAGTGAAAAGTGTTTCAGTCTTTTCACCATTAAAATTATTTCTATTTTAATCCCTTAGGTTGAATTGAAGTTTTAAATTTTTTGACACTCATTGATAATTAAGTCACATTCATAGTATTTAATTAAAATTCTTCCTATTTTAAAGATGATGCATTTATCAAGAATAAATTAAAAAAATTTATGTAAAAACAATATCAATCACCCAACTATCTTTTTTTTTTTGGATAATGTAATGACAAACTATTTATAAAAAGTATGGAGTAGTAACTTTCCATATTCTTGTTAACTGAGGTGAAACCAGAACAGGAAGGTTAGGGGGCCAAAATTTTAATAAAGATTATCATATATGCTGATTTTTTTAAAAAAATTAATATTCAGAATAAAAATATATTAAAATACTTTTTGTAATGTAAAAAAAAATATAAGATAAAAATCATTTATGATGATATAATTTTTTTAAAAAAGTTAAGTCATAGTATTTTTTATACTTATAACAGAAACTCTAAAAAATTTACATGTTTGGTGCAGTTAAACTAATATTTACCTATGCTATAAGCTAGTTAAATAATAAAAAATTATTTAAGTAATTACTCAATTTTTAAAATATTAATTTATCAAGGAGAATTTTTTTTCAAACAACTAGAAAAAAAATAACATATAGAATATAAATGTATATCTTTAAAATTATAAAGCATGTTTAATTCGATTACATTCTCCAATGAATTAATTAATAGTCTTTAAAATTATACACTTTTTTTCATGTTTACTCTTATTTAATAAGTTATCTTAAGAAAACTTGATTAATTGCACTCCCTAATTAGGGTATACTCGCTCCGATCCCATTCATAAGCTATACTCTAAAAAGTTTATTTGATCTCATTTATAAGTCTTTATAAGTTATGATGTAATTTTTTAAATGATATTTAAAAAGTATTTTTAAAATTACCTGTCATGAGAGAGAAATTTAATTTATTATATAAGGATATATTTAAAATTATATACATTTTTATTTTTTATACTTTTTTTGTATTGATATTGATGGGGTTAGTAAAAATAACTTATAAAAAGAATTTGAGGAGTATTTGAAAAGACCTTATTAACTACACCTTAAAAACCCCTAAATCCCCAATATTCTTCAAGATTTTACCTCATAAAAAATGTCTTATATTATTTTAGTACTGAGGATGCATAATTAATTTTTGTTTAATATATGGATAAGAAAATATATATGTGCCTCGAGGGTAAAGAAATTTTAGTCCCACCCAATTCCACACTCAGGGTGCACACATAATACACCCTCCTTCCCATATGAATGAAGATGGCCATGGAGATGGTCCCCCCTCAACAAAGACCTAGGTACGCCTCTGCCCGTTAATGCACTAGATTGGGTGGGATTCATTGGATGGCATTGACGACTCAGATTGTGGCAACCATGGATGGCATCACTTCATTATGTAGTCTTTCTGCCTATATATCTTACTTAAAGCTGAGTATGCCGCTTTCAAACCTCCCTTCTTAATTATCATCTTCCTGTGGCCGACAAAGGAAGGAATTATCACCATCATCTTCTTCTTCCCCGCAAAACCTGCCCTCAAAATGGAAACCAAGGTCCTCTCCTCTGGAATGCCACACTCTTGCCTGCCCCGGAGTTATATCCGCCCAGAATCAGAGCGTCCTCGTCTCTCTCAAGTCTCTTCATTTCAGGATGTTCCGGTTATCGACTTGTCTTCACATGATAGACCTCAAATTGTTCACCAAGTTGGTCAGGCCTGCAAGTCCTTTGGCTTTTTCCAGGTCCTTTTAGTTAATTTCTTTTAGTCTTGACAGGTCCGTGCCAGGGCGTGTGTGCTCTGTTCAACTAACCATTCAAGGAATCTGCAGGTGATTAATCATGGGGTGGATTTGGAGGCGGTGAAGAAAATGTCGGAGGTGGCCCATGAGTTCTTCAGGTTGCCGGTGGAGGAGAAGATGAAGCTGTACTCAGAAGATCCCTCCAAGACTATCAGATTTACCACAAGTCACAACGTTCACCAGGAGAAGGTCCACAATTGGTTGGACTACCTCAGGCTCCATTGTTATCCTCTCCACAAATATGTCCCTGAATGGCCTTCTAACCCTCCGTCTTTCAAGTTACTGCACGTGAAATTTATAGTTTGCCTTTCAACTTGTTTTTCCTTTTATCTATTCGAAGGAATCCAATCCATTCTTGCATTCATGTTTCTAAAGTGACTTTATAAACAAATGACCATGGTTTGAAGCACGCAATCGTGTGTGTGTGTGATATATGAATTGTGATGTAAACAGTATGAAATGGAATGAACAGAGAAACGGTGAGAAATTACTGCATGGAGGTCAGAGAGTTGGGGTTCAGAATAGAAGAATACATATCAGAGAGCTTGGGCCTCCCCAAAGATCACATCAAGAATGTGTTGGAGGAGCAGGGCCAGCACATGGCCGTCAACTACTATCCTCCGTGTCCGGAGCCAGAGCTCACCTACGGCCTGCCGGCTCACACCGACCCTAATGCTGTCACAATTCTCCTCCAAGACGTCGACGTGTCGGGGCTTCAAGTTCTCAAAGACGGAAACTGGGTCGCCATTAACCCACAACCCGATGCCTTCGTCATCAACATCGGGGATCAAATCCAGGCATCGCACCATACACTACATTTGCAATGTTCATGTCAGCATTTATTTTCATTCCATCACGTTGTGATCACAGGCTTGGGTGAATGTTGGTGCAGGCTTTGAGTAACGGGATTTACAAGAGCGTGTGGCATCGTGCTGTTGTTAACTCAGACAAGCCGAGGCTGTCGGTGGCTTCATTCCTGTGTCCTCAGGAAGACGCTCTGATCAGCCCTGCAGAACCACTCACGGAAGATGGACGTGGAGCCATGTACAGGGGCTTTACATATGCAGAGTATTATAAGAAGTTCTGGGGCAGAGACTTGCACAAAGACGCCAGCTGTCTGGAATTTTTCAAGAACGAGTAAAGCTGTAACGCTCACGTGAGTAAATGGGAAGAGTCCAGCCTCCCTTCGCCATCCAATTTTCACCCCTATACATGTTTTTAATTTGAGTTCTGTGGTTTCATTATCAGAATTTGATTCGTGATATTGTTGCGTGAAGTCAGAGACTGTGAGGTTGAAGGAATAGTGGCTATGCGAGGGAGAGGGTGTGGAAGTTCTCAGCTTTCTTCCCTGTTATGATTTCTAATTTCTAGACTATTATCAGTGCTGTTGCTTTGTTTGATAACTGTCATGTATCAGAAGCTATTATCTGAGTTGTGTTAAGCTATGCATATTAATAATTGCAGCTCTCAACTGTATTCCAATGGGTCAAGTGAATTCCACTTGCGGTTATCTCTGCGTTGTTAATATCTATTTGTGGGCAGCCCATAGCATGAAATTACCCCTAACATGCACAGTAGACACCTTGTTACAGGGAAAAATAGTGAAAAGTAAAGGAAGCAAATTCTTAAATGACAAAAAAATACACTCATTTTATTTTATACAGGCAGCATACAATAGCTCGTTGATGATTCTTTTTCCGAGAGAGAGGGAGAGGGAGAGAACGTGACAAGCTGAAATGCAAGATGCAAGTGTGAGATGAAGAAGTGAAGGAATTGGATCTTGTAGTGATATAAATCTACAGATTTAATGAGTGTCTTGTGTCATATAATAACAATTATTTAATTTAATTGAATAATTGAAAGAAATTTTGTCATATAATGTTTAAAAAATATAAAATTATAATTTTTTGGAGGGGACAAAATATGTGAAGAATGCTTCAATTGTGATTTTTTTTTTGAATTTTTAAAATTTTTTTAATAATTTTCAAGTATTAATAAAAATTTAATAATTATAGTTGATACACTTATTGGCTGAGTGAACTTAATAGATCTAAATTCAAAAGTGAAGGATTGATGGGGAAATTCCATGATATCGGAGTTGAAAGCAGAGCAAAAAGCAGTCTTTGTTAGGTGGATGTGAACCATATCCTTTGCTAGGTGTGGTCTCATAAAAAACAACATTGGTCCAGCGATAATATCGGTGCTCGTTTCATATCCACTGAAAATCGTGAGAACACTCACGCTCATGTTCCGCCCATATTTGAACGTGTTTTTCATGGTACATTATTATGAGCATCATTATCTTAGACACAACCAAAATGACATTAAATATACTGACAGATTTTTATCCCAAAAAAAAAAAGCAATGATACTCTCCCAACAAGTATTTAACATAAAATGCATATCCAAGATTGCCGATTAAACTATCACAGCCCCTTATTAATTAAGCTATGTGCTTGTTGGTAACATCCTAAAAATTTTAAATAGAATTAATTATGATCATTAAGGGCAAAATGGTGAATTTAAATGTTAACTCAAGTAGATTGTGATTAATGGATGACTAATAGGTGTATTAAATCTTAATTGAGGCTTTGAATTGTATCTCATGTGATATTGGGCCACAATTGAATTCAATAGAATGAAACAAATTCGGACTCCTAGATATTGTCATTAGCCGTAGCTTGTGGTTGCTTTGGCCACGGCTTATGCACAAAATTTTAAGTTCCAAATTTGCTTTTTTGAGCCAAGATTGAAAGAGAGAAGGATAAATCTTAATTGAGGCTTTGAATTGTATCTCATGTGATATTGGGTCACAATTGAATTCAATAGAATGAAACAAATTCGGACTCCTAGATATTGTCATTAGCCGTAGCTTAGTTCTATGAATTCCATTATTAAATATAGTCACATTGTTAAGAGATTTGCAAGAAGACCATAGCATGAAATTACACCCGGTAGGCGCAGTGGATAGATGTGTTGTTACAAGAAAGAAGAGTGGAGAGTAAAAGAAGGAAATTCTTAAATAAGAAAAAAAAAACACTCATTTATGTGGCACTGTCAGGACTTGTTAATGATTCCTTTTCCTATATAAAAAGAGAACCAGAATTTCCGGATGAACAGATTGCATTTAAAGCAGCAGAATCACAATTTGACAAGCTCAAATGCAAGACGTACGTGTGTATGAATGAAAGGGGGAGAAATGAACAAGCTAAGGGTTCTTGAGGAATTGCAGAGCAAACAGCACGGAAGCGAGAAGCCTTGGTAGCATGATGACGTGGGTGGGGACCACACCCTTTGTTTTTGTTTTTTAGTTTCTTGTTTTGCGATACTGTATGGCCCACCGAAAAACTATTGGTCCAGCAACCACATCGGTACTCTTTATTTATTATTATTATTATTATTATTATTATTATAAGATCATGATAAAATCGTGTAAAAAAATTAAAATTTAATTATATCTAAAATCATAAAGTTATTATAATCATACAGGGGACACCCCACGCATTTCGTATCCATTGAAAATCTATGGACACCCCACTCATTCCAATCCATATTTGAAACTATTTTCTATTATTCACCCATCATCATCTCTAGCAAAACCAAAAACCATTAAAAACTCTAATTAGTGATTCACAATAACATAATTACTGCTATAAAATTAAGCAACTCAAAAATAAAAGATATTGAAAGAAGAGATAGAAATAAGAGAATGAGAAATTTTTTTATAAATTATTGTATCCTTCAATACAAATTACATGCCCCATTTATGTTGGCGGCACCAGCGACAAATATGAACGGCGAACTGCGAACTGCTTGAATCATGGCCGGAAGGACATTATTCTTAAAAACTATTCCGGCGCACCTTTGACGGACTGGCAATTTTCGAGGATTAAATAAGAACTTCCTGCAAAGCAAGGAAACAGAACAACATAGACTAAAAAGCAAACACAGATGAACATGAGAGCAGAAGGCAGAGGGAGGAGAGAATTGCCCCGAAAACTCAAGAGGTTGGTCAAGTTTTTCTGTCTGCACCTAAGGCTATATATAGCCTAAAAATGGAGACATGAACATTGGGTCATAATCATCGATTAATGTTTCGGTTACACACGTATAAAACAACAAAAACGTATATGGATTAATGCTTTAGTTACACTCTCATAAATCATGTTTGAACATATGTCTGGGGGTTACGCTGACATAAATCACAGTTAAGCTTTTGTCTAGAAACGTTTACGTTTAGAAAATTAATCTGGTTAATAGTAAAAACGTTTATGGCTTGAATTTAAATTCTAGACAACTAAAACCTGAGATTTTTCAGTAAGCAAAAAATAATTAATTATTTATTTTGTAAAAATAATTCAGTAAAAGGAACTCATTGCCTCTTGAACTCACGTGCAGGGGGGCAAATTGGCTGATTTCAACTGCGATTGTCCTGTGTTGGCTTGTCTCATGTGCACGAGGCCACTTCTCCTCCAAGCCTCTTTTACTAACCCACTTTATTCCTTAGTATATATACACTAGGAGAGTCCTTCATTTAGTCAATGTGGGACTTTGACACACACACACACTTTTAACACACATACAACAATCCACCACATGTGTTAAAAGGATCTATGTTCGTCTGTATTATTCACACGGAGGATAATCACTTTGAATTTGGTGTCTGTCGACTTGAACCAAACCTAGACTAATAAAACCTAGCACAAAGAAAAGTCAGTGTAACTTCGTTATTAAACCAACAGATCTTGAGTGTGTGCTAAAGGTCATATTAATCGGATTATACCCCCACAGTCTCTGCTGTTAACGACGATTTTGCATGTTATCGGCCATGCGTGCGCTTGGTTTTAACAAATGCTCTAGAGATTTTGCCACGATCTCATAGGAGCGGCCTCACTCCACATTTGTATAAGTGTTTTCATCAAATATATTTGCAATGAATACACCATCCATAAGGACTATGAAAACATTAAGAGCTTTCGCTCAGCCTCCGTTCAATGCATTCTAGCACTTTCTCAAGCCATAGGAAGGGACAAAATTCAATGCTAGCAGAACTAACAAGTAACTTGTTCTTATCCATTGAACCTTCTTCATGGGATCTCCAATCACAAAGGTTGGGTTGCCAGCACTGTTAATTTCAAACAAGCTTAAGTCATATTCCCCTTGACGTTTCAATAATAAATTTCTTCCCCAAGGGTTTAGTTAACGAATTCACCAAATTTAACTCTGATCTCACATAATCGATTGAGATGATCCCATCTTTGAGCAGCTACCTTATAATATTATGTCTCAATCAAATATGTCTACTTTTGCCATTGAAGGTCTTATTTTTAGCTGTTATTATTGCCGACTGGCTATCACAATGTAAAGATACTAATGGTGTGGGCTTTTCACCTATTGGAATACTCGCCAAGAAGTTTTTCAACCACTCAATTTCAGTCCTAGCCAGCTTCATGGCAATAAACTTAGAATTCCTTGAGGATTTTGTGTTGATTGTCTGTTTTGCAGACTTTTAGGTTATTACACTACTACCAAAAGTGAATATATAACCACCAGTGGATTTTATCTCTTTTAAATCTAAAATCCAGTTAACATCACTATATCCTTCCAATACAGGGAGAAATCTACTATACAATATACCATAATTCATGGTACCTCTCAAATATCTCAAGACTCTCACCTGAACCTCCTAATGTTTACTGCCTAGATAGTAGGTATATCTGCTTAATCTGCCTACAGCATAAGCTATATTAGGCCTAGTAAAATTAATCAAATGCAACAGACTCCTAATAATCTGTGCATACTCAGATTGAGCAACTGGGTCACCCTTGTACTTTTTTAATTGCACACTCGAATTATAAGGAGTACTCGGAGAAGCATCTTCAAGGTGTCTAAACTTTCTGAGAATTTTCTCAACATAATGTTCTTGGGAAAGCAAAATCCTATTTTCATTCCTTATGATTTTTACACCCAAGATTACCTTGGCTTCACCCATATCTTTTATATCAAAATTTGAAGAAAAAATTTTTTTCGTTTCATTAACAACATATATACTAGAGCTAAAAAATTAGTATGTCATCCACATACAAGCATATAATCACACAATCATTATTCACAAGCTTTGTATAAACACACCTTTCTACTTCAACAGTAGAAAATTCACCAGTTGTCAAAATTTGATTAAGTTTTTCATGCCATTGCTTAGGCGGTTGTTTTAAGCCATATAAAGACTTAACAAGTTTACAAATTTTATTTTCTTGCCCAAGAATCACACATCCCTCAGGCTGTACTATGTAAATCTCTTTTTCTAAATCACCATTTAAAAAAGCGATTTTAACATCCATTTGGTAAAAAAAAACTTTTAAATTGAAGCCAAAGTAATAAAAACTCTTATAGAAGAGATTCTAGTCACAGGAAAAAATGTGTCAAAATAATTTATATTTTTTTTTGAGTAAAAACCTTAGCCACAAGCCTTACTTTTTATTTATCAATTGAACTGTCTGGAAAATATTTTTTTTCTTAAAAATTCATTTACACCCAATAGCCTTAGTTCCTTGGGAAAAATCTGCTAAAACCCAATTTTTATTTTTCCTTAAAGAACCAATTTCAATTTCAATTGCTTCTTTCCAAAATTTAGTATCAGGTAAAGAAATAACTTCATAAAAATTTAACGGTTTTTCATCTTGTACTAAATAAGTGTAAAAATTATCTCCAAAACTTATTTCTTTTCTTTGCCTTTTACTTCTCCTTAAAACCAAATCTTCATTTAAATTTTGTTCAAACTCTAAATTCTCAACAGGTTTAGAAACATGCTTAACTTTTAAGAGAAAAATATGTTCAAAAAATTCAGCATCCTTAATCTCTATAATTGTATTTTGATCTAAAATATTACTTTTTAAAACTAAAAAGCGATATGTTGTACTTTGTTAAGCATACCCAATAAACATACAATCAGAAGTTTTAGAATCAATTTTTCTCTTTTTAGGATCAGGCAATAAAACTTTTACAAGACATCCCCATACTTTCAAATATTTTAAATTCAGGGTAAACCTTTTTCATAACTTATAAGGTATTTTTTTTATTTTTTTATGAGGTATTCTATTTTGTAAAAAATATATAGACAAAATAGCTTCACCTCACAAGTTATCAAGTGCAGAAGAACTCACAAGCAAAGCAAAGAATTGTTATAATATTGTCATGTGATTGGAATGTGATGTGATCTAATTATAATTGCAAATTTTAAATGTTAATAAATTAATTTAATAATTATAAACTCATTGGCATTAATGAAATCGTTTAGTAATTAGTAAGTGCCTTCATTTAGTTTGACTCGAATTTAAATTCGTTGACTGTACTTAATATAAGTATTGAATGCATGTATTATATGAGTTGTTGAAATCCAAATTAACGATTTAAATAAACTTACTTATTGGTTAATATCAAGTTGAATATAAATTCATAGGACCATTGATCATTACTTTAACAGTTTAGGTAGTACAGGCATTCAATGCATGTATTAAATACCGTCATCGAATTCAAATTTGTTTGGCCCCATTTATGTAACTTCATCTTGATCCTTTTCCTCCCAAATCAGAATCTGGCGCGCCATGAATCTGACAGTTCTGGAGAAGGAAGAAATGGGTTTGTTCCATTAATCTTGTGCGATGGCTCATATAAATATATCAATTACATTGCAGTGGGGCAATAGTTAAAGTCATTCAATTTGCTTCCAAGGCGATTTTGCAAATGCATGTTCTTTTTTACACTTTGTGCCTTCATGGTTTCATTTAAAACCCTAGTTTTAGAGGTTTCCAATGTCAAACACACTATCAGCCTTTTCCAGGCACAACTGATCTAAAACATATTTTGTTCAACACTGCTTCAAAATCACAATGCAATGGGATGGAATTTGATGGTGGAATAGTCTACAGATATAAACATACATGATCCACCCAAACTAACTTTTGTATGTGTTAATGTTAGGTATTGTGTTCCTTATAAGATAGGTGCATGAATAAATGAAGATATATCTGTGTCAAAACGTTGAGAGATTCTATAACAAAACATCGTCCAACTCAAATTAATAAAATATTTTCTTCCCCGCTGAAGGATTAACTATGTTGGATGAAGAAAACTCATTCCCACTCTCGCTCTGATTCCTATTTATATTCTCATCTGTTTATGCCTTTCAAAAATATGAGTAAATCTCTTCCAACTGAATTGTTATACGTACAAGGATTGAGATTTAAATCTCCAATCACACTCCTAAACAGTGCAAGCACCTTGGGCCTTGGCCAAAAAATGGCAGGCCCAATATTACATTTCCTCCAATTTGTTGTTTTAGATCCTAACATTTCCTCCAATTGTTTCTTCTTGGTAGACTTAAAAAAAAAAACCAAGGAAAAAGACAAAAACAAAAATCCTCTTAAAATATCTAAATAACATTTAAAATATCTAAATAAAATTAAATATCATGAAATGTGATAATTGAATATTTATCTGTCATTTTTTTTTGTGAAAAGACAATTTAAAAAAAAAAAAACAAAACCCAATCTTTCCTTCCCCTTCTGGCTAGTGAATTTCGCCTCGTTTCTGCACAGACACAAACACGGGAACCAAAGCATTGCTGAGTTCTCACCTCCACTGTCTTTGATGGGTAAAAAGGGATGGGTTCAAGTCAGGACTCGCCGTGAAGATGGCTGTCCCTTCTCATCTTTCCTGTTTCAAAGCGGAGCGCAGCCATGGCAAGCTTAGGCTCTTGCTCCTGTCCACCCTCAACCATTCTCTCCACAAACCAGAGGAAACAGAGGAAGAGGAAAGAGAAGGAGGAGCCGAGGAAGAAGATGATGGTGACGAGGCGGAGGAGTACTGGGACGGGAATAACGAGCATGAGGATGACGAATCGGGAATGAGAAAGATTCCAAGGCCAAGCAGGTGCAATGAAAACCGTAACATGAACATCCAAATACTTGATTGGGAGCCATTCTAGGTGGCTGGCTACTTGATCATCCGCAACTTTTCTCCCACAATTTATTGTTGTTGTTGTTACTTTAATTTGCTGTTGTTGATGTCGTTACATCTTGGTTTTTATTTTCCTAGTTTCTTTGAATACCAGCTCCTTCAGGACAGGAGCATTAGTGCTTGCGATATGAAATTGTACCAGATCCAGTGTATACTGTTCGTGTTTTATGGTTGTGCAGACACACGATGTAATTCACTGGCCAGAAGGGAAGGAGAGATTTGGGTTTTGGGATTTTTTTTTGCCAAAAGTGTCTTTTCACAAAAAAAAATGACAGACAAGTCCTCAAAAACTTAAAAAGAATTATTAATTTTGAAGTAACTAATTGTTATTTAGATATTTTGAGAGAAATTTTACGTTATTCTCCCAAAAACCTACTACAATTATTCTTTCTGATCTTATTTATAAAATAAAGAGAAAGAAAAATATTTTTAGTCCTCCTTATAAGTTATGTTATTAAATTTTTATCATAAATTTTTTTTGTCCTTATTTAAATGTTGAAGAAAAAATATATATTATTAAAATATGTATATTTAATAAAAATAAAGTTTAAAATTTATTAAATTTTAAGATGAAATTAATGAGTTTTGAATTTTTTTATTAATACAAATAAAATATATTAAAAGTGATTTATAAATAAAATTAGAGAAATACAGTAGATGAATCAATATTCAATGCTCACAATCAATGAATATTTTTTTATATAAAAGTAAAGTATAAAATTTATAATAAATTATATTATTCACGAATTATGAAAAACACCTTCAAAATTCTGTATAATGGAAACCAATCCACCCAATCCTGTAGAATTCATTTGCGGCTTGTGGATTGATATGAAGTTAGACATATTCTATAACATCAAATCATTAACACATCAAATCATAATTTCAGGAGTACGAAAAATTAGTGATTCGGTGCTCTTTTCACATACGGATCGAACGCGTTAAACTGATCCGAAAATTTGTCGGAAAAACGACCCGACCAGATAAAGCAAAATAAAAGATGCCGCACTCGCCGGGGTCGGGTTTTGAAGCGATCTAAACAATGCTTTTGAGCTGGAATTTGGAACAGCTCGCCATTAATGAAGGAGTAAACAACACGGTCGCAGTTGACCGACTTGTTTAAACAAATTCGCGGTCTCATCTTGATGTCAACGAGATGGGCCCTTTAAAACTGTTGCTGTTTTTGACGTAGAGCAAGGGCTTGATGAAACAACAATCATATGGGGACATGGGACAATGCGTTTGTAATTAACACAGCCTGGATCGGTCCATATACAATTATATTCACATCAGTGATGTAATGCAGCGAGTGATTGAACCAAAGAAAACGTTTTTTTCGCTGATTTAGTTAATGGTTACGAGTTTACTTGGTAGTTAATGATCTCCAGCTAACAGCTTCGTGTCTGGTTTTCATTTCACTCCCTCCATCTTTATATATAAAATATTTTTAATTAAATTACGTAAATTAATAAAAATTAATTATTTAATTAAAAATATAATAACATTCTAATTTTGACTCTAATTATTATAAATAAAAAATAATTTTTTTAAGTAAATTAATAAGAATACTTATTTTTTCTCTTTTTAATTTAATAAAAATATAATGATCAATTCATTAAAAAATATAATAACAGCCTCTTATATTTGAGGAAAAAAAATTAAAAAAAACTTTTATATGTAAAAATGGGAGGAATAATTTGCAGGATGACAGAGAAAGACTTGAACTCAACATCCAACGAAGTCGCAATTAACCTATGGCAAGAAAATATATAAGACCCGAAGTTATTAAAGCTGTTGGGTTGCCACTCTCCATGGATTGAATACGATATAAGCATGTGGAGTTTTATCATAACATGAAGAAGTCTTGGGTTTGAAATTGTAATATGCTCTGAGGTTTAGTATTCAATTTTCCCTTGTCTATTTAAACTTGAGTGAGAACCGCCCACCACTCAATAACCTCCTTGCCATTTCCTCCTTCCTATCTCACAAAAGCTTTTGGGAGAATTGTTTATTAGGCAGGAAAAGTGACTTCAATTAAGATTGCACAAAATATTAAACAAGATTAAACTTTTATTGAACTTAAAGTCTGATTTCTTTTATAAAAAAAAATGAGTTAGGCAATATATAATTTGATCTGGTCTGATTGTAATTTGAAGATTAATAAAATTAGACTTAATCCATAAGATGGAGATTGATCCTAATAAATTAGTATTCAATTAGTTTTTTTTTTCCTTTTTCCATGAAGCTAATGCCTAAAATAAGTCTTAATCTCCACTATAAAAAAAAAAATTGAGAATAGGAAGGTAACATCTAAGCAAACAGGAAGGAAAAACAAAAAACTTAATCTCTGCCATTTCATATGATAAGAAATACAAACAGATGGAGGAAGATTTTGATAAAGTAAAAGATACATCATGCCTATAACTCGAGCTGCGAATCAGAGCAAGTAGTGAGAAGAAATCTCGCTTAGCAGAATCAAATGCGAGACAAGAAGAAGACGAGAGTAGAGATCAGAGCGAGATGAAGCAGGGGCGAGGCACAAGGCAATTAGATCAGAGGCAAGATGCTAATTGAAATAAAAATGCTACATTCAAAGTATCTAAATTTATTTAAAATAATTAAAATTACGTTAAAATAGTTTCACAAAACCGAACTTGATCAAGTGATTTAATAATTTGGTCTCTTATCCTAGCTAACTCGAGAATAAAATTTGATATTTTTGATCCTTTAAACTAATTATTTTAGGACTATAAGCTTTCACACAACCCTACTCTCAATGGTTTAAGAAACGAGATGTGAATTGACATTGCCGACTTGGTTGTGATGTCTCCTCCACGCACTCACTATTCAACAATCAACAACTCGGAACCATCCCTCTCTTGATAATCCAGGATAACATATCTTACCTATCATCTTGTTGTCAATCTTATCCCTATTTGTGTGAACACTCTAGTGTCGATCCGTGTGTATTTTGTCTAGAGCCATTTATACGTCGCAATCACTTTCAATCCCTTCACTCTTAAAATGTAAAAATATTCAAACATTGCCTCTATTAATTAATTACTCGGTCTTTATTATTCTACAAGGCAAAGTTTCAAGTAGGGGCGGAGGCGTAGGGATAACGGCAGAGCGTAATGGCAAGGGCAAGTGGAAGTTTGTCCGGAAATAGCAACGAGAGTCAGGGATTTGTCAGAGCGTGATGTCATCACAAGGGCGTCATGGAACGAGCAACTTGTGTTCGTAAGAACCGGCCCGTACTCTGCATTCACAGCTCACCTCTGCTACGCACATGACACGATCTACTCGTCTATTTCTTTCCCAAAAAGAAAACTCTCAAATTTAATATTCGAGATACCTCTTCTGGTCCCTCTCTCTGTCGGCGGCAGAAAATTCAATTGCGAAATATTGCGACCGCCACATGATCCATCCTCCGACCTCTAGTGAAAAGTCGGCGACTCGGATTCATTGTAATTGACAAAGCCTACGTGCAAATGGAAGACATAGAGTTACTGTGGCTATTCTTTTTTGGTAGAATCAGGGTGGCTATTTAATCATATCAACTTCTTGTTGTATATTTTCCGAGTTACTGATTGAGTTCACTTGGATCGTCCTTATCCTATAATTCCTGCATGCTAACAGCCTAACTCACCACTCATAGAGGCTCGTTTATTCTGAGAACGTGAGTGGACACGTGAGAGATTCATTAATGAAATTAATTGGAGGGTCCCCCAAATCATAAATGTGACAGGACGTGCCTCTGAGCACTCACATGCTTCCGCATGTATTTGTGTTTTTTTTTTTGGGTGGTGTGGGAATATGCCCTCTCAAATAGAAAAAAATTACTTATTAAGGGATGGAAATAAGGGCATTTATATTTTACACCCCTCCTTTTATATTTTACATTTTAAACTCGTTTTATATTACCTTTTAACTCAGATTTAAAATTAAATTTTTTTAACTCAAAATTTTAATAAATTTTAGCCTATAATTTCGATATATCCAAATAATAATATTATTTTATAAAAATTTAATATTTATTAAATTTTTAAGAAAATAAAAAAAATAATATGGCCCATATCATTTGAAATCTCAAATCAGATTTACTGAAAAATTAGTTGAAACTGAAGGGTATATTATTTATTTATTGATTTACCTTCTATTAAAATTAACAATGGTATTACCTATTGTCACAACAACAATTAAAAGACCTTTTCTTGCTATAAAATTTATGAAAAATCGGTTGCACAATTGAATGAAGAATTCATAGATGAATAATTATCTTGTAACTTATATTAAGAAAGATGTATTTAAAAGCATTGATAATGAAATAATTGTTCAACGATTTCAAAATATAAAATCATATCGAGAAAATTTATAAGATATGTAATTATTAAATAATTTTTATTATTATTTTTTTAAATTATGAATGTGTAAATGATTTTGTCCCCTCTAACTCAAGATATTGACTCTTACCATTTCTAGTTTATTTTATATATGTACGTATGTGCATGGATTACCTTCCAGCCATTCATAAATCACACATGCTTGTTATTATAAAATATTTTTAACTAATCCAAATTAAGAAGAGAAGGTAAAGTTATTAATTTTGTCTACAAATATCATCACAACATTTTTTGCGTTTGACGGCACTTCACTTTACAACTATTTTAAAAGTATTGTCTAATATGTAAATAAGCAATATTTTATAAGTGTTGGAATTAATTACTATTTCAAGCAACAAATATTTGATAATATTCGAAGAATGTTGGCTGATATAGAATAGGCAATACTTTTAAATTATTAAATTATATTTTTTAATGAGTAACATTAGGACTGTTACTTATAAAATAATTTTTTTTCATAACATTTAAAAACCATTCCGTTTTCTAACAAGCAATAATTATATAAATGTTGTATTTAAATGTTTTTTTTTTACAACATTTAACAACTTTTGTGTATTATGTTTTTATACATAAAAACCACTTATTTTTACACTTTTTAATATTTTTGGTTATACTTTTATTAATTAAATAATTAATTGATTAATTTTTTAAATTCTTAATTAGTTAAATTCAAAAATTACTTTAAAAATTATCAGTATATAAAATAATTTGCTTTAAATAACATGATAGTGGTTTTGGAAAAGTGATAAGAGTCATTTTTGTCTTCCTTAAGGTTTAGGGTGTTTGGATGTCTGGCATGAATAAAAATTCTAAATTTTTCTTATTTTGTGCATACACAACAATTCTTAATTTGTTAGTCTACTATTATATGATAAACGACTTTTTAAAACTGTGACAATATGTTAACATAATAACTGTTGCTTATTTATAAGATATAGGCAACAATTTTGGAAATGTGTGACCATAGAATGCAAAAATTGTTGCATTTTATAACAAGTAACATTGAAATAGGTACAATTTTAAAAATATTGCCTTTTATTTTTGGTATCAGTTTTCTCAACTGTTGTTACAAGACAAAAATATTATAGTGTATGATAATCATTTAATATTATTTTTATTTAAATGAAAAGAATTTAAATTTGCATCATATTCTTTTTTATATTTAATAAATTTAAATAGAGATAATAATGAAAGAAAGATATTGATACTCAGGAACCAAGCAATCTTTTTAGAAGACGTTCCATACAATAAGATCCTGAGCAAGTACTTTGAAAGGCCAAAACAAATTGAGCAGCCCACATCATATACTATCACGCCCACCATTAGAACGGCGAGCAGGATGCTAATCCACATGCGAGCTCCGGTCATGATGCTTTTATTACGTGTGATTAAACTGATGATCACGACGCAAAACTGGATGTAAAATGTTTGAATCGCTCAAAATATGTGTCGAAATCAAAGCGGCATCTGGCATCTCTTTTGGGCTCCCCTAGTCCCCTGCGTTGTTTCTAGTCAATTGTCATGACTCAGAAGATGAATGAACCTCCACACGCGCTGAGCTAATTTCAACATTCTCAGCTTCCACAACCACATATATGCAGGCTTCCCATTGACCCATTCGGTGTGTCTGTACTGTGTACACACACTTGTTATCATCTTCCGTTCTGTCATCGTTGATTCCCCTTCTCATTGTTTTTGCTTTAATATCTTCCTCCACCTTGACTCGGTCTTGCCCTAATGTCCTGCCACTGTACTGTCACTGTGTCCATTTATGTTTGTTTCGACTTCGACAATTACCACCGCTTCCCTTGCACGCGTCAAATGCATCACTAGTCTGCTCTTTCCACTCAATCTCATCACCACCGCTTCCCTTGAACGCGTCAAATGCATCACTAGTCTACTCTTTCAACTCAACCTCATCTGTTAGGATTGCACAAAAGACAGGATGATATTAAATTTTACTTTAATTTAAAGTTCGATTTTTTTTATAAAAAGAATTGAATTAAGCAATCTGTAATTTGATCTTGTCTAATGATAATTCAAGGATTAACAAGACCGAACTTGATCCAAATAATTAGGAGAATGGTCCTATCAATCCAGTACTCACTTTACTTTTTTTTTCCTTTCTATTCTATGAGAGGTAATAATCTATTTCAACGTAATAAACTCAATTAAAATGATAAAAACACTTATAATAATAATAATAATAATAAATCCATAATAATTTTTAAGAATAAGAAAAAAAATATTTCTCTTATAGTTCAAATATAACTTTAACAAAAACAATACTTAGTAAAATTCAACAAGACTACATTGCAATAATAATTTAAAAATAAATTTAATAAATCTTCATGCAATCATCTCCTTAGTATCAATTACACTTCAAACATTTGTCAAAAATAAATTAATTATAATTATAATAAAAAAATTAATAGGACTGGACTGGACCAAGTGGTCTGGATGTCTAGCCTCTTCTCCAGTCCAACCCGAAAAAATAATATGATCTTTTCAGTTTTTTTGGTCCCGAAGAACCAGTGTCTATACAGACCAAACAAGACTGAGACCATCTTGGGTTGGATTGGACCAGACAGAATTGAAAGACTTTTACATAGCCCTATCATCAACCTTGACCGATCTTTTCATACGATCCAGAGGCTTATGCCTAGGATTTTTTAACCACTCTGATCTACTTAACCCCCGCCCCAAAATTCTCAAATTCTCCTGTGGTTCTATTTGTAAAACAGATAAAGTATTTATTTTAATCTTGTTTAAGGTATCTTAATGATTATTATATTTATTTTTATTATTTTTTTCTTATTAAATATTAGAAAGATTATTCAATGTAAGAATATATAACTTTTAAAGTATATATATTGTATGGGGATAAAGTTGAAAATTTGAACTTTTAGATAAAGTTAATAAATTTTAAAATTTTTATTGATTACAGTAAAAATGTTAAAAGTGATTTGTAAATATAACTAAAGAGTATTATTTTTATCTCCCTAAAGATATGTAATTATATGAAATTAAAAAATAATAACAAAAGATAGAAATGACTATGATCGCTTAATTAAGCACTAGATGGTAATTATATTAAAAAATACCTTTTAATGTAATGGGTTAAATGATGATTTAGATTTTAAATTATGATGTTAAGCATGATTTAAATATTAAACTTATATTTAATATATTTTAAATTTTAAATAATTAAACTTGAAGCAATCTCACCTTTATAATTATCGTAGACAAAATTATCGTTAGTTAAGTGATGGGACTTGGATTTACAAGACAAGTGGCATGTACTGACAACTTTGCATTTGAAGACTTCTTCAAAGGCTTTGAAACTATTCTCTCTCCCCCCTTTCTCTGCTCTCCCTCCCTCTCATTCTCCCCTCCTACCTGATGTCTCTCCCCTCCCCCTCCCACCCCAAACCTAATCATTCCAAAACGCATCAAGGGAAGGAGAAGGATGGGAGGAGTGTGTGAAAAAGGCTAGGTACCAATCTTTACAAGTAACGACTATTTATTTTAATTTAACGATCAAAATAAAATTATCTTAAATTTAATTGTTTAGTATTTAAAATATATTAAATATAAATATAAATTTAAATTATCTCTAAATCTATAATTTAAGGTTCAAGTTGCCATTTAATCCATTATATCAAAAGGTATTTTTAACAAGACAATATTAATTATTAATAAATTTATCACTCCATCCAGTCTTTATTATAAGGCACATTTTAAAAAAATTAATGAGATCCTTAATACAAGGCACTTGATGGGGTATAAATTATTCTTACAATATTAACCCTATTTAAATTTATCAATTATGAGAAAAATATAATGTAAATTTGAAAACTTTTCATTCAAATATGAGTGAGATTGAAAGTTTATTCTATTTTTATTTAAATTTATTGACTTGACCACCTTTTCTTGATTTCAGTGAGATGGTTAGAGATGCTTTGTAATAAGGATCGAAAAGACTAGAGAAAATTTTCAATTAAAAATAACTCCTTTTGAACTATAGTACAAGTTATTGTTAACTAATTTATGTTTGTAAAAAAAAGAGTAGTTTAAATATTAATTTTTTAAAAATTTTTACATCTTTTCATTCATGTCATTGAGTGCAATAAATATAACATTTAATTTATTTAAAACACTTTCATTAAGTACCTAATAAAATGAGGATATAATTGAAATATATATTACACCTATTTGATATTCTATATTTTGAATTAAACAACATTTCTGGAAAATGATTTATAATCTTGTTGGAAGTATGAGTGTTTAACTTATAGCTATCTTAATTATATCAGCACAGGTTTCATCCCGATCCAAAAATAATTAGGATGTGACTTTACAAGATGAGATTGAAAAGAGATTTGGGATGAAACGGGCCACAAGATTGTCTTTAGGATGTCTCGTCTTGTCTCAAATAGTATGTATATATATAATTTTATTATTTGAAAAAAATATTAAATATATTAATATAATTTATACTTATATTAATTACATCAATGATAATTTTAATACATGCAATTTTTATTGAAAACAAATTTTTTTTATATTGATGATTTTAATGACACAGACTACATAGTGTTAGGTAACATCTTTCTTTATAATATATTATTATATTAATATAATTTATTTTTATATATATTCATTTAATAACTTTTATTTATATTGTATTCCTTGCTTTGTTTTTGGAAGAGTAATTAATTTAGTATATCTTAACTAAAAAATAAAAATAATAATTTAATATTATACTTGACTTGTCTATTGTTGTTGTTTTTGTAACCTATAAATTATTTGTAATTTTTTTCCTAATGTATTATACACTTATATTTGTGATTGATGTAATTCAATAATTAACTTTAAATTGTTATAATTTATACATTATTTTGATTTTAAACTTAATAAATTATGTAATTTAAAATTTTAATAAATATTATTATTCAAACCTTTCCTTTGCGTTATCTGATTTATTAAGAAAATGAGATATCTCAATTTTTAATGAGACAGTATGACTTTTGAGATGAGACAAAATAAAAATTTAATCTTAATTTTTTTTTAAGACAAGACATGAGATAAGAGTATCTCAATTTTTGTCCCGGTGAATACTCCTAATTAAAAAGGGGAGCCCATTTTAATAATTTTTATAAAACCAAAGCTAGGAAGAGAGAAATAAATGAGAGAAGCAGGGAACGGTTGAATCAAATTTAAAGGTACACGAGTACTGAAACGAACTAGTCCAGCCTTGGAAAGGGATTCATAACGAGGCTCTCATTTCCTTACTCACAAGGTTTTAAAGTTTAAATCAGTCATTCACCCACTTAAAATATTAGTTGATGGTTTAATAGTTGGATTGTGATTGAATTAGAATCAAACCGTTTTTAATTAAAATAATTTATCTTAATATTTAATATAAAACATTATAAAAAAATAGTAGTTAAAATCAATAAATTTTATAATTTAATATTAAAATGTGCCAAAATCTACTTTCATAAAGTTTATTTATAAATGAATTTTATTAAAGCAGATAGATAAATAATATCTTGATGAAAAAAATATTAATAAACAATATTTTTTTAAGATAAGCAAAGCTATAAATCAACAATATTTTAATGTTACTTTTTTTGGCAAGTCGGATTTTAATCTTAATTAATTTAAATTCTCAAAATTGCAACACCAACATCTAATAAATCAACTCTTCCCGCCTCCCCTCCTAACATGCAATATTAACAATAGTTTGTTTTTTTTCCCCCCAATGACACATTTATTAAGGAACAGTTATTATTTTATAATACTTAAACCCTAAAAGCATTTCATTCCTCCACTTCTTTCACGTTTTCTCATTAGCAGAGCTTGTCTTCTTTTCTTCTCTATCTCTTTTTCGGCCGCCATGAGTCCTTGATTGAAGTGCAAGATTGTTCATGGATCTGATAGTTTCAGGGCAGATCTAACTGATTTGTGACCAAAGGAACGCCTCTGTGGCAATGGTTTGCAGCAAGTTAACTTCTCTTCTTATTTTTTCTTTTTCTTTTTTTTTTTTTAAATCTTTCTCCGCTTCATCTTCCTTTTGGCTGGGTTTCGATTTCTATTTTCTTCTCTTTCTGGCGGACGGAGAGTGCGTCAAGGCTTGGTCAGAGTTTTTATTATTATTATTTTTTTAACACTGAACAATGCCGTTATGCTGTTTGGGGAGAGAAAAAAAAAATTAGGTTACTTGACCGTTCGGTTTTTCCGGTTTGCTTATTCCCGGTGTGTAAATTTCAACCGCAACCGATTTGTGATTAGTTTACAGCTGAACCGGTTAAACCGGTCAGTATGGTCCAGTTTAATTAATTTTTAAAACCTGCTCGTTTATGTTCCCAATTCTCGCTCTGCTGAACTTCCTCAATAATTGCTGTTTTTAGGACAGTAGGACCCAACCACGATCCCAGGATCCGGAACAGCATCTTGGTACTAGGTACCCTTTTCCTATTTTGACCTTGGGGTAACTCCTGTAGCCTTGCGTCTCTGTTACTCTCTGCATTCTCCAAAATCAGCCATTAAGCATTTACGGTTTAACACACCACGCTTTTGGCCATTCTAATTATATTTATAAGCATATTTTATCAAAATTAAAAAAATATCGTTTATTAATTATTTTTTAAATTTTAATTTTTATAAGATTAAATTTAGCAGAAGGGATTAATCTTTTGTAGTTTTGTACCAAAATTTAAATATCTGTTAAAAGAAACGTTCACATGTAGTCATAACGCCTAAAACAAAATTATTTGTAATACGAATACACAAGTATACAATTAAAAAATTAATATGGTTTTAATAAGTCACTTTTCACAAATTAAAGAACCCAACTGAAAAACAGGCACGCAATTGGTTTATATAAAGGCGACACCCGTTTTACTCTAAGCACTTGGCTTCCGGGAGGCAAAGCCCAAAACAACACTCTGAGGCTTTCATCTCCCTCCCTCATCCCTCTCTCCTTGATTAATCGAAAATGGAAGCCAAGGTCCTGTCCTCTGGAATCCGCCACGCCAGCCTGCCTCCTGGTTATGTCCGCCCGGAATCAGAGCGTCCTCGCCTCTCTCAGGTCTCTGCATGTCAGGACGTTCCCCTCATCGACTTGTCCTCCCCCGATAGGTCTCAAATTGTTCGCTTAGTCGGTCAGGCCTGCAAGTCCTTTGGCTTTTTCCAGGTTCTTTTAATTAGTTAATTAATTCCTTCGAATCTTGACGCCGGTGTGCCAGAGTGACTTGTTTCGACTAATTAGAAATTGGAGGAATCTGCAGGTGATTAACCATGGGGTGGATTTGGAGGCTGTGAAGAAAATGTCGGAGGTGGCGTACGAGTTCTTCAGGCTGCCGGTAGAGGAGAAGATGAAGCTGTACTCGGAAGATCCCTCCAAGACCGTCAGGCTGTCCACCAGCTTCAACGTTAACAAGGAGAAGGTCCACAATTGGAGGGACTACCTCAGGCTCCATTGTTATCCTCTCCACACTTATGTCCCTCACTGGCCTTCCAATCCTCCCTCTTTCAAGTATGTTCTTCCTTTCCCAATTTTTTCCCCCTAACCCTGTCCGGTGATAATGGAAGTGTTTTGACTGCTTCAAGAAATCATAATCGCAGTCAACTCATGATTAGACTACTCTTCAACAAAACATTTCATTCAATCAATTTTTTTGATTAAAAAGGATCATACAAATAAATAAAAAAAAGATTACATCACATAGGAGTTTCATAATTAGTTGCTTTTATATATCATTGATCGCCTCTTGAAGTAGAGGAGGTGGACGATCAAAAAAATTAAAATTAACATCTAATTTATGAGATAAGCTAGCTAAGCAGCCGACATACGAATTAGAGTCTCTTTGTGAACTTGTTAGGTTAACCTGCTTTTTTAGTACTATGACTGGACGTTTATGCATTAGTCATTCTTTTCTTTTAAAAATTCTAATTTACCTTTGGACTTGTTTTTCCTTCTTCCTGTTACAAAGAATCCGATCTTCTTTTATCTTCTCCGCGTAATCACATTCATGTATTTCTGAAAGTGCCATTATCTTAAACACATGACTGCACGTGAAATATATCTTTCCTTTCCACATGTTCGTCCCTCTTCCTCTAATTCTCTTACATTCATGCATTTCTCAAGTCATTTCTTGCCTATTTTTTCAAATTAATTTTTTTAAAAATATCACCTCATATTTTCATTTAAAATACCTCATGTGTTATGATTTGTGAACGATATAGCTTCTTAAAATGAATAAAATTGTCTTTTTATTAAAAAAAAAAAGCTTCTTGTAATTTTTATAAATCTAATGATGATATTGATAGGTACTTTAGCTTTACATTACACATAAACACATGATAGAAAACCTTCAAAACAAATCATTTTATTGAATTATAACATAATATTGTTGTATTTTAAATATATCCTTCTAATATATAAAAGTAAAGAATTTATTCATTTTTTGTTCTTCTAGCTAGATGGGATATATGTTTTTTTTTTTTCAATGTTTAAAGGTAACTTCAATGACTTTTGAACATGGCGGCATGGATATATTCTTTTTCTCATAATATTACTGTGTATTTATTCTTCTCACCATGTTAGTGTCATGTTCTTTGCAGTAAAGAATTGATATGCCCGCACCTCCTATAACGTCACATGTTAAACGAAGTTAGATTGGATTCTGATTGTGTGCCGATCACTGTTTTGTTTTCTTTTGTTTTATTCGGCATGTCTTACAAGTTGATACGATCTATTTGCACCATTAACTTTTCATTAGACAGAGTTCACAAAATATAAACTCTTAATTCAATATGGATAAAAGTAATATCATATTTGGATAGAATTTAATTGAGTTGAATTCTTGAGAATTATAGATTAATACACTGACAATTATGATAGTGATAATTTATTAATTTTACAGACTCATATTTCTTTCCAATATTTTGAATTAGAATGATCTAGACATAATACATAAGTGGGGTAACCCAAATGATACGGATATGGTTTCGTGCGTGGCTTATTTGTGTCTGAAAGGCAAAATGTTTTGAAATCACCTGATTTTCCTAGCAACTAAATTTTTTTAAGCATTAATAATAGTAAAATAAATTTATTATTATTAAAGTGTGGATAAAAAAGATAAAGTGAGGTCAAATCACGAGTTCGAAACGGCTCTTTGAAATTTTAATTTTGATAATTATATTTCCTTGACCATATAGGAACGCTAATGGCCGGTAATTGGACTTTCCTTTTCACAACAAGAAATTCTTCCCATTTATCATATTAAGAAAATGAATAAAGGAGAATTCAATAAAAGTTGATTTAGTTAGTAAAAATTTATTGTTAATGTGATGATCTTGTTGATAAATAATCTGTAAGTATGTTTGTAAATATTATTTAAATTTAAAAACATATCTTAACTCTAATAAGATCCTGGGGCTTAACCTATTAAATTTTTTTAGTATAAAAAAAATATTAAAGGGGAATATTAAATATGAAAGCAAGCTTCTTTACTGATTTATTGTGTGGTTGGTTGACTTGGCCGGAGGAAAAGTGTTCCCATGTGAAACTGAAGCTGCGATAGCATCTAAGTTTTTTTTTTTTTTTTGAAATCTCATTTTAAGATTATATATCAGAATAAATCAAGGTAAAATATTTGAATAACTTATTTGTAATGACCTAATATTATTAGTAATGAACAAATTGAGAATTTTTTAGTTTAAAAAAAAAAGGATGTCACATTCTAGAAAGTTATAGCTATACAGTTTATTTAATATTTTTATAATAAACCTACTTTGATTTTGCAAACATAAACGATAAGTTTAAGTTTTAAAATAACCATAATTTTTAAATTAAGACGTCATTTGGATCGTATCATCTGAAAAATGGAGTAGACGTGTTGGGTCGAGACACGAGATTGTGACGCTTTGGAACGTTTTGAGCATTTCTTCAGCTCGTCGACATCACTCAAGCACTTTCGACGGATCAATGACCTTGTCCATACTGACCAAGTCACACCCATCTATTACAAAAGAAAAAGTCACCCCATCTAGAACCACACACCATCAGTGATTAACAGCCCAAATAATTTTCTTTGTTGATGACATATCCAAACTATTATTTTAGAATATTTAAAAAAAAATCATCCGATACAATTCCAACCTGTTAGCTCCGTGCTCACCCTACGGCTGCGTTCCAACATGTTAAATTTCTATCTCGTGACAAAACTTAATTTATTCAGTATTTCACAAGTCTATACCTAACACGACATTTTTAACCACGCAGCCGTGGTTTTTTTTTTTTTTTCTTTTGTGACATGGATTGTGATGTGATGTGTGTGGAATGGAATGAACAGAGAAACGGTGGGAAATTACTGCATGGAGGTCAGAGAGTTGGGGTTCAGAATAGAAGAGTACATATCAGAAAGCTTGGGCCTCCCCAAAGATCACATCAAGAATGTGTTGGGGGAGCAGGGCCAGCACATGGCCGTCAACTATTATCCTCCGTGTCCGGAACCAGAGCTCACCTACGGCCTGCCGGGTCATACCGACCCTAATGCTGTCACAATTCTCCTCCAAGGCGTCGACGTGTCGGGGCTTCAAGTTCTCAAAGACGGAAACTGGGTCGCCATTAACCCACAACCCGATGCCTTCGTCATCAACATCGGGGATCAAATTCAGGCATCACACTATACACTACACTCGCAACGTTCGTATATGCATTTATTTTGATCCCATTGTGTTGTGATCACAGGCTTGTGTGAATTTTGGTGCAGGCTTTGAGTAACGGGATTTACAAGAGCGTGTGGCATCGTGCTGTCGTTAACTCGGAGAAGCCGAGGTTGTCGGTGGCTTCATTTCTGTGTCCTCAGGACGACGCTCTGATCAGCCCTGCAGAACCACTCACGGAGGATGGACACGGAGCCATATACAGGGGTTATACATATGAAGAGTATTATAAGAAGTTTTGGAGCAGAGACTTGCACAAAGACATCAGCTGTTTGGAACTTTTCAAGAACGTGTAAACTTCTAAATTTATATTGGGGATTAAGCAAGGTCAGTCTAGCCTATAAAGCACATGTGAGGTTACGATACTGCTACATTATTTCCAGTGCTCCGTCAGGGAATTTCATTAATTAGTCGAACCTTGAAATTCCCTAATGCCTCTTGTTTTGCAATTCTTGATGCAAGCGGGGCATTCAGGAAACAAAACAAGACTTTGTAGATTTTTAGTTTAGTGCTCTGATTTCATAATCTCAGAATTTGATTCCTGAGATTGTTGTAATATTAGTATGAAGTAATGTAATGAATATAGCTGACTATGTTTAGGCCATTCATCAGACTATTTTATTTAAAGACCAAGGAAATGTTCGATGTTCTCAATCATTAGGGTGTTCTGGCCATTATATGTGGCAAATAAGGACAACATTGCAGTGTATACTATTGAGGATGTGCGTGGGAGTATTGTGGTTCAAGGAATAATAATGGGCATATGTTGCGCGCGGGTTTTGCAGTTTTGGTATTGTGTCTCACCCTGAAGGCTTTCTCTTCTCTCTGCTTTATATTATTCCTCTACCATTTTCCCTGTTTATGTTTTCTAATTTCTAGACTATTATGAGTGTTGTGACTATGTTTCGATAACTATTAATCTATACATGTTAAAAGTTGCAGATCTTAACGGTATTTCAATCGCTGAAGTTAATTCCACTCTCGGTTCTCAGTATATTGTTAGCATGTCCTTGTATTCTTAAGCAATTTGTAGGAAAACCATAGCATGAAATTACCCCCAACATGGGCTACGGGGAAGGATAAAAGTAGAGTAAAGGAAGCAAATTCTTAAATTACAAGAGAATACACTCATTTATTTTATACAGAGGCAGGATACAATAACTTGTTGGTGATTCTTTTTCCTATATATAAGAAGACAAGTAGAATTTCCGGATGAACAAGGGGCATGGAAACCAGCAGAATCACAATGTGACAAGCTCAAATGCAAGACATGTGAACAGATATGAAGAGTGAGAAACGAAGAAGTTAAGGGTTCTTCAGGAATTCCATGATATAGGAGTTGAAAGCAGAGCAAACAACCCGGAAAGCTTGGAAGCCAGCGCCCTTGGCCAAAGCCTCAAACTCTTTCTCAGTCCTCTCTTTGCCACCAGGGTTGTGAGCCAGCATGATGACGTCGATGTGGACCACACCTTTTGTGGCCAAGCTAGAGTCCGGAGCCACCGGAAGAATGCACTCCGCCACTATCACCTTCCCATTCTCCGGAAGCGCGTCGTAGCAGTTCTTTAGGAATTTCAAGCAGTGCTCGTCACTCCAGTCATGGCATATCCACTGCATGATTTACCCACGTCGCTTACAAGTCAGCCAACTTGTCGTGTTTATTTATTTAAACCAAAGGTCCACTACAAAAGGAATACCTATGATATGAACCAATGAATTCCAGCTCAAGCACAAAACGTTGCTAGTTTGATGGCCCAAGGCTTTTTTGAATTGTTTTAATAGTTTGCTTGTTTGGTGATGTGATGATGCAAGGCCACCGAAACTATTATATGGGCCTAACAACCAGCCAGTCCAACACACAGAATATTTAAAGCGAACTAACCTTCATGAAAACAGCATCAGCTTTTGGAACACTGACGAACATGTCCCCACCAACATGCTCCACACCTGGATAAGAGGGAGCGTCTTGGATGACATGGGGGAGGTCAAAGTTAATGCCTTTAATGGAGGGGTACTTGGAGACGATCATGTTGATGACAGCTCCAGTGCCGCCGCCGACGTCGACGAGAGACTTGAGGCCCTCAAAGCCGTTGTAGGTCTCCAGAATCTTCTTCATGGTGATGGTGGAGTGGTCGGCCATGCCCTTGTTGAAGACCTTGTTGAACCTGCCATCTTTCCCGTGGTACTCGAACGATGTCATCCCGTGTGCCTTGTTGAATGGAATCCCTCCTTCCAGAACCGCGTCTTTCAAGTAGTACCTTCCATATCCCAATATCCATCGTCATTTAAATTTTTAACCCCTTATTTCCAATATTCTTCAATTTATTTAAATCTATATTTTCGAAATAGAATAGAAGGAAAAATTCTGACAGCACTCGAGATAGGCTTATAAATTACTTAAAAAAATTAATAGCAAGCCCATGGTTATTAAGAATCATGTATATCAATATGTTATATTTTTATTAAAATAAATAAATTGTTGATAAATATCCAAAAAATTCCACAAAACTCGTCCTTGACTCGAATATGCCTCAGAGAGACAAAATTTCAAATAACATAAAGTATGGGGGCCAGAATTAATTTTATCAATTTCTATAAAGATTTTTTTTTTTTAGTGAAAAACAAATTCTATTACCCGAAGAGAGTCTAGTATAAATAAAAACACAAGAAATAAAACAATTAACTGAGAACAGTCTTTTATCATTCATCACCTCTTGTAGGGAATATGGTATAGAGAAAATTTTAATAACTTTCAAAAGGAGATGGAAAATAAGGGCGGTTGCCCTCCTTAAATCCGTCTCGGCCTCCAAGACAAGTTAAGAAAGTTAGAATACATTGTCCATATCTTTATTTTGTCATGATATTTTCCTTAAATTTATTTAACTATTTGTATCAGGTTACAATAATTTTTTGGTAAAATAAATTTTAGGTGAGTTTTATCTGAAACTCATGTATTATGCTACAATGTTTATATTATGGCTGGTTCATTTGTATTGTATCAAATGTTTTTTAGGTGAACTAACGTTACCACGCTAATCAAATGAGTGTATGGAAACAATAATCATGAAAAAGAAACCAGAAGCAGTTCGACCTAACTTAGCAAAGGTCAAGGAGTTGGATTAATTAACGTAATTAATATGAGGAAACGTAACGAAGAATGGTTTTCAAGCACAGGGAAAGGTAGTGGTAGGTATACTGCAGGGGACCTCTCAAAGAGCGTGGCGTTGTGGCCCCATTTCACACAAACACAACACAACTCATGAGTGGTCTCCATTGAGATATAATCAACATTTGCGATTCCGGTAGGGCCCACTTTTTATGCCTTTTTCTAATCCCTTCGAATTTTTCGCCTACCGGCCGCTGCTATTTCCATGGACATAAATAAATAAATGATCAATCTTCCGGGTAATAATTAATTTACTAATTAATATCCAAAACGTCCAATAGGGAAGGCAATCTAGATGACATGCCTGAATTGGTAATTACCGTTCAAAACTATAATTCCATTTCAAAACATTCCTCTCCGATTCTACTAAAAAACTGGAGCTTTCCTTCCTGAGTGGTAACTTTTAAACTTGGATAAACATTACTAATTTAAAAAAAAAAGAGTTCGATAATCACTTTCCCACTTTTCCATCTCTCCATTATTCAACTAAGGGCCGTTACGTTTACCTACTTTTTACATTCAAAAAAGACTTTTGAATATTCAAAACTATAAAAATAATTTGGTTTCTTTAAATTGCTTTCAAAGTTCATTTGAAAAACACATTTAAAAAGTTCTAAAAGTTCATCCTTTAAATTTAATTTTAGATAGCTTTTTGAAAGTACTTTGTATAATTTTATTATTAACTAATTCTCACTTTTCTAATTTTACTTAATCATTATCTTAATTCAAGTAATTTTTAATTTACTAAATTAATTTTTTAAAAAAATTATCCAAACACAAATTTTATTATAATAATTGACTTTTATTAAATTGAGTTTTATTAAATGAACTTTCAACTAACAAACTTGTAACAAATTGAAAATTAAATACACACTAAATAGGATAAGAAATACGTGGATTTTGCCACTTTATTTATAATTTTTCATATATTGAGGTTGACAAAAAATCAAAATATGCACGACCTCCATGACATGATCATCAATAATTACACATTTACCATACCCACTAATTATTTTGTTCTGGCCACACACAATACCCCACTAATCGGGGTGCCATGGAAACTTGCAAGACTAGTAAACCTCTCTCGAGCTTTCCATCCAGGTACCCCGCATATAATATATATATATATTATATATCTTTTGGGCACTTTTAATAAATAAATAAATAAGCATTGAAATAAAATAAACCCAGATAAGCCGTCCATTTTGTTTCTTGACATATATCGTCCTCGCGAAGTTTGATTGTGCACACTTATTTCATCCTTCACATTAATTGATGATGACTAATACTCTAATTACTTGTATGAATCTAATAATTTGATTAATTAGCAAGTTAAATTACAGATTGATATTCAAGTAAAGTATAAGAAACGGAGTAAGTAAAGAAGAAGGAAATACCAGCTCTCCATGAGGACTTTGTCCTGATTCATGAGGTTGAGGGGAGCAATAGAGACGCCGTCTTCGTTTTTAACCAAGTATTTAGCGACGGGGGCCAGACCATAGAGCCTCTCGATCTTGCCGTCGGGAAGGGTTCGGACAGAGCAGGTCAGGACGTTGTAGCTGGCCAACAGCCGCATCATGCGGTCCAGCATCACCGCCGCGTCGGGATTCTTCGTCGGCAGCTGAGAGGCAACGTCGGAGGGCGAAGCCTGAGCATTAGGGCCAGCCTTGGCGATGATCTCGAGCAGATCCAGCTCGAGCGCTGATTTCAGAATCATGGGGAGCACGGAGGCGCTGGCCAATTGCATCGCGAAGAGGTTCGCTTCCTCGTCGTTGACGTGCGTTGGGGTGATCTGGGTCTCGCCGGCTGAACCCATGACGACTCGGGGCTAATCGGGCGGTTTTGGGGAAGAAGAAGTGGATGGTGAAAAATGGTGACGACGCCGAGTCCCGAAGTGGGTGGTGAGTGGAAATTTGCAAGTGGCGATAGCGTCCTTTTGTGCTGAGAACTTTCCATTGATACCCCCCACCAACCACCCCTACCCCGCAAGCAACCCTAAAATTAATAAATTAAATTTAGGATATTGACCTTTTTTTTTAATTTATATATTACACATGAATGCTCATTCCATTTGGTCAGGTGTTCAACTCAGCTTGAAAATTTCACCACAAGCTCAGACAAGAGCGTGTATTTATTTTTATTTAGTAAAAATTTCCTTCCCCTGTTTGGAGAATGAGGTGTGAATTTATTTTAATCCAATATATTTGCCCCTGAGGCTGTGTTTAGTTATTAAGTTCACGCTTTTGGATAACAGGCTCATGCAAGTTTGTCAATCTTTGGCTTTAATTGTCAACATCTCTTCGCTTTTCAGTTCCCATTATGATAATAAATAAACAGACAAATAATTAACAACGGAGCTTTGGCGACAATGACGATTAATTAACATAGTAATTCTCTTGAATGAGATCAAAGGGAATCAGATAAATATTCTGATTAATCCGGTTTTTGAATGGAGCAAAATATTTGCTTGCCATATGTGTGTGCGTGTGTGTGTGTGTGTGTGTGTGTGTGTGTCCGTTAGAAGAATGGAGTGAAGTGTATGGTGTCACTTCAATGTTAAACAACAATGGTTTTGATCATTTCTTGCAATTTACTTGATCTGGTTGCGTGATAATTGACTTCTCCAGGTTGGTTGTCCTTGGAGACCCTGTTCATAACAAAAACAATCCTTTTTCATAAATTTATCAGATTAAGTTAGATTTAGATATTATTAGGTTTTAATTGAAAATAACTCTCTCAAAAGCATGTTTTACATTCACATGGATTGGAACTTAAGATTTTGCACCTAGGTGAGTATAGCTCTTCCCATTAGAATAGGCACTTGCTTGTTGATAGCAATGTTTTTTTTAATTGAAAAAAGATAACATTTTTCACAAATCTGTTATTTATTAGATTATATACCAAAAAATATTAAAATATCATCAACAGGGATGGATCTAATAAGAGTGGCTAGTTTGCTTCACAACATAACGAACCAAGGTTCAAATTTTTACTGAAAGAAGTGTCTATATTTAATGCTTAATCTTGTTTTGAATAAGATTGCTTCTAATAGCTCTACCTTTTTATTTAGTCTTCAATATTTTGATGGTTCAATTTAAGATTTTGCCTCATGATTCTTCTTTATAGGAATCACTCTTAAGTTTCTCTCACCTAGCAATTCATCCCTTCAAGAATTACTCTCAAATTTTTTTCATATAGTGATTCATCCCTCTGATAATCATTCATGAGTTTCCTACTCAATGATTCATTTCTTTGATAATCACTCTCAAATTTTGTACCTGATGATTCATCATTCGAGAATCATTTTAAGATGTTGTTTGGTAGTGATTTATGATTCATGCATAAGATAATTAATCAGCTCGAGTTTATGTTTGCTTTCTTTGAGGCCTTTCTCTATTATACATTCTTCCACCTTTCTCCTATGACTTCCTTTATCCCAAAAATAAAAAATCATACTAGTTTGAAACTTTCAATATCCATAATTTTCAACTTGTTTTTTGATGGAAAGGAAAACCAAATTAAAGCAATGAAACTATGGACATCTAATGGTCTGAACGGCTCTGCGTTTGGGCACCCTTCGTCAAAATGGTTCCTAAATTATAGAAATGCCGGTGCAGGCTTTTTATTTACAAGGTTATAGATCCACACAAATATCATACCGTGGTGATCAAATACAGAAAGCCCACTCGAGTTTGCGGTCACTAAAAATGATATAAAAACTAGTCATTATTATTGCAATATTTTATTAGTTTAAATTCTTAAATTAATTTAGCCATGCCCCGAAAATGGTAGGATTGACAAATCAAAGGGGATGACATCTTACCTAAAATCTAGAAGCAATACAGAAACATGCAACAAGCGAGCAGAAAGAAATTGTGTGATGTGGAAATTCCCGTATTGACCCCACTCTTCGTCTATAAATAAATTCGCCTCAAATCAATCAACTCAAAACTTGCAAGATTAATAGTAAAAATTTTCACACCCATGGGTCTTTCTCTACTCGCCACCAAACGTCGCATCCTTCACCAACTACCAACTCTAGTTTAGAATTTTCTCGTTTCTTTACTGATATTGTGAGCGCCCTTGATAGAGACTACCACCGCGTTATCTTAATAATTAGTCTCTGCTCAAAATATTGTCAACCTAACCCCATAAAATAAAGACGAAAATGTAATATTATTATGCTTTAATTTGCCGTGCATGCATATGCCATCTCGAGTTTGAACGTGAATCTCTTTTTAAGGATTTGTGTGTTGTAACTAATTATCATGATGAAGTGTTCTCTTTTTAATTAAGCAAGTAGATGGAATTGTAGACAATTGTTTCGTAAAATCTAATTAATAGATTAAACGGGGATATAATGTATGTAAGAAAGGAAAACACACACACACAAGATAGAGTTGCCTACTTGATTTTGCCATAGTCATTAAGTTACAATGAGTTAGTCAAACCAAGTCTTCCTCTCTATATGTTTTTGGAATTATGCAACTTTAATTTTAATGAAAAATACACATTAAGTTAGGGTTAAAGAGGGACCTAACATGTTTAATAATTTTTAATAGGCCCATCCACTGCAAGATTTAGTAAGGTTAAGTCACCAATACCTTAACTACTAACTACATACTCAATAGATCACCGTTGTGTGTCTAGCCAATCAAATACATAATTAGGCTTTAATATTCAATGAACCACCGGTTAACCCATTTTAACAAATAAATAAGATAATTAATATGAACCTACACATAAATTTCTACCATTTTTAACAACAAAGTTTGATGGACAGTGTAACAATATTTTTTTAATAAAAATAATAATATTAATTTATTTATGAACTTCCATTTAGGGGTGAGCATTTGGTCGATTCGATTTTAATTTTTCTAAAACCAATCGATCGAATTATATAAAAAATTTAGATTGAATCGAAATACATAATCAAGTTGAATTATAATGGTTCAATTCGATCGGTCTATTTTGTTCATGGGCTTTGATTTGGGTCTATGGAATCTAATTGTTCATATCTTCTTCTATCCAATTTTTCCCTTGATGTTAAAAGCCCAACAAAAAAAAATAGCAGTCTTATACAATAATTTATGAGAAAATTAATGAACCTCAGTACTATTGCATTAAAAATTAAATTGTAGAAATAAAAAATTAGAACATCACATTAAATAAAAAATATTACAATTGCAAGTGGTAAAAAGACGTTTCTTATTCACCTAGATGAGAATTTATTCACATTTAAAAAAAATAAAAAAATACGTATAATTTGGTTGGTTTGGTTTATTTAGTTCAAGAATTTCCAGACCAAATTGAACCGATCAATTGAAAAAAAAATTAAAGAAAACTAAATAGACTGATTCTAATAAAATTTAATTCGATTTGATTATGCTCACCCCTACTTCTATCCATTTGTCAACAAGTGAAGCAACCCTATACAACGATCCAAATTGATAGTTCTCAGTCTTTAGGCATCTATAAGTATGGTTGTGGATATAACCTGAAACCTAGTTTGACCTACCCTAACTCGGTCCAGTGGTCCAACTCGATGAATAAAAAGCAGCCCAATAAGAAGATTGGGTTGATCAAACCGAGTTGACTATCCAGGTTAGATTGGGCTAAGGACAAACCCTTCTCACTATTTGGACATAGTCCACTATTTTTAATACAAGTTTATTATTTGTTTATTATATATGTGCTTGTAATGCTTTGTATAGAATGTGTTTAAAAAGTAGTTCAATTTATAATGGGCTTCATAAAAAACCCTAAGCCCGTATATCATTAGACCCCTCTCCTATTTTCATGTTCCATTCCATTTTCTCTATTATTTTGTTGGGTCCTTAGTTGTCACTGTGTTCCTCTCTGATCTCTATTGTTTTGTTCCAACTTTCCCCCTTTCTTTGTTAGTTACATCTCTTCATCAATCTTCAATGACTTCTTCTTCTTCCTCTAATTCTCTTGATTTCATGGTTTGTTATCAGCCTTGTAACATCCTCATATTTACAAATCAATTTTTCACAAATTATTAATTCAACAAATCATTTTTTTTTCATTGAACCATTATTATACCCTTATCATAGTAGAAAATTTTCTACCATGATACATCCAAGATAATATGCCACAAGTCTTAAAATATCTTAAAAAGCAATTAGAACCATGAGGGACAGACAGGATCCTCATGACATGATATTTAAATCAGGTCATGAATCAAGAGGGACAAACATAATCTTCTTGGTCATATAAATGCATTTAATACAAAGGATTAGAGTTTACATATTGTCAAAATAAGAAATGTCCTAAGTTGACACAAGATACATTGCATAATATAAAATAGGAGACAACGTAAAAGATGGTGTCTCATACACCAAAGTTACGCCTTTGGTGCTTTCTCGGCCGGACTCGCTCCTGTAAAAATGTTAACCATGGGGAATGAGACTTAAAAGTCCCAGTAACCAAAAATTAATATGTAATGATATATGCGAATGTAACTAATCATGCGATTGCTAAGTGGGCACACAAAACATTTAACAGAACAATATTTTCAAACAAACCGAACAAGTATTTAATTTGCATGACTGCACCTTATATCCTTCTTTCGCCATACTCGGACGCCAAATCACCCGGCCAAAGGTGAGTTGGACCAAGCGATACGCCACTCATTGGGTCCAATGAGGGCTTACCATGTGGTAATAATTAACCGAATAGAAATTCTTATTAACATCATATATTAAAATACCCTGACAAGTCATGCATTATTCAAATATCCAAACAGAAATATATCCGAATAATAATATCTCATCATGATAAACAAAAATAAATTTTTAACCCACTTGGTAATAATTTCAAACAAGTATATAAAAGTATTTATTTTTAATAATTCATAATTTTTTCAAACAATAAGACAACACATAACCATTCACAAACACACTCATCACAACACATTAATAATGGTTACCTTGTGTCTTGAATAACAAGTTTCCCTTTACAATTTCTCTTTCACCACTATCTTTGTTAACACAATCTACATAGTTATTTCATAATACTATATATTAATTTTACATTAAAATAAATAACTCTAATTTAAAGAGTTAGAAAGTCTTAGACTTAAAATTCATATTAACACTAATTTAAGATTTATGCCTCATTTAACTTTTCAAATTCTTTTTCTAAAATTCTTATACCTTAATAAACTATATTTAAATCTCAAATCACTTCTAGTATCACAATTTCATCCATTTATATTCTAAAAATCTATCTAAAAATAAATTAAAAATTTTAAAAATTAACTTGAAGCCTCAAATCATCTTTCTATAGCCTCAAAAATACATATTCATACTTAAATAAATATTTAATAATCAGATATTCATCCCTATATCTCAGATTCAACATAAATTCAACTATATAGATCTGGAGTTTAACTCAAAAATTCTTAAACATGAGTTTCAACCTCAAAAAAATATTCTATAATATTTATTATACCTCTAAGAACTTCAACCCATATTTTTAATCAATCATATCATCAGATTAACTATCCTATAGAAAATTCTAATCAGAATATTTACTCTATCCTACAAAATAATCATATCACTAGAAAGCTAATATTATTTAGAAAATAACTATAAAATTAATTTTATAATTAAATAAATTTTTAAATGCTAATTTAAATAGGAAAGTTGGAGCATACCTGAAGAAAAAGAAAATAATCCCCCCTTGCGAGAACATGCCGAGCAACGTGAGAGAAAGAGAGAAAAATAATATAAAAATGTGATTGTGAGTCCCACAATTATATTAAAAAAAACTATAGGTTTAAATTTAATTATTCAAACTTTTGGGCCATTACTTGCAATTTTCACAAATTACATTTTGGGCCATTAGTTACAATTTTCACAAATTATAAAAACTTTTCTTTTGCTTCCTCCTACGTCTCCTCACCTGTGCCTCCTCATTTTATATGTGAGGAGGCGCCTCACCTTCCCACATCTAATCGATGTGGGACTTCTACAATCCCTCTTTTTTTTTTACTTTTTTTTCTTTTTTTTAATTCACACACACACATAATTTTTTTAATTTTAAATCTTAAAATTACATCTTAACAAATTATTTCTTATATAATTTTAAACATAAGTTTTTAATACATAATTAAATGTCTAACCATATTATTATTTTTGAATAACTTTAAATAATATAAATTTCTATTATTATCATTTTTTTATCCTCAAAACCTAAATTTCACAATTTTTTTATTATATAAAAATCAGGATATTACAAGTCTTGGGGCAAAATTTCTTGGGCTCTTTGATGCTTGAATCTTGATGTATTATTTTGTTATCTTTGTGTCTTTATTTTGTGGATCCTATTGTATCATTTTACTATTGGGTATTATAAATTTTTCATCTTTCTTCGTGTGTTTGATTTGATTTCTTCAGTCATTCTCTATGTTTTTTCACCAACTAAAAAAATAAGTCTACTAGACTAGTGTCTAACTCGACAAACTAGGTCCCTAATTGGGTAGGACCAGTCCTCAGACCATAATTTCAAAACTAGCCTAAAATTAGACCAAACTTTGACTTGAGGGTGAACCTAATCTAACCCGATCTTTGTGTAGCCCATAGGATAGGGAAACATATGTACTCATCCTCTTAAAAAAATAAAAAGAAATAAAAATGGAAAAACAAGGAAGATATATCATTGTTGGACTTGATTTTACTACTCGTGCGATGCGAGGGGAGACAATTATTAATAGTTTATTAAATTATGAACAAAATTTATTTTTTTTATAAAAGTTGTATTAAAGGAAGATCTAAAAGACAATGAAACCAAAATTGTCAACATAAAACCATAAAAAACTTGTAGGGACATGCGGGCATAGCAACAATTACGTACAGAAGTCTTAATTGCATCAAATAATATTGTAAGTAAGTATGTACATAAGTCTTAATTGCATCAAATAACATTGTAGCTATGGGCATAGCAACAATTAAATCTTGTTTAAGAACAAATACCCTCATCTCATCCCTTTACTTTCTATGCACCAATATTACCTCTTCAATTTAATCAAAAATAAAATCTCCATAGACCCCAAAACGAACATTATTCAAGCATTTACTTCCCATATAATGCATGAAAAGGTTAGAGTTACATAGGGATCAAATATTTATTGAAAGGTTGATGTTTATTATGATTAATAATAAAATTTTGTTTTAAGAGTTGCAGGGCAATAAAACTTGACAACTTTATCTTAATCAAGCTGAGATTCATACTCTAAAAAACTTTGAGACACATATTAGAATGAGTCTTGTAACAATTAATTGATTTTCATATCACATTCTCTTTGACCTTTGATGAGGTGTAATTTTTCCTATATAATCAAATATATAGAAGCCACACTATTTGTTCAATCTCATTAGTGGAACAAATGAGTGAACTTGGATGTATATGATGTACAATAGCCAAATACTCCATCACGATCACTTACTCTTCACATCTAGACCAAAAATCTCTCTTGATATCCTTTTTCTTTCATTCTTAGATACATGATCAAGACTTTACTACCCGTGAAGGAAGATTTAAAAAAATTGTAACTAATTGGATATGAAGTTATATATTTTTAAATTCAACTTTCAAATATCATGGCCATCAAGAGAGAAATTAATTTAATTCAGATTATAATAATAAATACTCTACCCACCCCAAATTACAAAACATTTTTAGGGAGATTTGACGTTTCAAAGAATGACTACACAATTGAAAAAACAATTATTTAAGAGAAGCTGTGGTGAAAGCACGCAACATGCAACCTTAGGCAAGATAAAGTTATAGAACTATTTGATTTTAATATTTTATTTGAATATATGATTTACACAATTTTTTTTCACTGAGCAAGGTAAGGCAAGTCACTCCAAACTTAAATAAGTGTATACATATAAATATACCATAATCTAGCCCAAAATGATCAAAAAGATAATGTTCACAAATGCAGCCCAAAAAATGCACAATAGTTTCTGCATTAAAGCGATACAACCTCCTGCTTTTGTCTTCTTTTAAAATGCAAGAAAGTGGGATTCTTATATTTTTCTTACATCCACTGCAGCTATTTTGAAATTTTCAATCTCTTCAAATAAGAAGCAAAACTAATCGTAAGCTATTAAATCTGAAAAATTGATGGCAACAAAAATATAACTTGCAATAAGCTAGGGTCTAGATATTGAAATAATAGTTCAAAGTTATATAATAAAGTAGAGCAACAAAAATAAGATTTAGAAGTAATTGGCTTTCCAACTTTAGCAAGGTGAGAATATTATATAGATAAAGGAAATAACTCTCTTGACAAATAAAAAAAGTTTATTGAGATTTCAACCATTACACTAAATGTTGGGGTTGACCATGCATTTTAAAATATTCCAAAAAAACAAAGACGTATAAATTGACTATGCAAACTGAATCTAGTTATCAATAAAAATGAAGCGCTTTCAACTGTCCTGGCTACAGAATGGAGGAAAAAAAAATTAAAAAATGAGGTGCTTTCAATTATCCCTGCTGCTAGCAAGAAATAAATAATGAATCAAAACTTTTCTACAAGATATTGTTGTCTGTAGTTTAAACCAAAAAAAAAAAAATACTGAATTAGCAGAGGCAAGGATAATACATCAAACAAAATAAATCAAAACGCATCTCCCTTTAAACAAAGAAAAAAAAGTCAAATGGAAATTGAAAGGAAAATGTAGAACCAAAATCGAAACAACTAGGATGGCGGAGTGATTTCCGACAGCGTCGCAATGAACGTTGAGATTGTTCCAAAAATTTATTTCATTTCTTTTCCTGAATTTTTCCATCCGCTCATTCTTACTGATTCATCTGTGGAGAAGCAGAAGACTGCGGAGAAGGAGAAGAAATCGATCATGAAGCGAGAGATAGTAAAGCTAAGAATAAACTAATGAAGAAGAAACAGGGGAAAGAACTTATAGACATGAAAGAGGGAGAGAGTAGAGAGACGGGTGAGACGACGACAAAAAAAGAAAAATGCATTCCTTTGTAGTTCATAGATGAGATGACTCCGCAAGGGTTGCTCAAGTGTCAAAGAAGACGACTCAGCCACATTTTCTTTGACGACCGGACACTAAGATCTAGTGGTGGCGCAACTAAGATTGATAATGATGAGGAGCTCAGGGTTCCAGAAAGTTCCGAGAAAGAAGTGACAAATGAAGATGAAGGAGGGAAAGGAACGGATAAAAAAAGCAAGAAGAAGAGAAAGAGAGGAAAAGAGGTAGCCGAGTGCAGCAGTCATCCATCACGGGACTGAAACAATGACTATAGTCTATATGGTTCTGAGAAGAGGGAAGATGGAAATGAAATAGTTTTACGGACAAAATTGTTTTAGGCCTGGGAATTGACAAGTGAAATCACGAAGAAAGAATAAAAAAAAGCAAGGGATGCCTCAAGGAATCAAAGACAAGCCGGTACGATTTTCGTGCAAGAATGCATATAACAGGAAAAATAAAATTCCAAAGCAAAGCCAATTGCTGACCTTTTTAGTGCAACAATGCTTGTACATGTGGGAAAAACTTATCGTGGAAGTGCCAATTTTTGGTGCGACAGAGATGGACCGAGAAGATAAAAATGGATTAAAAAATTGGGCTTATTGGGCTCTCTCTAACCAGCTTATTAGACCTGGGATGCCAACCCATTTTCGTTGGAAATAAAGTAAAAAAAAAAAAACATTGGAACAGTTATAGTTGACATGTGGCATTCATTTTGGCTAGAGGACAAAATAAGTATAAAACCAACAAGTTACTACAGTATGGGCAATTGTTAAGTTATTAGTGATGTATTGATATTGATGCATGTGTTAGTTCAATTGTCTACATAGGATAGGACATCCAATTATTTGATCCAGAGTAGCAAGAACTCTGCCTTTTTTTTAAAAAATAAATAAATTACACATATCAATTACTTATTTCGGGGGTTGTGAATGCAACACCACGTTTAGATTCGGATCCTCTCAGATTGAAACCAGTTGGAAAAATTAAACCATCATACAATGATCTAATGGTATTGATATTGAGGCATTTACGTTTTTTTTTTTTATCAAGAAATGATGATGATTTGATTTTTGATTTCTCTCCCTTACATTTTACCTTCACTTCAAATTTAACTATTCAAATTAAGTTTTAATGATACAGATTAATTTATATTTTAAAAAAGTAGTAAATTTAAGTTGTCTAATTTAATTTAATGATAAATATGTGTAGCAACTCTATTTGATAGTTAAAATATAAAAAAAAAAACAAGAACCTATTTGGCCTTGGAAATCTGACAGGCCTCTTCCAAGGGCAATGAGGGGCCAACAACAAACCAAATTCGGCCATCACTCTCATCATGTTCGGCAAGATTTTATTGCCCTTTACTCTTAAAAAAACAAAATGAGGTGTTTGAATGATTTTCTTTTCAAAACAAAATTTCAGGAGCCCTGATTAATTATGAAAGATATCTAAACACACTCATGATAAATCACATTATCTTACTTCCCTTAGTCACGTATGTTTTTTTTTTTTTTTCAGTACAAGGTAACAGATAAACTGTGAAAGTGAAAAATAAATTATGTCATATCAGAATATAAAATATTTCTATAACCTAGAAGTGAAATATAAAAAATCTTAAAATTTAAATTATCAACTGATGTGATAAACAATTAACATATTTATTAGCTTCTCTAAATACATGATCAAACGTGGCTGTCAAATGGAATTAAAAAAAAATAGTGTTTGGGTGATTTTCTTTTCAAAACAAAATTTCTAAACACACTCATGATAAATCAAATCACCCTCCCTCCCAGTATAGTTCCCTCGTCTTTTTTCTTTTTTTTTAGTGTAAAGTCACAGATAAATTGTGTGAGTGAAAAACAAATCATGTCATGTCAAAATACAAAAGGTTTATGCACCCTGCAGCAAAATATGAAAAATTTTAACATCTAAGTTATCATTAAAAAATTAATGCATCAACCAATTAACAAATTTATTAATTTCTCTAAACACATAATCAAAAGCAATCATTTAATTTTTTATAATAAAATTCTAGAATCTGTTGATGTTTTTTGTAAGAGAGTGACTATAAGAGGAAAAAAAAACCATGCTAAATGAGCATGAGAGCTTCAAAAGAGTTAAAATTAATGAATTTGATATTCTAATGTATAGTTAAACCTTTAGAAATACTCATAAGTTGAGTAGCACAGGGTGATAGCGGGCTGCCAATAATTCACGTCACGTTCTTATGGTTGATTTGCAGGCTGCCACTAACAATTACAAGTAATTTACAACCCCTTATTTTTTGTTTTTGAACAATTACATTATATTCAAAGGTCTGAAATTGGATTTTAGACCTTAACCTGTGCTATGTCAGCTCTTATCATCTATTTCTTTTTGTTCGGTGACATACCTACCTTGTTTTAAAACAAAATTACAGGACCTCATTTAAATGTTTGGACATGGATCAACCTTTTTTTGGTATACGATAAAAAAATATTTTTATCTCTAATCGATGAACGAGTGAGCTTGATTTAATATTTTAAAATAAAAGATCATATACTATCCTTTTTTATCTTCAACAATATTAATATCAATATTAGTATAAAATAGAAAAATTTTAACCAGCCATAATATTAATGAAATTGTAAACTTTGTGGCGTGTTTTTTAGAGTATGTTAGTTTCAGCTTATTTTATAAAAAAAATTAGTTATTTTATTGAAATAATTATTTTGGAAGTTTTTATAATATTTGTTTAAATTTTTAAAAATAATCAGATCTCAAAATAATATAAATGGAAGAGAATGTTTTAAAAAAGCGAGATTCTCAGATATATCATTAAAAATTAAAATAATTAAATAATAAATTATTTTTATAAAACAAAAATTAAATGAGATATCATAAAATTTAAAAATAATTAACTAATATTATTATAACTAAATATAAAATAATGTCTACTTTTTTAAAAATCTCTACAAAATAATCCCTTTTTATAGAGTCTCTAAAGTATTTAAAAAATAACTTATTTTTTAATTTTAACAGATGGTTCCTTAAGCTTCCTCATGATTCATGAGCCATCATGTAATTTTTATGCTAGGTTTTAATATACATTATATATATATATATATATATATATATATATTCATTTTTTAATAGATAATGGAAAATTGACTTAGCCATACTCGCTTAAGTTTTTTTCCATGATTTTTTTATTGAAAAGAAATCACTTTCAAAAATACATTTTTTAAGATTTTTAAAATAACCAGAATATGATATAAAAATCTTGAAAGCTATTTTGAACGGTTATAAAAATAATTATATTAATGTGCAAATCTGTCCCAAATTTTTTTTAATGCAATTGATATCCTTAAATATTTAAATATATAATATTACCCCTAACATTTAACATTTTTTAAAGTGATACAATATCACCTTAAGATGACAGAAGCAAAATATTGGCTATTAATTGACTTCCTGGACTAATGTCACAACCCCATTCGACATCCAATTTACATTATTTTCCTTTTAGAAAATAGTTTTGACGTTTCCTCACCTTGTGGCTGCCAAATTCTACACTTGTCCCTCATGCTTGCCACCTGATTCTTTATGTGACTTGACTCCAGTGGCAACGTCCGGCATGATGTTCTCTAACAGAATGTTCGAAAGGATTTCGACGAGGCCTGCTTTGATATTCTTCAACAATTGAACAAGTGACCCCTGTTCGTTTGCTCTTCCAAGCTCAAATTCAAGAAACAACAAATACCTAGCAAATTAAGAAACAACATTGAGAAAAACAACAACAATGCTCATCATTTTCCTTTCTGGATTAATTGTAATTGAAGGACCCAAGTTAAGAAACAACAATGCTACCGACCTCTCATCCATCTTAGAAGTAAAATCTAGTCACTTGACCAAGATTTACTTGGAAGAACATGGAAAATTCATCATAAATCAGACCTACAAGGAAAAAAATCTATTTCCAAAAACAAATGTCACTAATTGCAGTATTTTAGCAAGAAAAAACTAGGAAAAATGTGATGAACCCAATTTAATGCAGAGCATATCATTAAAGGAAGTGTAACACTCTAAAATTTCATATCAATTTTTCGCAAGTTTATAATTCATTAACTCAAACTAAATTTATTAAAAACTTACCATGATTGAGAAAGCCTATAATGGTAACAAAAAAAACTTATATTTTCAAAATACTGCTATGGTAATTAAAGAGTTATTATAATAGAAAAGACAAAGCCTAATTAATTAAAAATCCTACATAGTAGGAAAGAGTTTATTAGATAAATAAATTATTTTGCAAACAACCTCCCATGACAGACAAAATTTAACATCATAAATGAACTCTACCATGATCATTAGAATAACAATTATTATAAGTTGTACCTATTAGAAGAAAATGTGAAAGTGAAACCATTTGCATTAAAGGATCCCATAGAAGTAGCCAACGTTAAAAATCAAGTAATAGTTTTGAAATCAGAATTGAGCAGAGAAGCATGACTCCCAGGGTGGCAAAATCCCAAACAATTTCTAAGCACAAATTTTTGACATGACAATGTGACCCAATTGTACATCCTAATTGGAACAAGATAAATCTTATTGTTAACTCATAACACTTTTCAAACAATAAGTTATTTAATAATACCCTAGATGGATACGAACAATATTCACATTTAACACTTGACCTTTACCAGGAATAGTTCTAAGATGTACACTTGTTCACAACGTGGTCAATCTTTACAACTTTACCAAAATACCCAATAATTCCAAACAAATTTGACTATATCACGAATATCTCAAAAAGTAGTTAGGATCATGAGCGCCAGACAAAATCCTCATGGTCAACCATACAACTCAAATCTAAGGCCATGAGGGATAGATAGAATTATCATGACATAATATTCAAATCAAGTTAAGGGCTAAGAAGGACAGACATATTCATTTTGACATTATAGATGTAGGTAATAAAAAAATTAGAGTCCACGTGCTCTACAAAATAATATATGTCATGAGTTGGCATCATATGCATTGCATAAACTAAATAAAAAGGCAATACATAAAGTGGTGTCTTATACACCAAACTACGCCTTTAGTATTTTCTTGATCGAACTCATTCTTGTAAAAATTCTTAATCACAGAGAATGAAAATTAAAAGTACTAGTAATCATAGTTAATATGTAATGATGCATGCAGATACAATTGATCATGCTATTGCAAAGCGGGAATACACAAAACATTTATTCGAATAAATATTTAAATATATGACTACATCTTATATCTTCTCTTAAGCCATGCTTGAAAGTCAAATCACCAGGTTAAAGGTGAGCTGGAACAAGTTATATGCTACTTGTTAGGTGCAATAAGAGCTTTCCATATGGTAATAAATTATCCAGTCAAAAATTTCCTAACAATAGCAATACTTCAAATATCTTGACAAGTCATGTATATTTTAAACAACCAAACAAAAATATAACTAAACAATTTTCATGCTTTTAAATAATAATATCTCAACATATTACACATATATAATGTTAACCCACTTGACAATAATTTCGAACACACACATGCATACTTCCAAACCATTAAGATTTTCTAAACAACAAACAACACACAATTAATCATACACACATACCCCCATTACATATTAATAATGGTTACATTGTGTTGTGGATAACAAATTCCTCTTCTCAATACCACTTCCTCCACTATTTTAATCAATTGGTCTACACAATCATTACATCATATTACATATTAATTTCATATTGTAACAAATAAATAATTCTAAATTTGGAGTTAGGAAGTCTAGGCCTAATTCGTACTTAGTGTTAAATTAGGGTTAGTATCCTTCTTAACCCTTCTAAAAATTCTAACATCCTCTTATGCATATAAGCTCTAGTTAAACTTCAAATCAATCTCAATATCAATATTTCACCATTACATAACTTCAAAATTTGTCCAAAAATACCCTGAAAAATCAAAAATTGTCCTCAAGCATCAAATCATTATTATAATACCATAGAAACACTTGCTAGAGCTCTCTTCTGATTCTTCTCCTTTTTCATGTGTTTCTGTCTGAAAATAGAAATAGGAATGCATTTAAATTATCCTGTCCATGTATAGCTATGGTTAGTACAAGCTAGTCCGCGAGTAGATGAGCATTTAAATAAAATGCTGACATTTTACTCCCTATTTGTACATGGTCGAACCTTATGCTAAGCTTGTTTGTGTGAGGTCAACCTCCAAAAGCCCAATTTTACCCCTTTTGGGCCTAATCTGGCCTAATTACTTTTTTTGAACCCTATCTATCTCTTCTACTATGTTTTTGGCCTAATAAAACTCATAATTAATTGCTTAGACATATCATTATTCTCAAATAACCTCAAATGTGTTTTTATTCCTAAATTTCACTTTAAAGTAAATTTTAAATCATAATATCAAATCATCAAGTTCCTAATTTTTTACTTAATTAAAAGTCAGTATTTTATAGGAAGCACCCTTGATGACTCTAAGCAGCTTGAGGGCATTTTTTATGAACTTCTCGTAAGGTGTCGAGTGACATGTTGCATTATTTGCGTACATTTTAGAATGTATTTTTCCATTATTACATACTAGAGAACTCAATCCTTGTATATTTAGGCATTTCTATGCCTTTAGAATCAATTAGGGTTCATTCATAGTATAGGGGTATTTTGGTCATTTTAACAATTTTGGGTTATTAATTTAGTTTGTGTCATTTGTCTTTCTAAGATCAATAGAAAAATTTTGAGATTCAAATTCATTCTAAGTTACAAAGAGATATTAAAATATATAAGTCATAGGATTTTTCAAGATAAATGCATTAATACTAGGTTTTCATGTTTTATAACCCAGGACCTTAGAAATTATATTGTTTCTTATAATTAGCTTTGAGTTTTGTTTTGAAATTTTGCACACAGTTTTAGTCATTCTTGTATGTATAATTGTAGAAGCAAACAAGGATTTTGATAAAGATTAAATGACTAAAAGATTGGATTATAAGACAAACTACAAAGTAAGAAAACCCTAGAGTGACACATGTGTAAGAGTTAATTTAAAGAGCTTCTAATATGACTCGGTATTGAGAATTTCTACCAAGAAACCCTTAATCACCTTTTCATCATCATTTTAGAAGTGTTAGTGAGTTTTGATCAAGTACGAAAGCCTCCAAGAAGAGCTACAAGTGAACTTAAATTAAAGTAGCTTGATTAGTGGTCACATTCATAATTTAAATCCTTAACCAAGTTGGTTAGTTAATTTTAGATTTCTCCTTAGCTTTGATTACCTAGAACCCACTATATTTTACTTATTTTACACCCTCACATGCTGGTTAGGAAGGCTGGACATAAATCACAAGGCTTAATCACTCAAATCACATTTATTCCATCACACATTCCATACACTTCATAATTTTCCAGTTTTGAACATTGTCATCCCTCTCTCTATTTTCTTCATTCTCTTCACTTCCAACCATTACTCTCCTCTTCTCAATCAAGGTTTGAAGCTATGGAAGCCATTCAAGGAGGAGTCTCTACATGGATTATAAAGAGAACCACCATAAGTAACTAGATCTTCTCAAAGTTTTTCAAGGAGATGAAGCCTATTCTTGAGTTTTTCTAACTTTGCTTTTCATTTTATTTTTCTTATGATTCTTCTCATCTTTTTCTTTGATTCTTTCATTTGTGTTATTAATAATTCTATCTAGATCTTAGTTATTTCATCTTGGCCAAATTTCTTGTTTAAAGAAAAATAAAATATGTACTTGATTCTTAAACTAGTTGTACACTCTAAGTGTTTATATTTATGCCTCAAGGTTTTGATAAATAAATACATATTTTCATTTCAATCTCTTGCTATTTGGATGTGCATTAGCTATTATTTAGGTTTTAAATTTTGATTAATATCATAATCTTAATTGGTTTAAGGTATTAAACATGATCAAAGTCAGAGTAGGGCTAATTTCAAGAGTTAAGTCATAGATTAGCATAAGTCTTCTAGGTCAAGGTGTTTGTGAATTGGTTTAATCACTTGTGCCTAGTCTTAAAGGTCATTTAGGCATCTTCATGTGCCAATTGAAGTGCAAGGACCAAATTGAATTAAGTTAGGGAAATTAGGTTGGTGTAGGTGGATTCATTCCTTAAAGAGCTATTTTAAATGCTCGATTGAACTTTCCTCATTTTTCTTGTCACTTTATCAAAAATCCAAAATTATAAATACTCTAAACTCTCAATCTTACTTGAATTCTTCTCTACCATTAACTTGTCATGGTTTATAAATTGGTCTTAATTGCTATTGCTTGCTTTCATGGGATTAAAATGATTCAGGATATATTCTCTTTTACATTTTAATTTTTCTTTAAAAAGTTGACATGACTTAGGGATTTTTACCAGGCCTTAAAGCTTTATTTAATTGGTGGGGTCATCCTTGTTAATGAACGCCTATAGGAGATGAGTGAGATTCTTCAGGGTTTGATGATTATAGAGTTTTTGATAAGAGAAAATACTTGGAAAATAGAATGGCCTAATTTCCTTTTTTTTTGGGGGGGGGGGGGTGGTAATCCAGCAACCATGTGACTTTCATTCGGCGTTTGAGAACGAAACGACGCCGAACTGAATTAGGGGTTGGGATCCTAACGGTCGTTCCATGTTCCAAAATTTGATTTTTGGATATTGCTGCTTTTAAATCCCTGGTTTCGCCACGCAACTCCCGAATTCTGAAGGAATCTGAACAAAGCGGTCCGCTTTCTTTTTCGGGAGCCAAGCACGGAAGAAAACGAAATCAAAAATGGGAGAAATTGATCGGAAGCCATTCCTGATATCCTCGAGCAATTTGAAGAAACCGATCGAGACAATCACCCTTTCTTCAGAAGAAGACGATAGTCCAATTAGGGCCATGGTCTGCCTTAGAATAGATGACGTGAAACGATTCGAGGAATCTGAGGACTGCTTCGTCTTAGAGTTTGATCCATTTGAGTCGGTTAACCTATCGAAGCTATCCTTGGAGGAGAAGAACCCTGCTGAAGAAGATGTCAGTGATCTCTCTATTATTGCCGAAAAGGGCCAGGTACAACATCAACCTATCCTTTTTCCTATGATTTCAGTTATCGAATTCATTATTTTGATCATATCAATGTATCTTCTTTCGGTGTTTGACCAAAGAGCATTAACCTGTTAGGTGCTATATTTTTCCCCCTTTCTAGTTCCTTTCTAGTTCGTCGCTTGTGAGAAAATGTTTGAGAGGAAAACCAATAAACTCGTTGATATATTTTTACACTTGTTAATTGGATACAAAAGTTGGAGGCTGAATATGATATCAATATCACCAAATAAGGTTTTCTTACTTCCATTCAAAAGGCTAAATTAGCTTTCTGTATTTTGGACTCCAACGGGTTTGTAGTCCAGATCAGGTATAAGAACGTATTGTTGGTTGCTCTGATTTAGATTTTTTGACAAACAGGTAGCGTGCAGAGATTATCCGCATTCAAGACATCTGTGTCTCAGATTTCCGTTCAATACAAAACCTCACGAGAGCTACTGTGAAATGGTACAACAAGTAGCTGCTGTCTTTTCTCAATTAAAAAAGTCATTGTCTTGGATGACTGATAATAGCTTGGTGTTTTGAATGGTTGATCAAATGCAGTGTTATTGCTATGTTTGCGATTCAGCTGCACCGTGTAAGTACTGGAATTCTCATTGCCATGCCCATAATGTCGATTACTGGAAAGACAAGAGGATGATGCAGAAACAGATGTTTTCTCACAGATGAGAAATACTCTTGCTTGATAGGATCCCTGTGTTTTTAAAAGGTTTGTGGGAAAGGGGAAAAAACTGAACTTTGCTGTAATGCAGTCAAATTCATAGTTGGAATTTGACAGTTTGTGTAATGTAGATCAGTTATTTAACATGGAGCAGCATTCTGATTAAAGAAGCATGCTAAGAGGGCTAACTCTCGAAGTACATTAATCAATCAGAGCTATGCCTTCAATATATATATATATATTTCCCCCATGACAGTGCCTTCAATATTTTAATTATTAATTGCTCTTCCAAAGAATTGATTAGGCTAGGTTTAAGTTGGATACTGTAAAAATGTTAAAATCCCTTAGTATTTATATGTAATTTCTTGCCTGATGGCCAGCTTCGAGGTGCTAGAAGAAGATGGATGGAGTTGCTCCTTCTCGTAATTACTCGTTTACTCAATTATTAAGCACCTTGGATTTCCAAGAAAACAACTTGGCATGAAGCAGACAACAACTCCTGGAGTTGAACATTAGATTCCAAATCATTAAAACTAATTGTGTTTGTGAGGAAGAGAATCCTTTGAAATTTGATTTTGATTTACGTTATTTTTCATCTTCCTCCCCCCCTTTTTTTTAAAAAAAGGGATGTGGAGTTTGGAAGGCTAAGGCTAACTTCATAGAAATCTAAACTTCAAAGAATCTTCTTTGTGTTTGTAACTCTCATACTAGAGGCTTTTGAGTCCCACAAAAAAAAAAAAAAAAGTTCTTTCACGAGTATCCTAGTATTGTCTAATCGTTGAATAATTATTGTTCAAAGTTTCAAACGTTGAGTTTTATCCAAGAGAACATACAGTCAAATATATCAGATGACAATTTTTTTTAAGGCCGCAAAAACATCCAGAAGAAGTATTACCTGATAGAATGCATACATCAGTATGTAACCAACTTTGTAAGATAAATATTTGCTCAACTCATTTGGCAAAATCCTATACGCATTGATTTCTTTGAATCTTCTTTTAATGCATTTAGTTGTTCAGCAGATTCTATTGACTAAACTAATGGGGGAAAAAATAGGAACTTTAGCAATTGATGGTGAGGCTTGTATAAATAGAATAGAAATGTTGCTTAGTGACCTCAAATTGTATTATCACCCCTTTTTTAATTGGGAGAAAACTTATATATTTAATCTTATATATTTAAGGTGTTTGTTTTTAATTAAATTAAGATATTTAATTTTTCATAAATTATTTATTATATAATAATTTATTATTATTAATTTTATTAACATATTAAAATTTATTTATTTTAATTTGATTGAATAAAAGTACATTAAACATATAAAGCTAAGTAAGTGATGGGAGTTAGGTTTAGTAGAAGCAAATCAAGTAACCAGTCTTTTACAATGCAGCAAATTAAAGTTTAAATTTCTATTAAAAAAGGTGCTTATATTTAATGCTTTATGGTAGCTGGAACAACTGGAATAGGAAAAAGTGTAAGTAATTAAGAAAACATATAAGATTAAATATCTCAAGTCTTACCTGTTAATTCCACCCAAAAGTAACAGAAAAGTTGTGGGCTGGGAAAGAGCTATCTGGGCCAAAATTTATGGCCCAAAATTCGGAAACCCTTCACGAGAATCGGATAAAACCCAGGGGTTGGGGAGAGGCGAGCGTGCTAAACCTTATCGTCGTCATTTCGCAGCTCCACTGTGTGAAACCCCAATCCTAGAGTGTGAGAAGCCATGTCTCCAGGTCCCGTTGTTGAGCTCGCCGCCGATGCCGAAACCCAGCAACCACTTCCTGCTTCCGATGATACTCAGAAGGCTAAACCTCAGCATCAGGTCTTATCTGACCCCGTGATTTGTTTTTTATTCCTTATTTCTATTCATCCCTCTTTTATCTTCGCTCACTGTGTTTCCTTTTTCTTTTCATCCTGTGATCTAATTTCCCAGGATGATGATGCTCCCGTTGTCGAGGATGTAAAGGATGATGACAAAGATGAAGACGATGCTGACGAGGACGACGAGGACGAGGACGATGATGATGAGAAGGAAGATGGAGGTCAAGGTTTTTCTCCTTTCATTACTATTAAGAAATGATTTTTCTATCTCTATTTCATAGCTTGTTTACCTAATATTTTCTGTATGGAACTACGGTTGCAAGGCATACCGGGGTTTGATTTGTCGTAAATTCTTAAGAATTTTGGTAATTCTGACTTTGCTGGTGGTTCTAGACTCATTCACTAGGAGACCTATGGAAGATATTTTAAATATAAGTTTATAAGTTACGTAGAAAATTTATGATTATCTTACTTGATGTGTTAATACAAACATGAACAATGGGGATCTTATACCTTTTAATGTGTCTAAAACTGGATATCTAATGCATAGGATATCAAATACTTGGGAAATGGAAATATGCCTCATTTAATTTTAAATTGAACCTATGCCTTCATCTTTTGGCTGCCGTGTGGATTTCCCTTGCTAACTCTTGTATTTGATGTCTCATGTGGATGCATGTGCTTTCTTTTACAAGATTACGCTTCCTCAACTAAAACTAGTAGTAGATATGCGTGTTTTACTGCATTGCTTTTGAATGATTCCTTTGGGTCCAAGGCTAATCTCTGAACAATGGTGAAGATAGGGATAACAGGTTACTGATTCATTGGTTCTCTGCTTGTAGCAGTATACACAAAAAGACTTTTGGGGGTCTGATGCTATTTTGTAGTTTGTTGGATCAACTTTTGTATGCTTAAGCATGCTAAGTGGATGTAAGCTAGTTTGTTTTTCTTGTCAAGCATTCCATATAAGATTAATAAAATATGCAACGGTTCAATTCTTTGGAAGAAATTGGTTATTGCAGTGCCTTGTACTCTTAGGCTGCTAATTCAGTCGAGATTTTTCTGAGTTTAACTTCCAACTCCATATTATGGAATTTGGAATGTTTCTGATGAAGCTGGAAATTAACACAGTGGAATTAGTTTGTGCTATGTACTGGAGATGGTAAACAATAATCTGTATAGTGTATTGGAATATTTCCTATAGATAATAGTTATATTTTATTACCTCCATTCTATGCTAAAGCTTTTGTTGCTTCCATTGAATGTTATCTTGCAATTTGGAATGGTCGTATACATTCTATGCTACCTTTTGTTTGGATGGGCCTCCATTCTTGAATTTAACCTTCTCTGTGTTACCTATTCATTAAATTGTTCTTAAATCTGCTTTACTCGCACCAAAATGCAGGTGCTACTGAGGGTTCAAAGCAGAGCAGAAGTGAGAAGAAGAGTCGTAAAGCAATGTTGAAGCTGGGACTGAAACCAGTTACTGGCGTTAGTAGAGTCACAATTAAGAGAACGAAAAATGTGAGTCATTATCCATTTTTTTTTCCTTGCATGAGGTATATGGAATGTGGATGTCGTCCTATCTAATTTCTTTTCTGCTCCAGATTCTATTCTTCATCTCAAAACCTGATGTCTTCAAGAGTCCAAATTCTGAGACATATGTCATATTTGGGGAGGCAAAGATAGAGGATTTGAGCTCTCAGTTGCAGACACAAGCTGCTCAGCAGTTCAGGATGCCAGATATGGGATCTGTGGTGGCAAAACCAGATGCTGCCGCAGCCGCAGCTGCTGGAACTCAGGCTGATGAGGAAGAAGAGGAGGTTGACGAAACTGGGGTAGAGCCACGAGACATTGATTTAGTCATGACACAGGCGGGAGTGTCGAGAAGCAAGGCTGTGAAGGCTCTCAAGACTCACAACGGGGACATTGTCGGTGCCATCATGGAGCTCACCACTTAAATAGCTTTTATGCTTCATCTTATTGGAGTCGTATATTTTTGATGATTTTAGATCTAACGCCTCCCTCTAGTTAATGTGGTCAGCCATATCAAACCATTAAATATGGTTGCAGTGCCTCGTGTTTTTGTAGCTCTCTCATAGTCGTGGTACGTCATGACCAGTGCATTATTTGTTAGTCGGTTCTACACATAATCAAACCTTCCGTGAGCTATTTGCCTATCTACTCTCCACCAGATACGATGATGATTCATGATATTAAGTTTTGGCCTTGTTGATTTATAATGCTTTCATCCTTGTCAGCCCTCCTTCACTGTCGCCTGGCCAATCGCTCTGCCGTGTTGGTAAACGTTATTTTTGCTCTGATGAATTCAGCACAGCTGTCTTTCATTAATTCTAAGCATCTTTTCATTAATTCATCAAGGATTCACTGAAATAATCAGACGACAGTCTACATTTCCAAACAAGCTATCGAATTTTATGCTTGTTATATTTCTTCAATTCCATGAAAGCTTAAAGTGGGATGTGCCATTCACTTTCTACCAACATATGAATGATCTACACTTTTATAGTTATTACAGGGTGTAGAAGCCGATGCTGACGTTAACAAAGACTTATTTTGACCAGCAGATGTTAGCGCCCAACCTATACCCAGTGGTTAAAGTATTTGTATATTTTATAACAAAGTATATTATATGTTAATATTAATATTAGCACACCCACTATAGTATATTTAGAACTTCGACAACAACACTGGTTAAATTATGAAATGTTGTGCAATCAAGAAATGGAGCGGTTTAAGGCGGGAGAAAGCAAATGTTAATAAATTATATATTACTTTTCATTTTGCAAAATCTCTGAAAATATAATTATTTTTTTAATGTTGCTCCTCGTATGGATATTGTTGAGCAATTATACATAGAAATGGGTTGAGGGAAATAAGTGAGTTTGAATTAAAATTTATTATATTCAATTACTTTTAATTAATTTTCTTTGTTGGTGTGAATTGATTAAAAGTTGCTTATAAATAAAAAATGACAGAATATGTTATATTTGAAAGTAAATTTAACGCCAGGTGCTCGAGAATATAAGTGGCGTGAGAAATGCATTAGGCTGTTGATAGCGACGCACTATCGGATTTTTTTTTTTTTTTTTTTTTTGGGCCAAAGCGATGCATTATCGTTTGATGATGGCAATTATGAACATTGGCGAGTAATTCATGAAGCTTGAGAAACACAGCATCAACTTTGTGTTTCTTGCAGCGGATAACATACAATGCTGCACTTCCAAGACAGGGAACAAAGGCCTACGTTCCATGGATAGCCGACAAGTGATTTCCACAATGAACAACAAACAAAAACAAAAACAAAATTAGCGAGAGACGAGGTATCAAAGCAAAGTTGCTTGCTTTTTATTTTATTTTTTGTTTTTAACCAAACGCAAGTCACCGCGGATGAGACATGCCAAAGCATCAACTAGCATATCCAATTTTTCGGGGAAGGCTGACCAATTGCATTTCTTTACCATGCGCCTCTCTGCACGCTCTTGGCCCCTGGGCTGGTTCCACTTCCTTCAACCTGAAGGGTTCAAACTTTTCTTTGAATTTATGAATTTACTACTTGCATTTGTTTGCTTTTCTCATTTTCCTTTTTCAAATTCATAATAATTTTATGGTGCAAATTCATTCTTCTTTGTTATAATTTGTTAATATATTAATGATTCGTCCCTTAACTTGTCCCTGGTTTCCTTTCCACTTTCATATGCCACAATCCTTGCAAAGATGGTTTCAGTGCTGGCAACATCTACATGTGATAAAGACCTAAACTTTTCCGCACATTCTTCAGAGTGATGCTCCATTTCAGCTAAGTCGACCAATAACAGTATTTTCAGCTGAGAGGAGGTTTTTCTGAGTGGTCCTTGCTTATACTCACAGGTGCCTCTTGGATTATTTAAGTTCTGATCATCTAATCTGTTGTCTTTAGGGTGAAAAGGTAAAAGAAAGAACAAAAAATCAAAGGGACAAGTTTTTCACTTGTTCACATGTTGCATTTTCAAATTACCATTTTATACAAGCAAACCATCACTTTTTGCTTCTCTAATCCACAAAGCTGTTCTAACACATTACAGCTACCCTCCCACAAACAAACGTGACAAATGCAGAAATCAAACGAGAAATGTTCAACCATACATTTAAAATAAACACAGACATTTTTAGCAAAAATTCTCTTGCCTCTTTTAAGATAAGGAAAAGGAAAATCATGGACTAATTAATTCACTTCATGGGTGTGTAGCTAGTTGTTGACCTTCCTGCAATTTGCTCTGATCTCTCCAGCATTCCCAGTTAACACACCAATCTGACCCATCTTGACCATAGCATCTGCAAATTTGTTCATCCACAGAAACGGTTTCCTCGCATTCTGATTCACCTGCTCAGCTGTTTCTGTGCTGGACAAGAGAGCTTGATCTGATGAAAACAGACCTCTATGTGCCAGAACATTCAAATAGTAACCTGAGTCTGCTCTTGCAGGACTAGAAGGGTCCATGGGAACCACTATGTTAGTGTTGGTGGTTCCCCTAGGGCATTTACGCTTCAATTGGGATGCATATGGTGCATCCAAACTTGGATCCTCACTTGATGTGCTACTGAAATTGTATAATCTGTTGCTGAATGAAGAGCAAAATGAACGTCCAACGGTGTGTGCCCCTGCATAAAATCAGAAACAATCAAATGGTTGGTTTTTTCAAGCAAAATTTTTCAGTTAGATCCTAAGCGGAGCCAGGTCCTCAAGACTGAACACGCTTTTTTTTTTTTTCCTGAGAAATTCATAACCGATAGTTTTATACTTAGATAAAGATAATCATGGTTTATTTTGAAGTTAGATATAATTTTGAGGACTTTACCGGAGAGGGTAACCATTTCTTCTTGTGTGAGGCCCTTGCTAGCAAAGAGTCGAGTGAGTTGATCAAGGCTGGAAGTTGGAGGTGGAAGGTTTGTCCTTGTGTCTGAAGCTAGCGATATTCTCCCATCTCTTCTTCCTGCAGGAACGTCATACCCAAGTCCTCCACTCTGCACATCAACGTTACAATATATATATATATATATATAAGATTCTTTTGTTGATAAGGTTGATACTAATCAAGAGGTGAATCAATATAGAAACTAGTGACACTTACTAACTCAATGCTATCTCTTGCTGCAAACGCAACTATATCAGCACATGAAACAGTTCCTTTGCAAACTGCTTCAAGTCTAGCTTTAGCTTTGTCAATCACTTCATATCCTCTCAGACTTGGTTTATTTGCTGGTGAGTCCTTTTCTGCTGTGTTTGAAGCTGTGGAATCTAAAAGCACCGATGCATCACACCCCTACAGGTAACAACAAAGTTATCTAGACTTCGATGTGTTGTGTTGGGGAATTTTGATTATACTAGTTGAAAATTGGACAAACTAGTTTCTTAGTGCAGAAAAAGCTATAATGGCTTCACATGATGACTTACTCTAACAAAGCAATCATGGAAGTGCATTCTCACAAGCCCAGCAGCAATTCCAGGGTTTTGAATAAAACCTTTTCTGACCTCATCCTTTACAATGAACTCCGCAAAGTTACACGAATCACTGTAAAACCCAACCTGAAGCTCAGAGTTCACGTTTTGAGACACCAAATATATTGACAACACTAAAGTTGCAAAATTTAGCTTCTCTGGACTCATTTTCCGAGCTTCAATGTCACACTCTTCTAATCTTATTGCACTACTATATCCTATTTATATATTTATAATTAAGGACGGTGTAGTGTTCTTAGTGCCATGTGATGAGGCAATAAGCTGGAACGTCACTGTTAGTTGACTGGAGAAGCCATGCGAAAGCAAAGGACAAACTAGATCAAGTTAGATAATAATATTATTGTAGAATCGAAGCCTCTTTTTCAAGCTTTAGAGCAGAGACGGGATTAGAAATATCTGCACTTATTGGTTTTAGTAGACTTGAGTGCACGAAAATCCAAATGAGTTGTTAAAGAAAGAATCCATTCCGAAAATAATATAGCAGAGTATTTGTATTAGATGGGTTGCCTGATGGGCCTAGGTTTGTTAAGGTTCCTGGGAATAAGGCATGCCTTGGGGCTTGGGGATACAAAGTCACGTTTAAGAATACTTTGGCGTTCATTAATTGCTTTCTCATGAATTGGCATTTCCCAGTGGGATTAGGTGTGTCAATTATTGGCATTGACCGTGACAGATTGATAATCTGATTAGGAACTTCAAACTAAATCAACTATGCATGTTTTTTTGTCATGCATTTTCAAATGACACGCTTTACAACGGCTCTACCATGCAATAGTTACGTTGGTGAAGCTACCTCAAAATTATCAATTATATCACAATATCGACTGGTCGGTGTTCTATAATAAATTAGATCTTTTGTAAACGTTCTTAGGTTAAAAAGAAAAAAATCGCAATCATGCAGTCATAGATTAAAAAAAAGACACAAAAATAGGTGATTGTATATAAAACTCTATCTTCTTCCTAATTATTTTCTGTTTCCTATCTTTGGTCAAATCTACTATCCTCCTTTAGTCCTGTGTATAGGATAGATAAAATATTTATTTTAATCATATTTACAAGACAACTTTATAATTATTATGTACATCTTTATTATTTTTTCCCCATCAAATGCCGAAAAGTTTATTAAATGTTAAAATATTTTATTTTTAAAATATGAATATTTAATAAAAATAAAGTTAAAAACGTGTAAAAAATTTTGACATGATTATCTGACTAATGAAGTTTAAGATCTTTTTTGGTTCCTGTGAAATATGAATGACCTATAAATAAGATTAATATATAATCAACTTTGTAATTGCAAAACATTCGAATGAGTTCCATTTATAGCAATTAAAAAATGAAAAAGAAAGATGCCTTAATCCTTAAAAACACCAAATACTGGTAAATCTAAAAACAGCGGGTAAACAAGGTATAACAAGCTCTACTCCCCCCACCCCTTTTTCGATTCGCAGCCTCGAGTAAAACCGAAAACTATACGAATCATATCAGGGAACGGTGATAATGCTCGCTCTGAAATAACGAATGCGAGCAGAATATAAATTTTGGTTTAGTTTGAAATAACAGTTTCCTTTTGGCATCTCGCTTATTTAACCTTAATGACACGCTAGTGAAAATGCACTTGGAAAAGAACATAAGCACATGCATGTACAGATACACTAGTCCCAAACTGAAATAAGATCCATAGCCATGCCAAGTCATTTATTTATGTCCAAGCAACAGAACAAAGTACCAGATTCACTCATATGTCTAATTAAGGTAATCAGAAACGTCTTTCCCAATAAGCATCATGTCATTTCCTCCAGCCCTTTCAAGGTTTGAAACTCTGCCCTGTGTATTCCTCCATCTTAACATGTTCCCACTCTGATGAGAAGCCATCAGAGTAATACGTGGGAAGCTGAACGCCAAACTTGTGTGTTCCTTGAGGCTGAATTTCTTGACCATCCTCCAAATTCAGATGAAATTCCTTCGGAGTTGAAAGTTCAACAGCAGCATAGGAACTGAGATGCATTATGGGAGGACTTATACAGAAATTCAAACTGTGGGTCTCTGATGCATCTCTCATGACTGTGTAATCAGTTCCGTTTCCTGCAGATCCAACTCCATCTAACAGTTGCCCTTCTGACAACACAGAACTTGAATCTTCAACCCGGGATTTAAGAACATGGAATCTAGCCATAACAGAAGACACATAATTATCATCCTTGTTCACCTGGATGAAATCAGTAGCTTGGTTTTTGCTATCTGTCAGTCCATAGGACGATTTGTCTGCTGGGTTTAGGGCATGAGAAACCACAGAACTCGGTAGTTCCTCTAGATTGGCAGTATTGGTGCATGACTCTTCATCCCGGGATTTAAGAATATGGAATCTAGCCACAACAGAAGATACAAAATCCTCAGCCTTATCGTTTCCAGGCTTAGGTGATATCTGGGTGATATTAGCTGGGTCTTCATTATCTGTCTGTCCAGATACCAATTTGTCAGCTGTGTCAATGTCAAGGTCATGAGAAGCCTCTGAACTCAGTTGTTCCTTCAAATTGGCAACATTCATACATGAATTTACATCACTGTAATTACGAGCATAGAATGTGGCCTCTGTAGAAGCTTCACACTCCCCAATCTCTTTGCTTGTGCCAGAAACAGCAGAATCCTGAATGAAACTATCCAGGTTTTGACCACCATTGTCGTCAGGTGTCAATGTGCAAGGCTTGTTCAGATCAGGAGAAAACTTCAAACCAGATAACTCATTTAAGTTGGCAGCATTTGAAGTAGGTAAGTTCTCTGCAGAATAATTGGCATATGGAACAGAGTTCCTTTTGGCTGCAGAACTCTGAGCTGCGCTCAAATTAGGATCATCTAGTTTTGATTGCTCCTTCACATCTAAAACATTATCCAAGGCATAAAAAGCAGGATATTAGCTTTTGAAAAAACAAAAGAACCAAATTTCCAGTTTAGTTTTCTGGGATATTGAACAATTGGTCGTCTTGAAATAAAGATAATGTGCACCTCTTTGCTCGGAACATTTCTCCATCTCAATCTTCATTTGATTATAGCGAGCTCTGTAATTCATGGAACATATAGTAGCTTCTGCCTCAAGCCATAAATTCCTATACAGTAGAGTCTGAGAATCTGCTCCTTCCTCATCATGGATATTCTCAATGAGAATCCTTTTCAGAGCCTATAAATCAAAGTATGCCAAAGCAATTAAATATTTTCCTTCCACTGTCTTTGTTACCTTTCTGTGGAGAGTAAAAGCATTAAAAAGTGGTGAATAACAGAAAATGCCATTAAAAGCACCTTAATCATGTTATCTTCTTTCATCATGTCCGCCTCACCCTTTGTAGGAAAAGAATCAGAAAACTTCCCTAGTTTACTGGATACAAAATGATGGTCTTTCGTCTCTTGAACAGGCAGATTCTCATGGTCAACCTTAGAGACATCTGGATCTACCTTGGTTGAGCAGGGTCTCTCAAACCTTGCACTCTGACAATTTACTCAGATTTACAGTCATTTTAATGCAGAGCTAATAAAATAATCAGCATATAAAATAAGCAAAGAACCATGTCCTTCAACCACCAAAAGATTAGTGAAAAGAGACAAAAAGATGCATACCATTTTCCCTTAGAAAATTAGGAAGTATGGCCTCTACATCCAAGAAATTTGAGAACCAAAAAAAAGAAAAGAAAAGAAAAGAAAAGTGATACATCAAAACACATATTGATTAGATTTCTGGCGTGGAACTTACAAAAGCATCAACAATATTAACCCTAGTTCTTGAAAATCAGATGGTATGTTGGGTATCATAACATATCATGCCAAATTTTGCAATCATACAGCAAAACAGCTCAAGGATAACCACTGGCATTTTAACAAAAGTCGATACCGCAATTCAAAAAGTGAAATTAAACTCCAAACCCTAAAATTTAACTGAAGTCAATACTCCAAATTGACTCACAATCTGTCCAAGGGGCATCCTACTCTCATCACAGAGTCATAATGCAATTTAATCTTCCCAACTCTCATTCCAACAAGCTTAGCATCATGTCAAAAGTTTCCCTTTCTTCACTAAATAATTATTTCCCCAATTAAATGGCAAAAAATGCACCGAATCTCTGTTTCAAGCTCAAAAAAGGGCTAAGCAAGGGTTTAAATCTGTCTCCTCAATTGGACGGCTTGCCCGCCATAGGCATTATTTGAGATACAGTATAACCTGCCATAATTCTGAACACATGTAACAGGCAAGCACCTTGAAGCAAAAGTAATTATTGAAAGTTACATGTATAGATGGTGGACCAAGTCACCAGAATTTATCATGACCTTTCATGCATTTAGGTTAAAAATTAAAACCAAGTAGGTATTCATAAATGCTTGACTCACAGTGAAACCTATCAGAACTTGAAGAATGATACATATACTATGACATTCAGCAAAAGGTGGCTAAGTCAGTGAGCAAAGTATTCTACATGTGTAAATGAAGAGTTTCAATGTGATTGTCAAATTCTCACCAGTAAGTGATGCAAATAAATCATATAATTTGTGATTTCAGCAACTCCTCATATAAGGGGGGAAAAGTGTTCTCTACCCATCAGATAGCTGAGAATTATCATTGAATTGGAATTGAAATCATACCTGCTCAAGCTCGTGTGATTCCCTCACATGCTTAGCAGGATTCAGATGAGGAAAAACACATTCTCGCACAGGGAACATTTGGCCAGCATTCTTTGAAACACAAGTATTAAGATTGCTAATCACATTATTAAGGACACTGCGATCATTTTCTTTCAATTCACACGTATCATTCAAACAATGAAAAAGAAGCAATTCTGACAAGTTGTGCACTGTATCAACCAGAATTTGGATGTTTATTTTTGGAGTTGAAGCTTTTGCAGCTGATTCTTTAAGTGCAGTAGGGGCAACTACTCTTGAAGAAGGTGAAAGCTCTGCTGCATGGGATGCATGATATTTCAAATACTCATTACCATTAATTTCAGCATCTGCATATACCCCAGATAAAGTATTGCATTTCTGAGACATCTTTTCTTCCATAATTTGTTGCTCATTGTTGGAAAATCTAGACTCAGAATCATATGTTGACTTGGTTGATGGCACATAATTTTCTGCTATTTCAGAATTGTCATCTAGATATTGAAGTCCATAATCATAGATCGGCTTGGACTCAAAACATCCAGCACTCGCTGCACCACCTAAATTATTTTCTTCAGATGAAAAGTTTGTCAATGAAAACTTCCTTGAAGAGCCAGCCAAACCTTTTTCCAGATAGTCAGTTTCCTTGTCTGTTTGATTATTCTTAGAATTTTCACATGATATTTCTGTCATATTGCTTGCATCAAGACGAAAGTTCTGAGGCCCTTGGAAATTAAGAGAAAAATTCTCTTCATTATTAAATTTCACATGTCCTGGATAAAGAGCCTCAGAACCATCAAAAGAATGAAAATGGGTGGCTGGAGCTCCTTTCCAGCATGGTGAATCCTCAGCAGGGTTACATTTATCAACACTGTCAAAAGATTTCAAATTGACACCCTCATCAGTTCTGAACCCCAAGCTTAAATTATTCAGACTTGCTTGAGGAATTTGAAATTCATTCCTTGCTTTGAATATATAATCAACAACACCTGTTGAAACATGACTGTCTGGAAGCATTACATTGTTTGTTGAGGTAGATTCGTCTCTATTTAAATGCATGCAAAGATGACGTGAATCAAAGCAACCTGTGCTTCTAGGACTTGGCAGGGGATAAGCCTCCTTCATATTAGCAATATGATTACTTCCAAGGTCCCCAACAGCAGCAATATTGCCAACATTGAAACCCACATCTATTCCTGTTACAGGTGCTGAAGATCCTGCATCAACCAGTGAAGGTTTGTCGTGCTGTATCAAATGTTGGTCAGTTGATGCATTGAATGAAGAGTGGTGGCTCCCTGAATCTGTGACTAATTTCAACTGGTCGCTGTAATGAGTGTCAAGAGAAACCAAAGGGGATACTTGAATAGATGTACTGGAAATATTAAATGGCAAGGAATTGGTAGTTTGCCACCAGCAAGATTTATCATCCAACTGGTCCGCACTGACAGGCACACCCAAACCATGCTTTTCCCAACCCATGGTGTTGATACAATGTAAAACTTTACCATTATTTGGGGCCTCAACATCTTGATATCCTGCATTAAAAACACAATTCAAATCTACATAATGAGTTGATTTGATAGCTCAGGCATTGTTATTCATAATATTAATTCAATTCAATACATCAAAATGAAATTTATTTTATAGCATTTAATTTACCAAATAAAGATCTATCACCTCAGTGGGATAAAATCATGAGTTTCCGTGACTTAAAGAAATATCACACAGTCGATGTTTGAAATAGAAGCATAATTATCAAAATTGTATGATTCCCATCTAATCACAAAAATGACATAACTTAGTGGTTGAATAGAGAACAATCTTGAATTAGCCAAGAAATGTATGAACATGTCCAATTCAAACCAACACAGCATCATTACATGATTTTATTATTGACAAAAGTGTGCAAAAATTGAGTTGGCAATTAGCATGGCAATACTTTATTAAGTGTTGTCTATGCCTCTTTTGACAAACATAAAGAAGGATATTACTTCAGATCATTTCAAAAATTAAAGGCTTACAAACTTACAGCAATGGGCATATTTATGATTTATGGTACAGTACTTCTCTTAACTCTTGGGTTAAATTTGTTAACCTGACTATTTAATGCCTGTCATTAAAATACATTTGTCAAATTTTATATTTTAAGCTACTTTTCTATTTGCTACTGACTTTTACAATCTATGGTGATTTGTTATTACAATTCGGAATATACTTTTTGACTTTTGATACAAATTACAATTAGACAACTATGCATAAAAGATGAATATAGATACTCACTTGGCATCTGATGTTGTTTCATTTCTTATCCTCACTTTTCAAGATCATGTTATTAAATTTTTGTTTCCCTTGTATTTCTTTCACAACTTTAAAATCTATAATTAAAAATTCTAAAAAATAAAAAGATTTTAACAATCAGTTGTGGCTGTGGGTATATGACACAAAACAGGGGAAGACTTCTGGAATCTGGATAAAATGACAAAACAACGAAAATGGTATCTCATGACTAAGGTTCTTCATAGCTGTAAATGCTATCCTGTAGAGTGTTAACAGAGTGTAGTTTCATGTTAAAAGTGAGGCAACCTATTCGAGCTTGTCACTTTCATTACTTTGTATACTTGGAACAGTGAGATTGCATGATGGTAATATTCGCCGTTCAAAGCTTAATGTATTGGGCATCAACAATAAACAATTTCAAGAGTAAAACCATCAGTAGCTTCAACAAGAAAATCAGGCATTGAGAAAGGGTAAACGTACCTCGGTTCACAAGGTTTTCTTCAATAATCGGACCAGCTAACTTTGTTTCCTTTGAGTAGAAACTACCTTCAGCTTCCACCGGTGCACTGTTACCTTGGTTGAACTCCGAAAACTGATTCCAAAAGCCCGCCATCTGGCCCGAATACCCTATTTCTGACTTCTTTTTAAAATCGTCCAGAGAGGACCAGTGATCAGGTGTTGCTGGATTGACAACATGAGTTGATGGTGAAATATATGAAGGATAGTATGGTTGGGCTTCAACAAGACTTGATTTTATGTTATTAGAAGACTGATCATAAGCAAATGTGTCCTCAGAAGCCAAACCAAGAGTGTTAAAATGAGGCAACTGGCTGGTGGGTGGGTCTAGCACTTGCAAGCCAGAGTATTCGTGTGCCTTTGAGCAAGGCGCTGAATCCAACTCTCTGACAGGTTTCGGAAAAAAATCATACGCGTAAGGGCTAGAGTGTACAGGAAAGTGATTCGAGGGGGTAGCATCTGTGGATTCTGCTAAATCTACATATGGGGCTGATACGTCCTTGGAAATGATTTTGTTAACACTGAATGGTTGGGCAAAAGCTGACAAATTTGAAGAGGTTGAATAATATGCGCGATCATCATAATACCCAGCACCCTTCATCGCTAAGATTAACCGGAGAGGAGCGATTGACCAAGCTGATCAAAACCGCGACAGAATAAATGTAAACCAACCAAAGAAGATACATGAGAAAAAGTAATTTTATAACCATAGCAAAATCATGAAAAGGGTCTGAAATATGGAACTGTCATAGAATTCACACGAAATTTATATCAAACGGTCTCGATTGTACATAAAAATCGCACAGAAAGCTGGAAATTATAAATTGATATCGTACCGGAAACCGAACGCTGAAGACCATACGCTACTACGATAAGAGACGGAGGTTGTAAGTGACAGTCGTCTCTGGTTTCTCCTTCGAACACAAGGAAAGGAAGCGACGGAAGACTTGAAATTTAATTAATATTCGGAAATTTACATATAATGCATAGAAATTTACGTCACATTTTGTTTAAAAATGTAGATATAATTAAGTTTCATGCCAAGCCAATTCGTAGGATCTCAGAACTCAGCCCCATGAGTTAAAAGAAAACCTAATGCCAAAAGTGAGAAACAAGACCCATAAATTTAGGGTTAACTTTCCAATTTTCCTTAAAAATAATGGTTGGTGGAACTCGAGTGATGAAAATATGAAACAAAAAAGCACAAAACTAACTATAACACTTGGAAGTTGGAGCCAGGAAGCTAGACACTATACACTATACAGAGATCACCTAACCCCAACAAGAAATGAACAAGCTGATCAATGACTTAAGCAGAGTTAATTTTAGATGAAATATGAATTTGTTTCTTCCTTTCCAAATCCCCTAGCAAAAACAAATAACAACCTCGATTTTAAAATATTAAAGCCCCCCATTGTAACTCTCAAATCAATTATTATAAATTTATAATCACTAGTTTCTCCTGTCCTAATTATATGATAAAGTTTTAACATTCTCTGCCTGATCCTAAATACAAGGTAAAGATGTAATAGTTAAAAAAAAAAATTCAACCTTCGTTTCTCATGATCTTTCAAAAAAATATTTCAACCTCACCCATTCTTAATTGTAACAAATTGTAGCCATGTTTTTAATTCCTTTGCAATACTTAATTGCAATCATTTTTTTTTTTTGCCAAATACTTTATCATGATCATTAATTTAAGTGAAGGATAAAATTAGAAAGTCACAAATTTTCTACAAGTTTAAGGTGTCGACTACCCCTCTTTAAGAATTATAAAATTAGGTGTGGAGAAGAGAAATGGAGGTGGAAAATTCTCTCAACCAAAAAAGATAGCCTATGGTCAATCGAAAAGGTTTGAATTCGAGATGGCGTTTTGGATATGACAAAAGCGTACTATTTATCTTTGTATTAACAGAACACGCCATTCAGTACTTTATAATGGTAATTAAGATTAAACAAATTTCTAAATCAAATTATCATGTTAGGAAATGTTCAAACTTTAAATCATATTTGAAAATAATTATATAAATTTAGGATCCCAAAACCCTTTTGAAATTTGTTTGAGTTCAAACATATAAGAAATAAGAATGTAAAATATTATAGATGGAGGGGAAACTTTGGTGGATAAAGTCCACAAGTTTTCTGCTACTGCTCATTCTTGGAATACAAATGTTTTTGGTAGTATTACAAAGAGAAAAAGAAGAGTAACAGCTCACCTTGGTGGTGTTCAAAAAGCTCTAGAAACCAAGAACTCTTCCTATCTATCTACTTTTGAAATTGAGGTTTTCAAAGAATGAGACGATTCTGGAACAATAACATAGTCTCTGGGCAGCAGGCAAGATGTGATTAGATAAATTTTGCAGATCGTAACACTGCTTGTTAACAAAGAACTATAAAATTAGTTAACTTTGTACTTTCATAATAAATTGTCATCATGTTACTGTGATTGTTCTAATTAATTGCACCATTATGCATAGAGTTACTTCCTCCATTGAAAAATATAAGATATTTTTTAAAAAATTGAATGTTAAAAAATATAAGGCATTTTTAATCTTTTAAGGTGTAATCATTATCTTTTTTGTTTCAAAAGTGCCCCCATTAATAATGACTTTATATTTATTATATAATAGGAATAAATATAAAAAAATAAAATTAATTTAAAAGTAGGTAACTACTTTATTAGGAGGTGAGATTCAGTAAAAAATGCCTTATATTTTTAAATAAAGGGAATACTTTTCTACTCATTTTGCAGTTATGCTTTGTAACAAATACTCTTAAGGTATACTTAAATTTAAAAGTATATATATGATAAAACAATAAGAAATTGATATTGATGGAATGAAGTGGAGTGGAAAGAAATGAAACATTCCATTATTTGAAAGTTTTATAAGAAAAATAAACAATTTTATTTAATTGTTATTTAAGAATCAACATAAAATTAATATATTTGAATTATATATAATTATATTTTTTTAATTTAAGGATTATAGGGAGTGAAGGAGTGAGAAGAGCTGAGAAGAATGAGGCTAATTGCAGTGATATTATTTATATCAAGTTATTCTAGCCCTGATTTCCAAATTTGGAGATAATAAAAAATGGACTTAAAATGATTAAGAATGATTTGAAAAGATTCAACTCTCTTTTAAAAAATTCAAAATTCTCTCAAACAATACTCGATGACTCTCAAACAATATATAATTTTAGTCAGTCAGAGAGAGAGAGAGAGAGAGGAGAGAGAGATTTTTAATGAGGACTATATTTAAAGACTTTCTAAAAATATTGCTTATGGTCAAGAATTTTAAAATTTCAAAAAAGGATTATAGTTCAATTATAATACTTGATTAGAATTAATATTTTTTGAGTTCATCTTTTTTTGACACCATGCTTTCATATTTTTAGTACACATTTTTCACATTTTCAATACTCTTTTTTTTTCTTCTAGTCTTTAGCAATCATCTTAAATGTTTTTAATACTTACATTTCACATTTTCAGTTCTGAAAAACACTCATTTTTAATTACGTTGAATATTAAAATAACAAAAAATGAGTATTAAAAATTTCAAAGGTGACTACGGAAAGAAACAAAAACTTAAGTATTAAAAATGCTAAATACAACTATTAAAAATGTGAAAGATATATACTGAAAATATGGAAGATAGTACTAAAAAAATTCAATTAAAAAATTTTAACCTCAAGTACGGATGACTGTCTTTTCCTAAAATTTCATAATTTCAGGTTATTTCTCTTAGAAGGTGTTTAAATGTAAACTTTTTTGAAAGAGAAACCACAAACGTCTCTCACTGATATCCGATCACAAATCACAGACACATCCCAGTGATTGGTCAGCGTGCGATGCATTCCCCGGCACTTTGCTGGTCAGTTGAATTTATTTGTTTTTTGTTTTTTTGTTTTGCCAACTTGAATTTATTCTCGCATGTTAATATCAGTAAATCTCTCATCAGTGCATTGCTGTGCAGAGAAGAGATACTGTAGCTCACTTTATTAAAAGTCTCGGGTTAATCAAGCATCATACATTCAAAAGCCACATTGGGCCCGATCCAAATCGAGCCAAGTCAAATCACATGAACACAAAGTCGAGTTAGCATGCAAGTAGGGTAGGGGCAGATATTTTAATCAGGAAAGTTGAGATGACATCATATATGATAACACAAAAAAAAAAAAAAAAATAAATATACACACACGTTATCATTAACATAATATAAATATTTATATCTTATATTCATTATAAATATATAATAAAAATAAATAAATATTTTCATCTTTTTTTAAGTGTTATTTTTTAATTTTTTATGGCATAAAAATCATTAATTTTCATTTTAACTTTTTCTCAATACATATTATCATTAAATTGGAGAAGAATTAATTTTCTTATTTAGCATTGAGTAATTTAAGCATACTCTCAATGCATGCTATGAAAATTAGTCCTTGATTTAAGAAGCTTTATTGTTTACTCACTAAATTTATTATTTAATTTTTTATTTGATAATCAATAATAGTTGTAAATATACCAACATGGTAATTGTATTCAATTGTCACAAATTTTTTTGTTTAAAACATCAAATTATATCACAATAAAAGTCATTTATATCATACATTTTAAAAATTTAGTTATTACAAATAGAAGTAATTAACTTTTTTTAGAAAAAACATCTTACCTATAATGCTATAAAGTTCGTTTGACATGATAAAAATAAATAATATAAAAATAGAATTGATAAAAACATTTGTTTCGTTGAAGAATTGGAAAATCAAGCAATTCCAATTCCAGGTGGAATTGACTTTCATCATAAAATTTTAATTTTTAAATTTCATGTCCCTTTTTTCATTTTTTATCCCTTCCTCTCTTCTCATCCTCACGCTCTCTAATGAATCTTCCTCTATCCCTCTCTTCCCTCACTGCGTCTGAAACCATGCAAATCCAGGAGGATATGGGCACTGCTGAAGAATCGAAGCTCAAAGACTTTATTTCTTTGGCCTCCATGTTCGACGAAGATGGCGACAATGCCAGAGAGTTGTTGGGCTTCACACCCACCTCCATCATCGCCTCCCTCCATCGCCAGCGATGACCCACCTTCCAGATCTAAAATGATAGAGAGAACACTGGAGGAGCAAAGAATGAAGATGAAGCCAAGATCTTACAATGACGGAGACGACATTGACCTCTATCAATAATTTCCACCCTCTCCTCCTTCGCCCCTTCTCCTTTACAAGACTGCAACTCCCTCTCACCACCCTCACAACATCGTTGCCTCTTAATCCGTTCTGACTTCGACGTTTGTGAAACAACTAGATGTCTAGATCCTGTTTCCTCTTTTTGTCTTTGATTGTGTGATAACGTGGATCTTCTTTTTCGATTTCATGGATGGTGGCTGCTGAATCACAGTGGTTGATGATGATTTTGATATCTGGGCCGGAGGGGAAAAAATTGGGACAAGGACATTTTAGTCTTTTTATATTTTAAATGTCAATATTAAATAAAAATAATTCTCCAATTTTATAAATATACCAAACATATTTTTTGACCCCATTTTTATTTTTATCATACCAAATGAGGCATGAACTTTTGATTATATGGTTTTATGGTAAATATTAAATATATAACATTTAATATATCTTAAAATTTTTGTTGCAATGATTGATAAAATTTATCAACAATTTTTATAATTTCTTTCATTAAATGTAAAATAAAAATAAAATCAAATAATATTAATTTTTTAAGAGCATATGTAATATTGTCTCATTAACAATAGAAATTACACATCTGTAAAAGGTTAGATATAATTAAAATGAAAATTAAAAATTCCATCTATCACTTTCATTATGTAAGAAAGGCTATTGAGAGAGGAGGGGGGGCTGTAGGGCTATACTGCTGAAGGTTCCCCTTGTTTCCACCCCACATTGCAAGCGATTTTTGCTGAAATCACAACTACCCCATCAATTCTTTAAGTTTCAGGAGATTTTTTTAAAGAAGAATGCTTCATGCAGGTCAAGCCCATGCCTTGGAAGATTCAAGATTCATGAATTGATTATTTTTCAACGTTAGACTAACTTTTAAGTTAGATTTTAAAAGTACGGACATGCGGTAGTAATTAAATTTTCAATGAGAGGTATGTTTTTAAATAAGTGCCTGTAAGTAGTAGCAATTAAATTTTCAATGAAGGGTGTGTTTTTAAATAACTGCCTATAAACTGTCGGCTAGATTAGTCTAAATTAAAAATCAGGTACCAAATCAAAAGTTAAAAAAAAAATTATTATTTTAATTAGAAGAGTGGATCGACATGCTCATGTTCCTACTACAAAATATCTTTACATAAACACATATTCAGAATTAAAGAAAAGTGATAAAGTTACAAACTTCATCTTAAAATTAAAAAAATTCTCAATTTACCTACAATTAAATGAAAATTTGCATTACATTATCTTAAATAAATTTAAATAAAGATAATATTAAAAAAATTAATCAATATCCCATGAAGTAATTTATTAGGATCATTAGTCTTTTTTGAAAAATGGCCTGTAATAAAAATTAAAAAGAGTAATCATTATAAAGGTTTGAAAGTGAAAACCTTATTGACCAGAGTAGGCATACTTTCTGTAATCGCAAAGCAATCCAGGCTATTGAACTCCAATATCACATAGAGCATGACCATCAAACTTCTGTTCGCTTCATTGCATTGTAACTGGAGTAGGCCAGAGACCACTATCTTGGGTGACAACTGCATTGGTCAACTCATAAAAAATATAAAAAAAATTGACTGGACGATTTACAGTTAGTTTTCCTAATTTTTATAATATAATTTTTGATTATTAATGAGTGCCTTTGAATGGGAAACCTCTAAAACAGTAGAGAATAGAATTGTGAAGAAATAGTGGCACAAATACGGACATGAGACTATCTTTTCATTGAAAAGGAGGGGGACCTAATTTGTGGACTTTCTCTTGAAAATAACAGCGTAACAAACAGTAACATGATAATGGTTCGTTTTGCCATTATGGACAAGTACATGCTTCCTTTACACATACACACACATTTTTTTTGTACGAACACCCGGAATCCTAGGCCTACTTCACATTCATTGTGAGAACTTGATGGAACCAAGATTAATCTGGATCGATGAATGACAAGTATTATAGGGATAGGCATCCATAGTTGCATATGTTGTTGCATTTTCAGAATTTAAATTCGAGTTCTTTGATTAAATTGGAACAACTCTTCCCTGTCAATCAAAGCACTTCTGGTTTTTACACATTTGTTGAATGGACCTCATATTTATATATTTCAGCTATTTGCTTTTTTTATCCATTTTTCGTGTCCCCTTTGCATTCTACAACTGACTTTTAAAATTCTTCTTTTTCTCAGCCTGGTTGCAACTTCTTGCGTGTAACTTTTTAGCTGCCACTTTCATATTCATGATTTGAATCAGCATCATTTCGCACTAGATTGAAAGCAACGAGAAAAGATTAAAAAGTGATGATCAAACCTACAAAAAAATATTATCCATATTTTTGTGGGGATGTCTTGTATAGTTGTAAGATATCATATTGCACAGGGCAATGGCATGTGAACAACAAATAGAGTCCAATGAAAACGGTGTAACGGTGATAAATGTACAGTGCCTTGCACAGTTGTTTCAACGCTCCTATCATTCATTCTTCATTATCATCCCCATCATCATTATTTTTATTTTCTGACACAATCATCATTCGCTAGAAATTCATACATACACATTCACTGCATTCAGATACACAGGGCTCTCAGATTCAAAGTATATATATGCATGCTGATACCCCAATGGACTTTCTTTGCCGATCAGAGCGAAAACCTAACCAAAATGGCAAAAGACCAAAAAGAAAAAAGAATATATATATATATATATATTTGTGGTCCATGTATATCCGCGACATCATATATAATGAAACTTTATTTATTTATTTATTTATTCATTCATAAATTACCTCTCTGTTTCGAGACCTGAGGTTCACAAGGACCTGGTTCTCTGATCATAGCCTGTTTGATTTCCCTGACAGTTGAGTGAACTTGCTCATTTGCAAAAGAATACATGGTGTAAATTATTGTAAATTTCTGTGAGAATTTTTCTTGCTGTAATTCTAATGAACTTGCAGGAATGTTAGAAAACCAGAGCTTCAGGGGGTAATATGTTCTGATGAGAAGTCTGCTGTAAAATCACATCAAATAGAATTAAGAAGACCACGACATGCCTTGCAATTCAGAAGTGAAACTTCTCCGAGACTCATAACTTCAATACACAAAACAAAATGGAGAAATAGATATTCCTAAAACGAGGGCCCAAAAAAAAAAAACAGAGAGAGAGAGAGAGCCCCTATCGACAATTTTATGGATCCACTGGAACCCCATTATCTAATTTGACAGCTACCTAGAAGTAAACCAGAAAAGAATCTGGTTGAGACGAGGAGGTTCTGGAGGAAAGACGAAGATTCCTGAGACCGCCAAAGCTTAAACGACGCCGAGGAATGAGGCGCTGTGTCACCCTCGTCAGAGCCACCGTGTATTCTCCCAATATCTCCGTCATAACCGCCACCATTATCATCTTTCGGCTTCGTGGCCCTCAAAAACGAGCTTTTTCCCACTCTCTTCTCGGAGAAGAAACCAGAGGCTGTGTGGTTATGGGGGTCTGAATCTGATGGTAATGTAACGTGAGGAAAAGTAAGGCGAAGGCTAAAACATATAAAGAAGCACTCAGAGGTGGGCAAAAAGGTTTTGAACTCTGGCACTTTCTGGCAGAACCAGTGAATCGGATTACATTACTAAAAGAACCACAAGATAAAATTATCATAATGACCAAATCAAGGGGTGGTTAGTCGCTGAATTACGGCTTCACATGTTATTTCATTATTATTGTAAGCCACGAGGTCTGTTTGTCTGGCCAAAATATTCTCTGGGGCCTTGATTACGCGTAAGGGTAAGGTAAGTAAACTCGACGGAAGTGTTAAAAATGAAAAATGTGAACTTATTCATTTCTTTGTTGTTATTCTAAACCCTCAACGTGGGCGAAGCGTGGCTTTTGAATAGTGGAGTGAGATGGAAGTTTGGTAGAAGCGTGGTTTGGTTTTATGTGCCGAGGCTTAATGCTTTTTTGGAAAATGCCAAAGAGACCGGAGGCTCCTTCCCTCCCACATGTTTCTCGAATTCTGATCACCACCACATGTGATGTGGCGGAAACTGAACATGGATGACCACCTTCAACAACTTTTCTCGGTAGGGACACAACACAACAACGCATGAAGGCCTGATCATGTGCGATCTCAAAGTCCTGTGCTGCGATGCGAGTGATTCATGAGTCATGACCTGTTTGAGAACAGAGAAGACTGTGTAGCGATGAATCTCTATTGACGCTGTTGAACTGAATGTTACTCGGACACCTCGTTGCTTGTCTTTGAACGAGAAATATCAAATTTGAGCACAAAAGCTCCCCGTTTTGTGCACTAACTCCGTGCCGACAGTTAAAGGGGAAGCAGACAGACAGTGTTCACGAAACCATTTTTTCTTGGGAGAGTGACACTAAAGTTTCATGATAAAGAATTTATTACACTTTTTTTAACCAAAAGAATTTATTACACTTAGATCCTGACAAAATTTTTTTAAAAATAAATTATAAATATTAACTCAAACAATTACAAACATAAATTTTAATTATAAATTAAGAGTTATATTTAAAATTTAAATATTTTATTTTTAATTATGATTCCTAAATTTATAACTGTTTGAATTAACATATATAAATAATTTTAAAATTTTTTTTTTGAGACCTAACCATCATAGATTTATTTTTTTTGGATTTCAATATCATTCTTTTTTTTTTTCTTGGCCTTTTCTGGGGAAGAAACGCTGTTGCATGCACCATGTGCATTAAGGTGTCAATGAAAGTGGTTATGTTAGCCAAAGAGTCAACGGTTAGGTTTGCTTTGATTTTTGCAGTAGATTTAGTGGAGAATGTCAAGTCATACCATCAGGTATTTTAATTATCTGGTAGGGATTGATCTAGCTTAATTAGAGATTTAGAATTCAAACCTTAAATATGTAACCGGAGTTAAATATTCAATAGAAAACATATCCTCTAAAAAGGTGCCCGCTAGTTACTGACAGGATTAATTCGGGTAAAATACCTGAAATACTGAAATCATGCTGGAAAAAAAAAAGAATATCAAGGCATGGGAATTTTTATTTTCTGCATAATTCTGATATGATAAGATTGGACCATGGGAAGCAAGTCATGAACCAGCTTCAAGATAGGGCATGGTGAGAGCGGAGGGGCGAAATTTGAACATGAATGCTGACCCACTACGCTGTGGCGAGAATATGCGATTGTGATCAACAAATTAGCCAATATCGTGCTCTTTTTTGGACCATGGATTAGTTATATTGCTGTAACTATTTGAAAGTTAATTACCGAAACAAAACAAAAAATAAAAAAATCTCGTGGATGCCTATCATTGTTGACAGTAACATCAGCTACATTTGTTTAAATATTAATCATCACCAAAAATATTTTTATTTTCCTTATTCCTTTAAAATAATTAAAATTTATCAGGGATAGTGGATAAGGCTTTTCAGGATTTCACTTTCTGGTTCTTGTGTGCATCTATGTTGTCCGTGAAAGCTGGCTCCATTTTGTTGGGCTCCACTGCCTTTATGTTGTTTTTTCCCAACCCTGCAAACGCCTCCTCCTCCAGAGAGAAAATTTTAAGTTTTCAATGCATTCTCTGAAGTTGGTGTGTTACTTTCTTTTAGAAATGGATCCTCTAAAGATTAAAATTGAGAATCCCTGAATTTCATGAGATTTATTTTTCAAGAGATAGAGAAAATTTTGTTCTTTATAAAAAATAATAAAATGAGAAAAATATAAAAATATATATTCACAGAAATTCATGAATCTCAATTTTAAACTTCAATTCACTGTTGAGTTACGTAAATTTTAGAGGATTTCTTTTGACCTTCACGTTAATTTTAGAGGATAAAAGAAATATATAATAGGTGAGTATATTATACTAATGAAAAATTGAAAACTTGGTCCCTCCGCCAGTGTCCAACTTTAGAAGATCTTCATTGAGGAAGAGTTACGATTGAGGACGCCAAGGGTCTGTTTTTCAGACGGATGATTTTTCAGTTCTTCAAGAGGCTCTCACTCGTATGTTTTGAAGTGGACATTATGGATGTGCACCCAAGCCTTATATGAGGCCCTTTTCTTTGAGGCCTTTGTTCATGAAGAGGGTTGGTTCATCATGTGCAATGTTCTTATCTTCTTGAAAGAAGCCCAGCCAACCCAATAACACTCTCTCTCCCAAGTCCCAACCCCAACAAAATGTTCTGTCCAATTAATTTAGATTATGGAAGGGATAGGCCTTCAAAGATACGTAGTGCCTTTGACTGAGGTAATTCAAGTGTGTGTTTTTCGGATGGGCAGTGACGTGGACGAATGCAAAGCTACGCAGAAAGCTCAACGATATATTATTGATGAACTTATGAATATGTGATCCTATTTTGATACACATGTCCACCAACCCAGCTATAAAAATCCCTCATTGGTGGAACTCGGTACTTGCAATCAAGTTCGAAACTGTTTCCCTCTCTTCGCATTTACGAGATGCAACATGCATTTGGGTTTTCATCACTAAGAGCTGAGGAGGTGGGATTCGTTCAACAACATAGAGTGGTTGGAAAGGATAGTACATCATCTTCTTCATCCCTTCGTCTTCCATCTCGGTCACCTCTATTTGTTTTCCTTCTTCTTCCCCGCCCTTTTCCTCTTTATTATTCTCACTCTTATTTTCACCACTTCCATCACCTCCGTCTGCTGGTTTCTCCTCCTCTTGTTTCTCTTCTGGCTTGACCTCTTCTGCTTCTTTCTTTTTCTGGTTCTGGTTCTGCTTGTGGGACTATTTTTGCCTGTTTTCTAGTGCTCCTGTATACATAATCCACTAGCTTGTTCGCATCCATCGTCCCTGTCACTGTCACCTTCCCTGTGCTCAGCTGTGTCTCTGCCCTTTGCACTCCTGCATTAAATTTATGAGAACACCTTACATTAGTACGCAATTATATAAACATAACCAATAACCATGAATTTATTAAACAGAACCTTCACTATTCATGCACAAAGCATTATCAGTCATGTGACAACCGAGTTCATGAAAATAATATGTTAAAACTAACTAGAACTTTGCTTTATTAGAAAGATATAATAGACGCGAGGCTCGCCTGAGTGAGTGAATTTGAATCTCACTATAGTTTTTATTTATCGGGTCGTTTTATCTTGTATACAAATTTTTAACAAATGGATCCCACAGTCCAGAGAGAAACTTTGCAAGAACTATCCCGCATGATTCTTTTTGCGTTTTGATCTAGGTGCAAGCTGAGTAGGACATGGACCGGGGGGTCCTTCAATGTTAGTGTTACCGACCTATATTTGAAAAATTGCACGCCACGTCAGAGGGTTCGCCATCAGACAGATTCTGATTGGACAATCTGAGTGGGGATCGAGTAAAAGCAAAATGAAGATGCCACGTTCAGGAGTGGTGATTCATACTTTATGGTATTCACCTACTTTATAAAATTTCGTTGTTAGGTCATAAAGTTGGCTTGTCACCATCACAAAACTGAACTGAACGTTTACGCACAAATCAAAATTAATCCTTAAGAAAGAAGTTGTCCAACTTTTCCCTTTCTATTTATCACAATCTGATTTCAATCACAATCAAGAGTGGAGTTAGGACATTAAAATGGAGTTTAAAGAGATGAAAATGGTACCTCTCATTTTGAGTATCTTTTTCTTCAGTTGCTCGGCACAGGCCTCACAGTGCATGTTCACATTAAGTTCCACAGTTACAGGCTCACCAACCTGGAACATCAAAACAATTAACTAATAGTTAAGCCACTGTCTAAATATTAAACATCCTTAACTAAGGAAGAAAATTTAAATTCTTAAAGTTGGTTATACCTGAGAAGTTACAACCTCTGGTACAGGTTCTCCTTCTGCTTCAGGCAGTGGAGATATGATTTTGGCTCTTCTCTTTAATTTCTTGGTAATTCTGTTGCAGATTGCTTGAGGCTCCACTATTCCCTTTATGGTCACTTCATTTTTAGCCATATCAATGACCACTTCCTCAACCCCTATTAAAGATTAAAAAAAATAATAAAATCAGTGCACAATCACATGCATGCATGGAATCTGGAAGAAAAAGTACGAGAGGGGTGAAAGATCAAAGATGTGAACCTCTCATTTTCATAATCGACTTCTGAATTTTCTTGGCACATCCCATACAATGCAGGTCCACAAACAGCACGCAAGGTGATGGTGGTTTGGGCTCTTCCTTCTTCTCTTTTGCTTTCTCTTCTTGCTTCTCTTCTTTCTTCTCCTCTGTTTTCTCTTCTTGCTTCTCTTCTCTCTTTTCCTCTGCTTTGTCCTCTACTTTGGGTTGTTCCTGCTCAATCAAATGAACAATCAGCATTATATGAAAAAACTAATGCAGATGCAGTTAGCCATGAAAAAAAGAAAAAAACCCAGAAACCAGAGAGAATGAGAATGATTATGATAAAGAATTATCACCTGTTTAGCTTCCTCACCCATTATCACTGAGATATGAAACTACAATTCAGATTTGAGAAGGAAAGGCCTCAAGAGACACAAGAGATCGATGAAGAGGGATGGCAAATATGGAGAAGACAGTGATAATATAAGGAAGGAGAGGGAGTATAATAGATGGCCGGTGGATGATTAGAAATTTAAAATATAAAGCTATAACTGAGTGATTCCACAGCACATGCAGTGCCACTAACTGTACAAAGAACCTCTTATAGTTTAATATTTCTTTTTGGAATTGTTCTCAATCTTCGAGGCACGAGGTTGAGGGGGGGAGGAGGAGGAGGAGGGGAAAACCAGTGGAGAAGAACTAGCAGTTTTATAGACAGAAAAAGGGGTTGATTATTATGGTGGTGAGAGAGAGAGAAAGAGAGAGATACATAAAAAGCATATTTGAAAATGATAATACTTCCATCACCCACCGACTGGTAGAATTTTCATGACCAGGTGGTGAAGTGTCATTCTGCCAGACATGCATGGCTTATTGTAGCCGTGGGGTCTCACTGCATTCTAGGACAACCTAGACGCCAACCTAGTTGTGTTTTGAGTCATATTCTCATTTATTAACCTTTAACTTTACTAAACATCTGTGATTATAATAATGCTAGAATGTTCAAGCAAATCAGAATGCAACACCTAAGTTAAAAGTTAGTGTCAAGATTCTCTTCGTGTGGCTGAGCGTTTTATTATATATAAAATTTTGCAGAATTTATTACTTCTTGAATTGGAAGTTGGTCAGGTTTTATTCTACAGTTAACAGGGGTGGCATGGCTTTGGGTGAGGATCCACCAGAAATCCAAGGAAAGAATTAACTTTATTGTTATAATTAAAATCATCGATCAGTCTAATATTCTTGAGAATCTTTCTCTGCTAACAACATAACTGCAATAGTTAAAAACAATTGCCGCACATCTTTCTTCCCAGAAGACAAAAAAAATGGCCTATACAAATTTTATTCTACCTAAACTAACCAAAACTATCAACTATATTTAAAACCTGCATATACAAGAGATTCTGCTTGTTTAATAGTTTAACAAATGAATATAAGTTAATTTTTTCTTTTTGAGTGAAAAGCAATTTAATGAGAAATGGGAAGAGAAAAAAATAAGCAAGAGCAGTGGGAAGATATTACATCTTAACTCAAATTAATATAAAAGCTTTAAGTTTACATAGGTTCTTATTCTTTATTATCATTAATTATTAAATCTAATTTTATCTCACTTCTGGCTTCAACTTAAGTTTACTATTACTTGAATAACCCATATTTGTCCAATAAAAAGAGGCAGATGTAATGAATGTGATCACATGCCTGTTGTGATTTCTCAAAACGAGATTTCAGATGAAGCATCTACGTCGTGCAGGTTAGAGCTTAAGCAACGTAATTCTCATTTTCATGTAAGTGTAGTTGGGATGATCGAAACGTGGGATCCGAGAAGTCCCTTCGTTTTGCGTGTAAAAGCTAAAGAAAGTTGGTCTCCACGTGGGATGTCACTCATCATTCTATCACAACCTTAATCTCTTCAGTTACGTCTTTTTTTCAACTCACGTCAGTTAAGACAAATGAGTAATCCTACAATATTAACAGTATTAAACCATGTTATCTTGCGACATCTGGTTTGGTATACTTCTCGTTCCAGTTCAATCATTACAGCAAATAAAAGCCATCTCAGAAAGCTTACCACAAAGAGGGCTTTTTGACAGGAGAACTGCATAGTGCATATGTCTGCAGAAAGACGAGCTGAGACTTATAAGGTGAATGTAGCAACACGTGGAGATGAGTCATGAAAGCATTAAAAGAAGTCCCATTTGTACGCTATGCATGGTTAATTTCGGTGACAGATCTCAACCACTAGATCCTAAAGATAAAGACATTGTACCAACAAACACATGGTTGCTGTATCTGATGCAAAAGCTAGGCGTAGTGTAGCCAAAAAGGATTTGCTGCCGAAGAGCATGTAGGTTGACCTTAGCTGCTCTGGCTTGTGCTCTTCGACGGAAATTAAAGCGGATTTTGATCATGTGGTGACAGTTGTCTAAATTTTAAAAAAGAGAGTGGTCTAGAGATCTGATATGAAGGGTATGTAGTCTGGTTGAGAAACATCTTCATGGTTGATTGGCTTTGATTAGTGAAGCAATCACCTTCTAAATTAAACCACCCAATTTTTAATATGTTAAGGTACTGGTCTTCAAAACTTCAGAATCAACAGGTGAATAATTCATATGCTTTCCAAAGAAATTAAATAATCTTTTCAAGAAATTAAGATATGCTCCCTGGTTATAAATCACGTTGTAGAAGTCTTTTTTTTTTTTCCTGTCTAAAATACGCATAACTTTTGGGTAATATTTGATGCATTGATTTTTTTTTTATTGTTTTACCCTTGGCTGCGACTAAGAAGTAATTAATGTTGTGTTATAAAGTAGTATTTCATTTGTTGATCTTAAATATAAGAGCTAGTTGAGGGGTTGTTTTAATCTGAAATGTAAAACCTCAATCTACTTTGTCTCCCATTTTTGTTGCTTCTTCCCCAAACTACCTACCTATATTTTGTATTGCTTAAAAAAGTTAGATTTGTGTATTGCTATAAAGGCCAATAGAGAAATTATCAAATTAACACACTTTTTTTTGACAAATAATCAACTCAACTAATTTTTTTAATCTAAGTGAATTAATTAACTAGCTCTTATATTTAAGATGAGAGGAAGTAATTTAATGTACTTAATAAAAGCAATAATACAAAGTGTTGCAATTCTTTTTTCTAAAAATTTAATGAGCGAACCAATATCCCTATTCTTAAAACAAGCAGTGAAGTTAAACATTGATTGTTTTTTAGACAAGTGGAATAACATTCATTCTTTTCCCCCCAAAAAGATGGTATCTGACTCTGGTCTTGAATGCGATTCAAAATAGCTTGAACTGAGAAGTTGTTGGAAAGAGAAAATAAGATCCAAAAATTTAAAGTAATAATTAATGACTATGTTTAAGATAATCATGTATTTATGAGTTTTTTTTTAAAAACTTTGTGGGACAATATGTTTAACATGAATAAAAGCAGAGGGCAAAAATATGTAAACAAAAGTCACTTTTGTATTTTTATGTAAGACAAAATTACATAACATACATTGAATTGTCAATTTCAATATACATATAATTAAATATATGCATAACATATAATCTAAGATTAAAGGTCATTTTTATCTTTTAACTATTTATTCAAAAGTGTTTGGTATCTTAAATTTATATTTGGTGTAATTTTTCATTTAACATTTGAAAATGACACACTGAACATCATATTGTTTTAAAAAATTAATTTTAACTGTTAGGTACTAAAAAAAATAAAAAAAGGACTTAAAAATTATAGAAAAATGCCCATAAAATTACACATAAATATCTTATGAAAAATTATTATCAATTGAGTCCCAAACTAATGGTTGAATAGAATCATATTTCTGTCATTTATGTGAGTAAGAAATAACATTTATATTCTGTTATTTATATATAATTTAAAAAACTTAATTGATATTAATTTTTTTATATGATACTTAAATGTAAGTTTGTGGATCATTTTCTATAATTTAGACACTTTTTTGTAATTTTTAAGTCAATAAAAGGTTAAAGTTAACTCTTTTAACAATAGTGTTAAATGCACTGATTTTAAATATTGAGAGAAAAATTACACTATATAAAAATTTAAGATATCAAATACTCGTAAACAAATAGTTGGGAGGGCAAAAATAATCTTTAATCCTATAATCTATTAAGAGGTGAGAATAATGAGACTTCTCTCAAATTTCGTATAATTTTTCATCCTTTCAAATTTTCCACGTATTATTAGGCTTTGTGCAACCTTTTCTACTCGTTCAATTTTTTTTCACATAATTTAACAGGATAAGTAAACCTTAAAAGACATTTAATTTATTGCCAAATATTTCATAATCAATTGCTGTAAGTTAGATACACAGCTCTCTATTACATATAATAGAAGAAATAAATCGTAATATTAAAAACATGTCAACTTATTATAGATTTTATATTAATACGAATAATATTAACAACAATAATTAATATTGATTGATATTGATGACAATGGTTCCTTTTCATTTTCTTTTTGTTCACCGTTCCAAAAATAGACAACAGGCTTTATGTTTGAATGAGTTTGAGATCAATCGTATTGAATATGACTTACAATCATAGATGATTTGGTTTTTTTTTTTCCCTAAATTTTATAATTTTCTTAATATGATTATATGACTGAGTAAAATTCTAATATTGTCAAGTTCAATTAATAGTAGTCCTCTTAGAAACATTTTATGCATTTACTCAGACTCCTGTAGGTAAAATTTTTTTGGGCCAGAAGAAACTTGTTATCAATGATTGATCTTTGAAATTTCAAAGGACAGGAAGCATTGAGAATCTAATAAAGAAAATCATTGAGAAAAAAGCGTAAATCATTCGGCATTATTATCTAGGTACAAACTAATGCAGGGCATTATAAGACAGATGCCAATTTCATTATTGAATAATAAAAGAGATCATAACATAAAACTATGATGGCAGGATCAACCTTTCAATTTAATACCCCAAAATTAAAAAAATAATAATTAAAAGGTGAAAACAATAACCTTTCCATTCATATTTATAATAGAAAAAAACTAGTCATATTTTCTTATTTATTACATGATTTTTTTTAAAAAAATAGTCGATTCTATTTATAATTATAATTTATTATTTAACTCATTAATGGATTATTTGTTTTTTACCAGAACATTAATTGATCCAATTGGCTTCTTTGCATTCAGGTATTTTGCATTGAAAAATATCTATACATTACATGTCCTCATTATACTCATTATTTTTTTCTGTATTTTTCTTTTTTGAAAACACCATATACTTTTATTTTAGTAGTAGTATGGCATTTAGACTGTTGATTGAATAGCCAGTTCGAACAATAATTTGAAAATAAAAATGGATTTTTGACTAAAAGAATACTTTTTAATCGATCTTGATTCGAAAGGAACAAAAAATGCCTGAATGAAATTAAAATTAGGCAGTTTACACTTATTTTTATTTTTATTACTATATTTTATATTTTTTAAATTCAAAATAAAAATTTAACTTTAAAATCGATCGTTTAAATTAATTTTGGATAATCTAAATCTCATTTAAATGACAATCACATAACACAAAGTTCTTCTTGCCTTGGGTTGCATGCAACATGGAGCTATTTTACCTTGCCCCGTAATGAAAGAGATTTTTTTTTTTTTGGGGATTCAATGCTTATGCACTAATTATGAATTTCTATATTTAATTTCTAGACAATGAAAGAACTGAAGAAATTAATCGCAAGTAAACTTGATAGGGAGAATTATTATCTCCTGCTTATACCAATGAAATTACCTTATAAAAAAAATATTTTCGTACAGATAAAGTAGTTTTAATAAAAGCTACATCTATGGACTTCAAATTTGTAAAAATTAATTTTTTGAGGATTTGATTGTAGGAACATTTTTTTTTTTCTGAAGACTTTACAAATTTATTTCCCCCCTTTTCAATGTTCTCTTATTTTATTAATTTTGGTTAATGGTTAGTAATATACTAACGTGACATTTTTATGAATATTTTTCACGGTCTATGCTCTTTCTTTGATGATAATAATATCATAATTTCTTTGAAATTGAGAAATACAAACAATATTTTGTGTCTTAAAATCATTTTTGCTTTTTTTTAATACATAAAAGTGGGTTGGTGTGGAAGAAAAATGATATTCAAGTATCGAGATTAAGGCTATATTTGGATAACATCCCAAATTAGGCTTTGGACAGTCCAAACTTAGGTTAAAATGATAAAAGCTCATAAAATCTTGTTTGGATTTAAAAAAATTGAAACAAGCATTGGGCTTTGGATGAGCATTTTCCATGAAGCCAATTAGAGTAGTTTTAGCGTGTGTTTGGATTAAAAAATTTATAATTGAGGTTAGGATTCAACTAAGGTTAGCAAACTGAGATTAGAAGAAAAGTCAGTTAATATAATATGATTTATGTTTGGATATTATTTTTTTAAAAGTCAGTTAGATGAACTAAAATTCGTTTGAATGGTTTAATTCAAAAGTTAGTTGAGATGTTTAATAACAAAAAAAAGCATGAATTTTTTATCTTAAATAAGCATGTTTATATTTTTTTGACTAACTAATAAGTAAAAAATATTAAACTTAAAATCACAACTAATAAGTAAAATATCTTAAATATTCAATCATAAAAACCTAAAATAAATTAATATTCAATTGATATGATTTACAAGTTGATCTCTGATTGTATCACGAACATGCTGTATTTGTCTTGACAATCCAGGTAGATTTGACGAGAATGCCTCACCAATATCGATATCTTTCTCCTGGACATCTACACTCTCATCTTTAACTTGTATGACCTGCTCGTCAGTAATTGAATTTCTCCTAATAAAGTTATGTATTGTCATTGTTGCACAAACAATTTGAACTTGTGTTTTATATTTAAATTTGGGCATTTTTCATATAATTACAAACCTATTCTTCCACATTCTAAAAGTTCTTTTTATATTACATCTCAGACTTGAATGATAATAATTAAAGACCTCATTATTGTTTGCAAATTCTATAACTTGCCTAAAGTTTGGAAGGTGATATCATTCACAATGATAAAGACTAAGATACCCATTTAGTGTTGGATAACCAAAATTAACCAAATAATATTTACCTATTAAATGAAAGGAAGTGATGTAAATTTGACCAATATTAAATCAATGCAATAATAATTATAGTGACTTTAATAAAATATACCTGGAGGTAGATGCGAAAAATGCATTGAAGGAGTTGATATGGCATTATCAAATACTCGAGCATTATGAACCATACCTTCCTATCTCGCAATAACAAAAGTAAAATACATGTTCCAATCACATATAACCATAACATTTTGTGTTACATGTCCTTTTCTTCTAATAAATTTGATTTGATCAGTAACACTAGCCAGGCATGGCACATGAATGCTATCAATTGCTCCTATAGCATGTTTAAAGAATGGCCAATATCGTGGATCATTTTAAATTTTTAAATGATATCGTTGAAACAAAGGATCAAGTGGCTTTATGTTTGCTTGGAAAGGTTAAGATAGGCAGCTAATACTTTATGAAAATTTCTATGGATAGTTTCCCCTGAATGCTGAAATCATTCTTGTATCATCCTATTACCAACTCTATGTCCAACTGTATTTAAAAACATTCTAACCATTTCTTCAACTCTCATTTTTTTAGACTTCTTTAGACCAAGATCAACTATTGTCGCACGCAATTGCCTAAACAAATGTTTTTCTATTCAAAACATTTCATAACAACAATCAAGATGACTTTACAAAATCTCATTGACCCACATTTGTCTGTTTGCCTGCTAGTTCTCCGTGGCTCTTTACACACATATGGCATCACATATTCACTAACTAATTGACATATTTCTTCTTGCTCAGTTATATCTTACTGTAACAAGGGAAGTAGTTGATGAGCCATATCTACATCCCAACCTTCATTCCAACCTAACATATATTCATTTGAATCTTCCATGATTTTTAAACCTGAGGTAAAATAGTATGTAAATATCATTTTTATATAATATAAAATACATAGTATATAAATATCATTCAATAACATAAAAAATAAAGCATAAGATGAGCATTAGATAAGAGTTAAATATTAACTACAAACCCAGTCATCATTTGCATAGCAAACTACAAGTCAAAATAAAGCAACTACAAGTCAAACACAAGTCAAGTCATCATAAGCCTAGATAAAAATTCATCCAGATACATTCTTTGAAATAAAATTTGGTAGATGGTAGACTTGGTGCTTCAACCAATTGACCAAGTGATCAAGATGATCTTTAAGTTGCTAGTAAGCATCTCACATAGGCTTGTACAGAACAAGATTGACACATCTCTAATACAAATCTTTATCACCAAAAACTTCTGGGAGTCCATTTAGGTGAACCATAACCTCAAAAACTCTTATGTCATTCGCTAAAATCTTGTTCATTGTCTCTATTCTAGCTCTATTATCCTTAGCTATTTCACTCATTGCATCTGCTATTTTCATTGAGGCAGGGACTTTTTGCTTTTTTCTCCCACCAACGCCTACCACCCTTTTTCTCTTGCCTTGACTTCCGTCACTACTAGTTCTACCAGTATTTATGGTGACAATCAAGCCCAATAGCTTATCGGTGACCCCTGTAGGTGCTGCGGTATTAGATAAATTTAGCTACTCTTCACTATCACTATAGCCTTCTTGAAGGTCAATAGTAGGGCGGTACACATCCTCATCATCATCATCCTCTATTTGGGTCTGGTTAGAAGATAGTACAAAAAGTGTCTCCCTAATTGCCAGGACATCCTTGAATATCAAGGTTAATTCCCTTGCAAATCTTAGGCCTTTTTGTCTAAATTTTTCATAAAGCAAAATTTTCTTGCAACCATTCTAACAATTAAAATTCTCAAACTAAATTCTAATCTAAAAAATACTTAACGACTAATTTATACTAAGATTTTTTGCTCCCACCATTCATCTAGGACATCGACAATATTCTTGTCACTATCCCATCTTAAGGCAGTTTTATTTAAAAACAACTTATGCCATATGTCTCATTCTTTATTCATATTGTCTAGCTTATTTTTCAATTACTTTTGCTCACACATTTTTCCTATTTTTGCCTCAAACCTCTCAATTATTGCCTACCACCCATTTTTGTTGAAAGCAGTTCCTTTCCTTTGTTTCTTATACACTTGTTCCAAGTATTCTTTAATGAAATTTTTTGTCAAAGTTAAATTCCACACAGCTTTTCCTTTATCATTGTTCATTGTTGTATAGACCAACCAACATCACAAACATGCAAAATTAATATATATCTCTGCATATATGTATCAATTTACCTAAAGACTCATATTTTCAATTTGGCATTTGTCAAATTCATAGAGCCTTTTTATTAATAAATTCCTTAGAAGAGAGCTATATGCCATATTTTCAAACATATCAATCAAGTCAATGACATTAAACTGATAACTCGCCTAAAATAAACATCAATTAAAGATTGAGGTGAGATATAACATGCCATGATTGAATTACCACCCTATCCCATTCTCTATTACCCAGGTCATGGATTTCCCATCTTCCTTTCTCCTACCACGAAAAGAAAAAATTCTCCTACACTCCTACAACATGTTTTTTTATCTCTCAACAAATGACATAGCAGTGTTCTAGGATATAATATAGTTGAATATTATATCTACCCATCATTTTCCATCCATTTTCTTTACTTTTAATTATGCAGGCCACAGACAAAATGACCCACATTCAACTTTAGTGCAAGAAGTCCAAAAATGGCCATCGACAATCATTTATGCAAGCAAACAATCATCATTTCTCATTGCACATATCAGTTCAGCTAAAAAAGCAAATATCATTTCTACGATCATTTCTGGAAGCAAACAATCATCATTTCTCATTGCACATATCAGTTCAGCCGAAAAAGCAGATATCATTTCTCATTGTAGGGGATTGAAAAACAAAATGATGATCTTAAGTTTCAAAAATAGCCACCAACGATCATCACTAAGTATTCAAGTCAAGGAAGAAAAAATGAGGCAAAGAAGGAACAGTAAAGCACAGCAAGAAGGAAAGAGACCAAAAGAATAACCTTACTTAGTAAGGACAGGCAATGGGGAGTAGATCCAGCAATAGGAAGTGTAGATCTGGTAGACACGGTGGAGATTAAGATATAGCCTCCTTGAGGTTAAATCACACTTAACTCCAAATTATAATATTCCAGGGCTTAACTCACAAGGATTACCAAATTGTAGGGTTTATAAATGGATTTCTCAAAATCTATTTTAAAGGAATCTCAATTTTCCATTTTAAATCTCAAATAAAATATAAGAACTTCAAATCAGAGTTTTGAAAATGAAGCGGAAGCTTGAAAATCAGTTGGGACCTAAATAATGAGTTTTAAAACTCAAAACAAATTTTTACACTGAATTTGACATGTGCACCATGATATGTCTTCTCTGTGCCATGCGCCATGGTGTATTGCACAAAATTTAATGTATTAGTGTTGTCATTTGACAGCACAGGGAGCGAACTTCTGACACATTTCAAATCTTCGTCCGACATTCGATTGAGGTAGTTTCGGTGTCTACACAGAGCTTTCTCCTAACTCTAACTAATAGCACTAATTTCATACTCAAATTCATTTTCTATCAAAAGTTGGACACTAAAACTCATTTTGATAATTTCACAAAATTTTCAGAATGGGGTGTCCCAACTCAACCACACATGCCAATAGCCTACACTAACCCTGTAACAGCCCTCCTGGGTCACCACTGCCTCTCCAGGGTCTTTTCCCAGGCGCTGGACAACACACATGTCACCGCATGATTGCCGGCTTTCCCACTGGTGGTACAGTGGTTATTCCTCACCCCACCCTCACGGGGGTCTTTTGGAACCTCCCCAGACTCGAACCTCCAACCTCTACCACCTTAACGAAGTTGAGGCGAAGTCTGATACCACTGAGTCAACTTGACTCAGTGGTATCAGACTTCGCCTCAACTTCGTTAAGGTGGTAGAGGTTGGAGGTTCGAGTCTGGGGAGGTTCCAAAAGACCCCCGTGAGGGTGGGGTGAGGAATAACCACTGTACCACCAGTGGGAAAGCCGGCAATCATGCGGTGACATGTGTGTTGTCCAGCGCCTGGGAAAAGACCCTGGAGAGGCAGTGGTGACCCAGGAGGGCTGTTACATAGCGCCTTTTATGTAACAGCCCTCCTGGGTCACCACTGCCTCTCCAGGGTCTTTTCCCAGGCGCTGGACAACACACATGTCACCACATGATTGTCGGCTTTCCTACTGGTGGTACAGTGGTTATTCCTCACCCCACCCTCACGGGGGTCTTTTGGAACCTCCCCAGACTCGAACCTCCAACCTCTACCACCTTAACGAAGTTGAGGCGAAGTCTGGTACCATTGAGTCCAGTTGACTCAGTGGTACCAGACTTCGCCTCAACTTCGTTAAGGTGGTAGAGGTTGGAGGTTCGAGTCTGGGGAGGTTCCAAAAGACCCCCGTGAGGGTGGGGTGAGGAATAACCACTGTACCACTAGTGGGAAAGCCGGCAATCATGTGGTGACATGTGTGTTGTCCAGCGCCTGGGAAAAGACCCTGGAGAGGCAGTGGTGACCCAGGAGGGCTGTTACAAACCCTCCGACCACACTCAATAGACTCTTGTGGACTTGTACAACACACCACATGCAATCAAACACACTTAACTCATAAAATCACCTCTTACCATGTGGATTTAACACTATTCCTTTATAAGCGAACTCCCGCCATAATAATCATGCCATGAATAAATCAACATGTAGTATGCATACTCATATCATTTCTAACATGCACATAATTTTTGTCACAACATATTTAATACTATTACAACATAATCACATAGCACACATATCTCCATTCTCAATTTCTTTTTTCTTTCATTATGTATAAACATATATACACATCATTTTTTATCATCTCACTAATATAAATTTACACATATCACAAAGACTTGCTAAAATTTGCATTGAATGTAAATTTACAAATATTAATGAGTTTTAAATGATTCTTTCTTATTATATAATCAATTAATATATAAATGCATAAACCAAGTTTTCCTGATCACCTTAAACCTTTAAAATGTCACTCAAAACACACATACTTTCAAAGCTCCAATTAGCTTGATGGTTCTAAATTTTAGTTAACTACAAGGTGACCACAAGGATAATCATTATTGTCCTTATTAGATAAATTTTCAACATTCTATCTCATCATTCCAAACTTACCCAAAATCACAACTTACTTTTAAATATACCCATTTGGTTTACTAGGTTCCTCTAGCTCACATTATCATTGATAAGCCATTAATAGCTTTGAAACACCTCCAATAACCTATATTAATGTCAATTTTCAACCATTTATGGCACTTACCAACTAAAGACTTATAGAACCATTAATGCTAGGTTTAAAAAATGTAAACAACTTATATTAACTCTATTTAAATTAATGGGTTTAAACTAATAGTGTATATAAACCGAAAATCATTAATCCAACTCAAACCTTTGAGAGAATGGAAGAAAAGGGGAGAAAAGGAGTTTAGAGTCTTACCTTTGATGGTTTATAGCTTAGAATTACTCCCAAACCTCTAATATGACAAGCCTTATTAGAAGATTCTACTTGCTCTTCGTTATCTTTCTTCTTCTATTTTAACTTCATGAATTGGCATAGAGTTATTGCTGTAAATTTTTGACCATGTGCCATGCTGTATTGCACAAATAGGTCATTTCTTTACTAATGGCCACAAGTGTACTACGACAGATGTGTTGCATGCTGTAACATGTGGCACAGAATCTCTCCTTTTAGATTTTCTTCTTCTTTAATGCCTAGGTGACCTGACTTCACTTCAAACACGAATCTAATACTGAAACCACAATCAAACATACTCATTAGACCTCTTTGACTACACACCATACTAATTCACAACTTAATCTCATTGAAATTAACTCAATCATGATTAATTTTTTTAGGATGTTTCACACTGGGTATCCCTACCTTTTAGTTGGAACAATATTATTTGGGCACTTTCAAAAAAAGGTACAATGTCATCCTATCGTTAAATTTACAAAACATTAATTGTGAAGTATGATATTTTGATCAACATATGACACATGTAATTCCTCCCTCCCCCCTCTCTACATCTGACTCTCTCTCTATCTGCTCCTTTATTGCAATTCATTCCCTCCTACTCTTTACCGTCCCACTCACTGTCTTTTGTTTTTGCTACCATTGATCTCCTTCCTTGGTTTATTTAAACTAAGTTATGTGATTTCAATGACTTCCATGGCAATAGTTAAAGGACCTAAAGTGTAACCTCCCTGAGGTAAAACCACAAATTAACTCCAATAACATAATTATTTGAGGTTTTAAAGAGAATTTCATAAAAATTATTTCATAGGAATCTCAATTTGCCATTTCAAATCTCAAACATAAATTTAAGGACTCTAAATCAGAGTTTTAAAAATAAAGCGAAAGCTTGAAAATCAATTGGGACCTAAATCATGAGTTTGAAAGCTCAAAAACCATTTTCGCACAGAAAAGGACACATGCACCGCAGCTTACAACTCGTGTGCCGTGGCGTGTCTTTTCTATGCCATGCGTCGCGGCGCATTGCACGAAATTTGACAGATCAGTGCTTTCATTTGACAGCAAGAGGAGCGAACTTCCGACGCATCTCAAATCTTCATCTGATGTTCGATTGAGGTGGTTTTGGTGTCTACAGGGAGCTTTCTCTTAGCTCTAGCTAATGGCATAGGTTTCACATTCAAATTTATTTTTTACAAAAAGTTGGACACCAAAAATCATTTTGACCACTTTTTCACAAAATCTCCTAAATGAGGTGTCTCAACTCAACCATACATGCCAATAGCCTACACCAACCCTCCAACCATACTCAATGGACTTTTGCAGACTCGTGCAACATACCACACACAATCAAACACACTTATATCATAAAATCACCGCTCAACTCCAATTTTTCACAAACATAGAAAGGGAGGAAAAGTTGCACAAAATCAATCATTGCATTCGTATTTCTCAAAAATACATATGTTCCTACTTACACAAGTATTTTTGCCCTATCTACGGGTTTACAACAAAAACTCACTAACTCAAGACACAAAATACACTAGTTAAAATACAAAATCATGCAAGTAGTGCACCAATCAAAACAATTGCTCTTAGTTGGCAAATGCATTAACAAATACACATGAAAAACAACTAAAGAGAGACATAAAAAGGATTTACTCCATAAATTCTAAGTCTCTATATATTTTTCTCGACTTGGATCCAATAAGTTAGGTCCTCAAAATATTAAGAATTGAGGGGTGAGTACAACCACTTAGTAACCAAGTTTCACTTAACCCTTACAATTACATATTAATTGTAAATAGATGCAATTAGTCACATAAATAGATATTTCACATAGTATTAGGCCACGGTTCACAAAACTAACAATCATGTGACCGGGCTTGCCCCAAAACACCATATCATGTTATTTCACAAAAATATAACATAGAGTCACAAAAATTACAACCATGCGCCCTTAACATGTACCAGACTACAAAACTAACAACCATATAGCCGGTCATATATGCATGATCATATGCCACCCTTATATCCTCTTGTTACCTCTGACATAAAACCAGTGGCCATCACGAGGCTACATCCTTCACGATCTAACCCAACCTTTTACTTGTAAGGAGCTACCAGGTCAGGGTTAACTTACTTATTTATATAGTCTGATTTTCCCAATACTAACAACCATGGGGTGTCGTACCCCTAATCTAGCCTCCTCATGAACTGGTGGAGATTAGTTAGGTTCGAGTCCCTCATAAAACAAGTGGGACAATTCCGAATCAACTATGGGACAAGGGTTACCTCTCAATTTCAATGGTCGATGCTAAGGCTAGTTCCCAATTTCAACAGTCACTATTAATACCACGTGGATTTCAACTAATCTACTCCTCTCCCTAGGCGAACTCCGGCCAATGATCATGCTATACACATTTCACACATAATATGCTCCACATTTTAACATATAATTTATCATAATTCTACACCTATGGTAATAAATTATAATTAATTTCATAACACATCAAGGGTGATAAAAATAAGGTTTTCTTTCCCAAAACATTTCATAATCAAGTATTTGCCTATATGCATCATCAAATTAATTCACAAATCACCTTTTATAACACAATTAATATTTAACTATAAAAATTAAGTCTTCCCCAGTTACCTCAAACCTTTGAGAGATCAAAGGTTTACCCCTCACTATATCAACTTTCCAAAGCTTCAACGAACTCGAATGGTGCTAAAACGAACCTCTATTCATCCAAACCACAAGAATATCATCACCAACTAGCTCTTGAAACTTTATCAACATAAACTCTATATACACTACTATGTCATCACATAATTACTACCCACTTATATCCAAAGGGCTCATTAAGTTTCATTAATGCACATTATCATTAATGACACCTCAAACCTTCATTAATGCACACTAACCTCTTCTAACTACCACACAAATACCAATTTCAGATATTAAATGCTCTCATGGACCATCCACTTGTAAAATTATCAATGTGGTGTTTCAATACATTAAATCACTCTCATTAATCTCATTTAATCAATGAAATCAGACCCATACTTCCATGAGATTGAAAATCCATCTCTCAACTCAAACCCTACCATAAATAATCATAAATGAGGGAGGAAGGGAAGAAGAAAGCACCATAAGCTTACCTTTAGTGTTTAGGAGCTTCAATCTATCAACGATAGAACCAAAAGTCGTGCCCTAACAGAGCCAAAACCAAGCTCTTTGTTTTCTTCCTCTTTCTCTCTTCTGTTTTCACGTAGAGACGAATTAGATATATTTAATTTTTAGCCGTGCACCACGGCAAACCAACCACACGCCGTGGCATGTGGCACAAAACACAACTCTTCACTTTTTCATCCTCTTTCCTTGCCCGAGTGGCCCGCCATTAATTCAGACGCACTTGTAGGGCTGAAATCATAACAATTATGCCAAGTTAAGCCCCTCTGACCACATACCTCATCAACTTATTAACTACCCTAATTAAGTTAACAAATCAGGGTTAAATTTTTTCAAATGTTACATAAAGACCAAGACTTTATTTTAGAGAAAGAGAAGATGAGCTCTACATGCAGGAAACACAATTTCAAGAAGAGAAAATCCAATAAGGTTTGTAGCTCCCAAGCGTGCTTAAATTAAACTTAAAAAATGCTTTATGAGGTGAACAGGTGATGAAGAATAATGGGACTTTATTACCATTACCAAACAATCTCATAACTAAATACCATTAAGGCTAATACCCAAACAAAATAGAATTTCAAGCTGCTTGTTTGAACGAAACATAAGTAAATTTATTGTAGTATAGATTACCCTTCGTAATTTTTTTTAAAAGACTAAAATACTGGATAAATTATTCATGCTTTTAGCTGCATATATGACAATATATGAGTATGATTTAGGAGTTTATATTTCTCACTCCCTTTCATTAAATTACAATGTAAACAGTGAGAAAGAATGATGGAGAGTGGAGACCAACAGGACAATGGTGAAAGGTTGATTATTGACTTACTGACTACTAATAGGGTTAAATGGAGAAGGAAAATGAAGTCAATAAACAAATCTTTAAGAATAGAGTTTCACGCTAGTGGCAAGATCGTTAGATCAAGAAGATAAAGAGCAAGGTGAGACTAAGAGAGGAAGAAGCTGAGAAGGTGATGGGAGGGAAAAAAAAGGTTCATGTCGACAAGATTGAGAAAATAGAGGTAGTCTGCATGACATGCATGGTTAAGGAGGAATGACTAAATAGGATTTACTATATGTTAAACTCACTATTTCACACTCTGAGTGCAGGGAGGAAGATGAACAGAGAGGGGCATAGGTTAACACGTGTAAAGAATATGGTTAAAAAAAATTAAATATAAAATGTTAGTCAATATAGGATGAAATTGTACTCTTTTTAAACGTTTTGGGGTAACATTACTCCAAATACACAGTGTTCTTTACATAAAACTTTTGAGGTTTTTTACCCCTTAATCTTACATTTTATCCATGTTATTATAATGACGTACATTTCCCAAAGTTAAATAAATTTGATAAATATGAATCTTTTTGCATTTAATAATTTAGATTCACGAACCAAAAACTAAGACAAGATAAAATGATTCATAAAAATAATAATAATTAAATTCTTTAAATCTCAAGAGTCATGGATATCTGCAGAATGTGATAATATTTACAACAATATAAATTAAACCATTTATTTTATTGTAATTCCTAAATGCCATTTTATGCATTTTCTATGGTTAATGTGTACTATTTTTTTCATCTGCCATGGGATTTTTTTAAATAAAAATTTAAACTGTAATTTATTATATCATAAAGGATAGCTCTGGATCATTTTATAGATTTTGGGAAGTCATTGAAATCAAGCGCGCATCGCTTTCCATTTTCGGCCTGAGCACGCATTTCTTGTTGGGTTTAATGGGCCTTCTTCTGCGAGTCACAAGAGAAATGTGAGTTGAGCCCACAGGAACGAAAATTCGAGAAGCGAAACCGCCTTTTCTCGAGCCTCGTGCTTCCAACGTCAGTACCCGGTATAGATGCTCCCCTTTTGGGTTCATCGATGCTCTATTCATTATAACTGCCGTTTCATCGCCCCCTCTACCACAGAAAAATCTTACTCTTCCAGATACATCCACAGTCCCGATCCTTCCGATCATGTCTCACTTCAAGTCCAAGTTCCATGGTAATTCTACTCTCTACTTTTGCTTGATGCGTTCAATCCGTCTTTTTTCGGCCGATTCAAGTTTTTGCCTTACTTCGTTGTGTTTCATCTTCACTTGTTTTTGCTGATCGTACTTGGATGGCTTCCTTTTTATTATAATCGGACTGAAGCAAGAATCGTACCAGCTTTCAATCTCATTTGTTTTGGTATTCATATCTCGCGATTTTGTGTTTTCTTCCGCATATGGTTTTTGAGTTTTCCCCCGTGTCCTGTTTCTTCTGCATGAATCTTCTGACCTTAAGTTCTAAGTCCTTCTCGTTTTATCTGTTATAATTATCTGACAGAAGCTTTTGATTCTTATGAGCGTCTATCTTGCTTGGCATCAATCAATGTTTCTCCTTTCTTGCTCCTCAATTTTTTTACCTTTTTGAAGAATTACTCGTTGAATCGGGTCCTTCGATTTGTTGATATGACAAGCTAACGGTGATTCCTTCCTAGACTTTGCTGATTTATATGGCATCCCATTTTTAACCATGAATCGGGTCCTTGTGTATCTTGCCCATTTTGTCCACTTCTAAAGGATTAAATAACTCTTGTTTGTTAGCATTTCTTAATGGATTCAGCGGAACATTTAACACCATTTGTATTATATATCTGCAGTCGATCGTGCGTCTTAGCATGCCTTCATAGTTTATATTTGTCTAAATTTATGATACTGTGCTATCTTATCTTTGGTATATGACCTCCTTTTGAAAGTCAGTCGATTCAATCAAAGAGTTAGTATCATGGACATTTTATTTCTGGTAGATGTGAGTGTCGACATGCCATGCTTCATGTCATCTATGAAAAACTTCTTTTTTTTTTTTTTTCCTTCGCATTAGCCTGTTGCCATTTGTTAGCGTTAACAGAAGTTTTGGTTTTGGTTGTTACGTGACATCAAAGTTATTTTTGGTGTGTTTCTCAGCGAAAATTCAAGTCTTATACCAATCTGTGATTTGCAGATGAGCTTATTGCCAATGCTGCCTACATTGGCACACCTGGGAAGGGTATTCTTGCTGCTGACGAGTCAACTGGAACAATTGGCAAGCGTCTAGCCAGTATCAATGTGGAGAATGTTGAATCAAACAGGCGTGCTCTTCGCGAGCTCCTCTTCACCACTCCTGGAGCTCTCCAGTATCTGAGTGGAGTGATCCTCTTCGAGGAAACCCTATACCAGAAGACAGCTGCAGGTATCATCAACATTCTTGATAGCTTGTATCTTGCTTCGTTACATGATTAACATGTTTTATTGGCTGTGCATATTCGCTTCAGAGTATGGTTCTTTTTGGTGTGTAGTTTTCCTTTTGTTGACGTGGATGTAAATTGATGTCTATACTTGCACTGACATTATACATGGACTCTTAGGCAAGCCATTTGTGGAGGTGTTGAAGGAAGGTGGCGTGCTTCCTGGCATCAAGGTTGACAAAGGCACTGTCGAGCTTGCTGGCACTAATGGAGAAACCACCACTCAGGGTCTAGATGGCCTTGGTCAGCGTTGCCAGAAATATTATGAAGCTGGTGCGCGGTTTGCCAAGTGGCGGGCTGTGCTCAAAATTGGCCCTCATGAGCCATCTGAGCTAGCTATCCATGAAAATGCATATGGATTGGCAAGATATGCTGTCATATGCCAGGAAAATGGATTGGTTCCTATTGTTGAACCTGAGATCCTTGTTGATGGACCTCATGACATCAACAAGTGTGCTGCAGTGACTGAACGTGTGCTTGCTGCATGCTACAAGGCTTTAAATGATCACCATGTGCTGCTTGAAGGAACACTTTTGAAGCCAAACATGGTGACCCCTGGATCAGAATCGCCAAAAGTTGCCCCTGAGGTTATTGCTGAGCACACTGTTAGAGCTCTGCAGCGTACTGTACCTGCGGCTGTTCCTGCTGTGGTTTTCTTGTCTGGCGGGCAGAGTGAGGAGGAGGCAACTCTCAACCTCAATGCTATGAACAAATTAAAGGGGAAGAAGCCATGGTCTCTTTCCTTCTCTTTTGGAAGGGCTCTTCAGCAGAGCACACTCAAGGCATGGTCTGGAAAGGAGGAAAACGTAAAGAAAGCTCAAGAAGCCTTCCTGACGAGGTGCAAGGCGAATTCAGAGGCAACTCTGGGAACCTACAAGGGTGATGCAAAGCTTGGTGAAGGTGCGTCTGAGAGCCTCCATGTGAAGGACTACAAGTACTGATCAACGTTGGAGTCTGAGAGAAATCGTCCTTGAGGATCCAAGTTCGTTATGCTAGAGACATGAATCGATGGGTCCTTCTCGGTGAAGATCAGGGGTCGACTGCTGCGGATTGATTGATCGATTTTGTTCGTCTTTTTCCTTTTTTTCCAGTGTTTCTGTGCTGTTGTCAGTTCAGTGTGTTAGGTTTGTAATTATCGGTTTGTATCAAACCTTTGAAGGAAGACGTAGTTGCTTATCTGATATTTAGGTTTGGGGCATTAACTGAGAGTCTGATACGGAGTTCTTGTTTTGAATATCTTGCTTGCTTTTGGCTCTGAACTCCGCCTATGTTTATAGCCGGTTTCAAGCCCGGGTAAAGGAGGAGGGTTGTGTTAGGCCATCAACAGCCAATGTAAAAATTTGTTGAATCTATCATGAACATGGACAATAGACGTTATAATGTTAATGCTAGGTCGTTGCCCGTAAGTAACGCGCTGCATGGCTCGAGTACAGTGATAAGTGAGTTAGAGCCGCTGCATCGGCGCCCGGATGTAGTGTTAAATGAGCAAGAGCTACCGCGTCATTCTGGACGCACGCGGCTAAAGAAGTTAGTCCATAAGAGCAAAATTAGATTTGGTACTTGGAATGTTGGGACATTAAATTGTAAATCTGTAGAGGTTGTAGGGGTTATGATTCAAAGGAAAATCAATATCATTTGCTTGCAAGAAACAAAATGGCGTGGAGAAGAAGCTAAGGATATTCAAGGTTTCAAACTTTGGTATACAGGAAAAGTAAGTGCACGCAATGGAGTAGGCATCATTATAGATAAGGAGTGGAAGAAGAGCGTTGTAGCAGTTAGCAGAATTGGAGATAGAATTATTTCTTTAAAATGATAATTGGACGTGAGACTGTTAATATTGTTAGCGCTTATGCGCTGCAAGTCGGGACAGAAGCCAGTCTTAAGGAATTATTTTGGGAGGATCTAGAGGGGTTGATTCGACACATACCACAGAGTGAAAAGATTTTTATTGGAGGAGACTTTAATGGGCATGTCGGGAGGGAAGCTGGTCAGTATGCGAGGGTGCATGGTGGTTTTGGTTTTGGAGAGCTAAACAATGAAGGACAAACTCTTCTTGATTTCTCATTGGCGTATGATTTTAAGATTGCCAACACTTGTTTCAAGAAGAGAGATGAGCATCTCATCACTTACAAAAGTGGAGCCTCAAGGTCGCAGATTGATTTTCTTTTGGTTAGGAACACAGATAGAAAACTTTGTAAAAACTGTAAGGTGATACCCGGAGATGCTGTAACGACACAACATAGGGTCCTAGTCCTTGATGTGTGTATTATGAGTAAAATCCAAAAAAGTCGACAAGTAGTAACACCAAGGATTAGGTGGTGGCAATTAAAAGGTGAGAAGCAAGATATTTTCAAGCGAAATCTTTTGGATAAAGGAATTTGGGATTCTCAGGGAAGTGCTAACATTATATGGGAGGATATGGCTAAAAAGATACGGGAGGTTGCAAAAGTAGTTTTGGGAGAATCGAAAGGTTCTAGTCCGAGAGATAAGGAGTCTTGGTGGTGGAATAATAGTGTACAGGACAAAATCAAGTATAAGAAGAACTGTTTTAAAGCCATACATTTGTGTAACAATGAGGAAAATTGGGAGAGGTACCGTATGGCTAAGAAGGAAACTAAGAGAGCTGTGGGTGAAGCTCGTTCTAAAGCTTTTGAAGAATTTTATAAGAACCTTGAGACGAAGGAAGGAGAGCAAAATATTTATAAGATTGCCAAGAGTAGGGAAAGAAAATCAAGAGATCTAGAACAGGTAAGGTGTATTAAGGATGAAGAGGGAAGAATTTTAGTTACAGATGATGAAATTAAAAATAGATGGGAGACTTATTTTTCTAAACTTTTCAATGATGGAGAGGATTTATCTAGTAACTTGGAAGATTTAGTAACTGGTGAAGGAGAATAAAATTTGTCATTCTATCGAAAAATACATGATAAGGAGGTAAAGGAAGCTCTTAAGAAAATGGCAAATGGTAGAGCGAACGGACCTGATTGTATATCTATCGAAGCGTGGAAATGTTTAGGTGAAGAAGGGGTGAGATGGTTAACTAAGTTATTTAATGTGATTTTACGGTCCAAGAAAATACCTGATGAGTGGAGGAGAAGTACATTAATTCCTATTTATAAAAATAAAGGAGATATTCAGAATTGTACTAACTATAGAGGGATTAAACTCATGAGCCACACAATAAATTGTGGGAGAAAGTAATTGAGCACAGGTTGAGATTGGAGACAAGTATTTCTGAGAATCAATTTGGTTTTATGCCAGGTAGATCAACTACAGAGGCGATTTATCTACTAAGGGGATTAATGGAAAAGTATCGTTGTAAAGATAAAGATCTACACATGGTTTTTATTGATTTGGAAAAAGCTTATGACCGTATACCAAGAGAAGTGCTTTGGAAAGCGTTGGAAAAAAAGGGAGTACGGATTGCTTATATTAAAGCCATACAAGATATGTATGAGGGGGTAAAAACTAGTATAAGAACGCCTAGTGGTCAAACAAAGGATTTTCCTATAAAGATTGGACTACATCAGGGATCATCTCTGAGTCCTTATTTGTTTAACTTGATTTTAAATGTTTTGACGGAACATATTCAAGAGGAAATCCCGAAATGTATGCTCTTCGCGGATGATATAGTTCTTATAGCAGAGACAAGAGAAGAGGTTAATTGCAAACTTGAGTTATGGAGGAGGACATTGGAGTCGAAAGGTTTTCGTCTGAGTAGAAGTAAGACGGAATATTTATATTGTAAATTTGGTAAAGGACTATTCGAAAATAATTTGGAAATGAAATTGGGAGATCAAATTATACCTCAAGTGGAAAAGTTTAGATATTTAGGAGCCATTATTCAAAATGATGGCGAAATCAGTGGAGATATTTCACATAGAATTTAAGCTGGGTGGTTTAATTGGAGAAAAGCTAAAGGAGTTATTTGTGACCGTAAGGTGCCTAATAAACTTAAAGGAAAGTTTTATCGTACTGCTATCAGACCGGCAATGTTATATAGTAGTGAATGCTGGGCTCTAACGGGACAGCAAGAGCATAAAGTTGGAGTAGCAGAGATGAGAATGTTACGATGGATGTGCGGACATACACGTAAAGATAAAATTCGAAATGAGCACATACGCAAAAAAGTGAGGGTGGCACCTATTGAAGAAAAAATGGTAGAAAATCGGTTGAGATGGTTTGGGCATGTACAAAGAAGACCAAGGGAGGCACCAGTGAGAAGAGTGGAACATATAACTTTGAGTCCGATTAAGAGAGGTAGAGGAAGGCCTAAGAGAACACTCTTGGAAGTTGTTGAACGTGATCTCTTAATTAATAATATTTTTAAAAGCTTAATAAATGATAGAGCACAATGGCGTCTTGCAATCCATGTAGCCGACCCCACCTAGTGGGATAAAGGCTTGTTGTTGTTGTTGTTGTTGTTTGCTTGCTTTCGGCTCTGCTGCTTAGAAAGGCTCTCCCCCCAATTTTCTGTTAATATTCATGGCTGTTTTTTAACTCAGTTGTTCTCATCCGTTGTAAATGCAATATTCAAATGAAATTTTGGTCAAGAGTAAGAACAATACGATGAAGGGACAGAGATTTTGTTGTATATAGTGGTTAAATTTAATTCTTTTTTCTCTGGCAAATTTTTTTTGGATATGTTAAATAATGTTGGTACTTTCGTTAATTCAAGATATTAATCTAACTTCTCTTTGATTTCTTTTTCTATATGTAGTTAAAAACATATATATCTTTTAAAAATAAAATTACTTAAATACCTTGGATATCATATTATGAATAAAAGTTACTTTTTTAAAAAAAAAAAAAAGGTCAGAGACAATGTGAGCGTGTCTTAACTTACAAAAGAAAAAACGATATCCGTTTACCTCCTAAAGAAGTTTGCCTGACTTACTCAACCAAGTATAATAGCCTCCTCGTATGTCACTCATGCTCTTCAGATTTAGAATTGGTTCGTGTTCTTCCGTGTTTATGATGCGCCTAATCTTTCTCCCTCAATTTTTTTTTTTTTTGGGGGGGGGGGAGTTTGCCAAGTCTACATAGATAAAGCTTAGTCCTGGCTGACTGAAATTTGATTTGTTAGGCTATTCAGATTTAACGGGTCCAACAATGGAAATCCAGATAATGCAATGTAAGAAAACCGTTATTGATGTTAACAGCTATCTATCCACACCAGAGCCCAGATTGCGAATTGCCTTGCAAGTTAATTTGGGAATACGGGGCACATAAATCACTTTGGAAGGCAGGATAGTGGGATTCTAACGGAAAAGCACAACTCGGGCAAGGACAAAGATGACCAGGAAAGAAGAGTAGCAACTTGCAAGAGAAAGATGCATAAACTAATATGAGTGAAAGTCTGAAACTATAGCACAGCTGCATACAAAGGAACAGCCTACATATGCACAAAGACGAGCATGTAACTATGTATATAAACATCCAAACTAACAGAGTCAACCCATGCCTCTCCTCAACGAGCCTTGCCAGCCACCCCCAAAAATTTTAAAAATGCAACGGGGCCAATTACCTAGCAGTTCAAAATTTAATAACTCCCCATATGTTAGCTATGAATACTACTGCAGCCATTAAACTGACAGAGAATACCAAGGTAGATGACCGGATCCTGGCACGAGAAGAAACCTTTGATGTGCCCTTAACTGATTTGCACAACATGGTTTCTTTTAAACCTGAGATAGAATCTTCATTTGTAACAAGTTGCTGAGAAATATTATTACTGTCAACTGACTCAGGAGTCTGGGGTTCACTCTCAGCATTAGCATCCTCTTCTGCAGCATTATTTTCTGAGGCTTCAGTCTCCTGCAAAAGAGCAATCCCACAAATCTCACAAGAAGCGCCAAATAACCTTCTGTTTAATACATAAGTTCTACCATGTAAACACTTACCCTTGTGATGATTGGTTTTGAATCATGGTTTTCTTGTACATAACCCCCACCTTTCTCAATTTTAAGTAGAAGAATTCTTCTGGGAGCATTACCCTGCCCTTGGATCATAGGGTTCATGTTTACCTCTTCATTTCGCCCTTGGCGAGTCCTAATCCTGATCCCAGTCCCAGCACCATTATCACCGCCAACAACTGTATTGTAGTTTCTTGGTTCCTGACAACCATTTAACACACTGTAGACTTGGTCAAAAGCAACATCAGATGGCAAAGCCATCTGAGAATGGCTTTGGACTATCCCAATATTGCTCTTCTGGTCAAAACCACTGAGGTCAGGCGTAATGGCTCCGGTAAATTCTGAAGCTGTATCTATCATGGAAGGAATCCTGTTCTCAATTGCCTCCTCAGGATGCACAGCATGCAATGCTTGACGATACTGCAGAATACAATAAGATCATAGCATTATACAAGAGATGCAATTATTAATGCTAATAACACTCTCAAACACAACTAGATTATGCATGTTGCAAACTGATGTGTCAATCTGGCAGCCAATTAGTGGGAACCATTATATAATTTTTTCTTTTTGGTTAAAAAAAAAAAAAAGAATTAAAGCTACCACTTCAAGTTGGAAAACCAACACATGTTCATTCCGCAGCGAAATCCAAAATGGCATAAATTTATAACAGGCTCCTTACCGGCATATTGGCCATTTGCACATCTGAGTCATTGCCAGATCCATAGTCCCTAGGATTTAAAACGCCAGAGGTTGGCTTTTGACTGATGTAGTCCTCACAGGACAACCCGCCATAATTAATGCATGAGTCAAAGTACTCTGAAAAATTTGTCTCATTTGTGCCATATGAAAGTTGCACCCCAGAATAGCCATCTGATACATTGCTCACTGGATCATAAAATTCTGACAGCACATGCATATGTAACGGGGAGAACATCTTGTCATCAAATCCAGTTATTGGTTCATTAAATATATCAAGGTTCAACAGCGGATCCTCCTGAAGAAGGAAGCAACAACTACAAGTTCTAGGTAAACAATTTCAAAATACACAAACCGAAACAGAAAGAAATAAACAAGAAAGACAAAATAAGACTTGTAGAAACTCAATTACTGTATCTGACCTCTATAGCTGTTTTATCTACATTTTGATTTTGTGCGTCACAAGCATCACCCCCATCACTATGGCAATCAGCTGATGTTATTACGTTAGATGTGGTTTCTTCAGTGTTCTCAGAAATACAGAATGGAGCTATCCGCTGCTTATCATCTTCTGGAGCCACCGACGGGGATACCACAGCCACACCAGCATCAGACTGTATTTCTTCTGGAGAGTAATTAGCAGCAGTAGGGGTTGACACAGTCCGTTCCACTTCTTCACAGTTTGAAACTTCAAGACTCTCATCTTGTTTCTTAAACAAACGACAGAGGACATAGGCATTCTGGCACAAGTCAAAACCATCAAATCAAAATTCACCGATATATCATCATCTACGTAAAAATATAGTCAGCCAAAAGTTCTATGAACACTTAGGTAATCAAACTAAAGGAGAGCTATTTCCAAAGATATTGGATGCAACATTGCAAGGTTGCAACGATTCGATGTGACAACCCCACGAAAACAAGATATGAAGAAGCAAATTTAAACAATATAAAACATGAGAGAAGGCTTTACCTGTCCAGGATTGGTACCATCAAGCTCCTTCAGAGTGGGACGGTACTCATGCATAACCCAATGGGTTCTCTTCCCCTTGGGAGCACGACCACTGTAGAAGACTAAAGTCTTCTTCATTCCTATCAACGTGGACCCGGACTTAATTTTGCGATCCTTGCCAGTTGCCTTCCAATACCCTTGATTTGTTGCTCGGTTCAATCTATGGCCATTCGGATACTTGCGGTCCTGTGGACAGAAGAAGAACCACTCTGGATCCTTGTTCCGTATCACCGATAAATCTATTGACAAGCCAAATCAATCGAAACCAGAAAGAAGCAAATGAGCGCATAAAATAGCACACGAAGCACCAAGACGAGCTAATTTGCACAGAAGTTTTTTTCTTTTTTCACATCAATTGTACACTAATCCTGCAATCTTGCATACCACTTGTTTCATAGAATCACATCGAAGAAAATTGAAAAAGAGAAGCATTTCACGTTTGTTCTCAATGATTGAAAGATGGAAAACCATTTTTTTCTATCGCGTTCAATTCTTAAAACCCGTCATCTTTTTTTCCCCATCGCGTTCAATTCTTAATAGACACAAGTAAAATTGCAATGAGTGGAAGAATGAATAGTGTGCACAGCAAAACAAGACAAGCAAAGTCTTGCAACTTTCCCAATTTCAAGATGAAAGGAAAAAGGAACAAATACCAGGCAAATCCCAGGGCTCCCATTTGCAAACATCGATTTCCCGGATAACCCAGACTTCGTCACCATAACCATTAATCTTCTGTCTCAGGTAAAAATCAACAAGCTCCTCGTCGGTGGGCCGAAATCTGAAACCCAGAGGCAGCGAATTCAGAGGCAACACAGCCGTCTCATCCGCTCGCGGTGGCGGCGGATGACAGGTAGTAGCCGCACCCATCCGGAAGTATCAGCAGGAGTTTCGAAGAAAAAAAGGGCGGAAAAAGGGAGTGTTTGAAGAACCCGTCGATCAATTATAGAGAGAGAGAGAGAGAGAGGAAGACCAAGAAGGAGAGCTTAGAATCAAGATGATTCAGAGGATTTTTGGGTGCGATGGGCCAGGTAGCTTGATCCTTCGCTCTTTTACAATGGGTTAAAAAGAGAGTGAAACGCGTTCGGGAAAGCAGCTAACCACGAAGCGTGGTCAGATACCATGACATGACCACAGAATAGTCAGTCACAGTGCCAAACCAAGGAAGGGACGGAACCGTGTGTACCATATTAACCTCGCCGAGCCACTAGATTCACAGGCAATGCCAGTCCAATGCGAAACGAGTTTGGTAGTAACACTCGCAGGATTGGGTTGGCAGCCAAGTGGGACTAAGAAGCACTGTGACAACAAGACGACAAACTGAAAAAGCGCCCAGAGAGAACGACCAATAATATAAAGACGCCTGGCTTAAGTGGGCCCTCTCATTGACGTAGTCAGCAAGGAAACCTGAGTGACTGTCTTTTTACCCATACCCTTACATGCTCACTCTCCTAGAGTCGCAGGTTAAACTTTCTGCTCGTGTGGCCCTGCATGGTCGGAGTGGAAGGTAAAATGTTCGAATTGATGTGAATGCGTTTAAAAAAATTGTTACTCTCTAGATTCTAGACGGCGTGAATGGAAAATATGGAAGTATTATTTTTGAGTTATTTAATTTACATGGTAGAATATTTTGTTTTGGGACATGATAATGCCACAATGTCTGGTATTTTAGGAATGATGCACAAGGGATATGCAGCATGGTAGCTTCCTGTGGCCCAAAGGATTAGAACTTTCCTCTGGCTCATGTAGAAGAGCAAGTTACTTGCTAACTCCGAACGATCTAAAAGGATGACGATGCAAGATACACAATGCTCTCTTTGCAACGCACCTGTTGAAGATATAGTGTGTGTTTGAATTAAAAAATTTATAATTGAGGTTAGGATTCAATTGAGATTAGCAAATTAAGGTTAGAAGAAAAGTCAGTTGATATAACGTGACTTATATTTGGATACCATTTTTTTTAAAAGTCAGTCAGATAAACTAAAATTTGTTTGGATGGTTTAATTCAAAAGCCAATTGAGATGTTTAATGGCAAAAATAAGCATGAATTTTTTATCTTAAATATTAAATCTTAAATGAGCATGTTTATATTTTTTTGACTAACTAATAAGTAAAAATATTAAACTTAAAATTACAATTAATAAGTAAAATATTTTAAACAAACATTAATTTTTTCCTTTAACTCGAGAGGGTTTATGAGTTAATTATTTCCCCAAATCACTCAATTCATATAAATAATTCACAACCAAGGGTATCACAGTGTAATATTAGGAAATTGGCCAATCATTAGTGATCTCCCTTCTAGCAAGGTTTTTAGAGAATCAATTTTTGAATACTTTATCTTTTCCAGAACTTCAACAACTTATCATAAAAATTAAAATACAAGATTGAAGCAAGGAACTGGTACCACATCAGCACATCATCACACATCAACACTTCAATCATATCCATACTCAAATTTATTAACAACAATGGGCAAATCTTGGTAATTGAACTTATCAAACTACATTATCAATACACATGTGCCATCTTTAAATAAAGAAGTTATCTATGGCAATTCACGATCAAGCGATTATTTTCCATTTGAGTTACAAACACTGTATACACGTGTACACAAACACCATTTGAGTTAGAGAATCACGAGCGAGCACCCACAGCACCACAACAGCGAGATGAGATCCGGTAAAAAATGAGAGACCAAGAGGCGAGAGGCAAAAGAGGATGAGGCCGTTTGCTGAGTCAAGGTCAAGCTGTGAGAGTGAGTGTGAAGCTTGGGGTTTTTAGGGTTCAGATAGAACTGGGATGCAGAGTGGCATTTACTTAGAGATGAAGGGGAGAGAGAACAAGCGATGTAATAGAGAGAGGGGGGAACGATGATGCTTATGGTGAATGTGGGGGTAGTGCAACAACTCTGGATGAGGATTGTAACAGTACGGAGCCACCCCTTGGGCCTCGACTCGGTACTGGACTCTGGCCCATCACTGGACCAAAGCCGACTTTCCCACAGGTGGTACTGTGGTTATTCCTCACCACTGCCTCTCCAGGGTCTTTTGGAACCTCCCCAGACTCGAACCTCCAACCTCTACCACCTTAATGAAGTTGAGGCGAAGTCTGGTACCATTGGGTCACTTGACTCAATGGTACCAGACTTCGCCTCAACTTCATTAAGGTGGTAGAGGTTGGAGGTTCGAGTCTGGGGAGGTTCCAAAAGACCCTGGAGAGGCAGTGGTGAGGAATAACCACAGTACCACCTGTGGGAAAGTCGGCTTTGGTCCAGTGATGGGCCAGAGTCCAGTACCGAGTCGAGGCCCAAGGGGTGGCTCCGTACTGTTACATAAAAGGCGCCTTTTATGTAACAGTACGGAGCCACCCCTTGGGCCTCGACTCGGTACTGGACTCTGGCCCATCACTGGACCAAAGCCGACTTTCCCACAGGTGGTACTGTGGTTATTCCTCACCACTGCCTCTCCAGGGTCTTTTGGAACCTCCCCAGACTCGAACCTCCAACCTCTACCACCTTAATGAAGTTGAGGCGAAGTCTGGTACCATTGGGCTATATGTAACACCCTCAAATTTACAGACCGATTTTTCGTAAATTATTAAAACCATTATCATGGTAGAAAAATTTCTACCACGATACATCCAAGACAATATACCACAGGTCTTAAAATATCTAAAAAAAAATTAGAACCATGAGGGACAGACATGATCCTCATAGCATGTTATTCAAATCAGATCATAAATCAAGAGGGACAGACATAATCCTCTTGGTCATATAAATACTTTTAATAAAAAGGATTAGAGTTTACATGCTTCACAAAGAAGATATGTCCTAAGTTGGCACAAGATACATTGTATAATCTAAAATAAGAGGCAACGTAAAAGATGGTGTCTCATACACCACAGTTACACCTCTGGTGCTTTCTCGGCCGGACTCGCTCCTGTAAAAATATTAACCACGGGGAATGAGACTTAAAAGTCCCAGTAACCAAAAATTAATATGTAATGATGCATGCGGATGTAACTAATCATGCGATTGCTAAGTGGGCACACAAAACATTTAACCGAACAATACTTTCAAACAAACCGAACAAGTATTTAATTTGCATGACTGCACCTTATATCCTCCTTTCGCCATGCTCGGACGCCAAATCACCCGGCCAAAGGTGAGTTGGACCAAGCGACACGCCACTCATTGGGTCCAATGAGGGCTTACCACGTGGTAATAATTAACCGAACAGAAATTCCCATTAACACCATACATTAAAATACCCTGACAAGTCATGCATCATTCAAATATCCAAACAGGAATATATCCGAACAATAATATCTCATCATGATAAACAAAATAAATTTTTAACCCACTTGGCAATAATTTCAAACAAGTATATACAGTATTTATTTTCAATAATTCATAATTTTTCCAAACAACAAAACAACACATAACCATTCACAAACACACTCATCACAACACATTAATAATGGTTACCTTGTGTCTTGAATAACAAGTTCCCCTTCACAACTCCTTTTTCACCACTATCTTTGTCAATATAATCTACATAATTATTTCACAATACTATATATTAATTTTACATTAAAATAAATAACTCTAATTTAAAGAGTTAGAAAGTCTTAAATCTATAGTCCATATTAACACTAATTTAAGATTTATGCCTCATTTAACTTCCCAAATTCTTTTCTAAAATTCTCGTACCCTAATGAACTATTTTTTTTATCCTCAATTCACTTCTAGTATCACAATTTCATCCTTCTACATTCTAAAAATTCATCCAAAAATAAATTAAAAATTTTAGAATTATCCTGAAGCCTCAAATCACCTTTCTATAACCTCAAAAATACCTATTCATACTTAAATAAATATTTAATAATCATAGGTTTATCCCTACATCTCAGATTCCACATAAATTCAACCATATAGATCTAGATTTTAACTCAAAAATTCTTAAACATGAGTTTCAACCTTAAGAAAATATTCTATAATATTTATATATCCCTAAGAATTTTAACCTATATTTTTAATCCATCATATCATCAGATTAACTATCCTATAGAAAAATCCTAATCAAAATATTTACTCTATCCTACAAAATAATCATATCACTAGAAAGCTAATATTATTTAGAAAATAACTATAAAATTAATTTTGTAATTAAATAAATTTTTAAATGCTAATCTAAACAGGAAAGTTAGAACATACCTGAAGAAAAAAGAAAATAATCCCCCCTTGCGAGAAAACGCCGAGCAACGTGAGAGGAAGAGAGAAAAATAATATAAAAATGGGATTGTGAGTCCCAAAATTATATTAAAAAAAACTATAGGTTTGAATTTAATTATTCAAACCTTTGGGCCCAAAGTTGCAATTTTCTCTAAATTGCATCTTAGCCTCTCATGCTTCCTAATGCACACCCCCCTCCTTTTTATACATGAAGGCACCTCTTCTCTTCCCTCATCTAACCAATGTGGGACTTAGAAACAACAACCTTCCACCCCCCCTTTTTTTTTGTTCCTTCTACCTTCTCTCTTTTTTTTTAACACACACATAAAAAAAATTATTTATGTATTATATCTTAACTAAATATTGCTTATGTGGTTTTAAATTTAAATTTTTAAATTCATAATTAAATACCTAATCATAATATTATTTCTAAATAACCTCAAATAATATAAATTCCTATTATTATCATTTTTTTCCTCAAAACCTAAATTCCACAATTTCTTTATTATATAAAAATCAGGATGTTACAATTCTCCCCTCCTTTTAGAAATTTTGTCCTCAAAATTTAATAGATAAGCTTAGAAACTATGTACCTAAGCAAATAAATGTGGATAATCTCGCCTCATACTCTCCTCGGTCTCCCAAGTAGCATCACCTAGGGCTCCACCCTTCCAAATCACCTTCACGAGTCGGATGGTCTTATTGCGTAGTTGTTTGTCCTTAAAGTCCTCAATTCGCTCCGGTTCGGATCTAAAGGTCAAATTCTCCCTCAATTCTACTTCTTCAGGTTCAATAACATGGGAGGGATCCGGGTTGTACTTCTTCAACTGTGATACGTGGAACACATTATGGATACCTGCAATCTGTGGAGGTAATGCAACTCTATATGCAGTAGATCCAATTCGCTCCAAGATCTCATACGGGCCCATAAATCTAGGTGTCAATTTCTTTGCCTTAATGGATCTACCAATGCCTGTCACTGGAGAAACCTTCAAAAATACATGATCTCCTACTTCAAACTCTAACGGCCGTCTCCTCTTATCAGCATAGCTCTTCTGTCGGCTCTGAGCGGTTAGCAATTTTTGCTTAATCATTGCAATCTTCTGGGTGGTCTGCTCTACAATTTCTGGACCAATGATACTCCTCTCACTTAATTCTGTCCAACATAAAGGCGATCTACACTTCCTTCCATACAAGGCCTCATAAGGCGCCATCCCAATACTAGAATGATAGCTGTTATTATAAGCAAATTCAGCTAATGGCAAATGATTATCCCAACTACCTGGTAGTTCAATGGCACAAGCTCTCAACATGTCCTCCAAAGTCTGGATCGTCCTCTCTGTTTGTCCATCTGTTTGGGGGTGGTATGCGGTGCTAAAACTCAGTCTGGTACCCATAGCCTTCTGTAGCGCACCCCAAAAGTTTGAAGTGAACCTTGGGTCACGATCTGACACAATTCTAGAGGGTATACCATGAAGTCTAACTATCTCCTTAATGTATATCTCAGCAAATTTCTCTAATGTAGAGGTAAACTTGATCGCCAAAAAGTGAGCTGATTTGGTGAGTCGGTCTACTATCACCCAAATAGCATCCTTACTCGAGGGTGTTCTTGGCAGTCCAGTGATGAAATCCATAGAAATATCATCCCATTTCCACTTTGGAATATCTAACGGTTGCAGTGTTCCAGCTGGCTTCTGATGTTCTATCTTTATCTTCTGACACGTTAAACATCTAGAAACAAATTCAGTTACATCTTTCTTCATTCCTGGCCACCACCAACCTCGCTTCAAATCATGGTACATTTTAGTTATACCGGGATGAATTGTATATTTGCTCCTATGAGCTTCTTCTAAAAGGATATTCCTCAATCTTGGATCATTAGGTACACAAACTCTACCTTTATACTTCATCACTGTGTCCTCAGAGATGGTAAAATTTGGGGCCTTACCTACCACTATCTCCTTCCTTATATTCCTTAAGTAGTCATCACTTTGCTGTGAGACTCTGAGATCTTCCCAGAATTTGCTCTCAAAGTCTGCTACCTGGAGTGCGGCCATTTGATGTTCAATCACATCTACTGGAACATCATGAAAACTGTTCCATAAATGATATTCATGAACCATCAAATGTGCAGCATGAATAGTCTTTCTACTTAAGGCATCAGCTACCACGTTAGCCTTACCCGGATGGTAATGTAATTCAAAGTCATAATCCTTTAGAAATTCCATCCATCGTCGCTGCCTCATATTAAGCTCTTTTTGATCAAATAAATACTTCAGGCTCTTATGGTCACTGAAGATTTGAAACTTAGATCCATACAAGTAGTGTCTCCATATCTTCAGAGCAAACACAACTGCAGCTAACTCCAAATCATGAGTAGGGTAATTTTCCTCGTGTGGTCTCAACTGTCTGGAGGAATAGGCAACCACTCGGTCATTTTGCATCAAAACACATCCTAAACCCTTTAAAGAAGCATCAGTGTACAGAGTGTACGGCACCACAGGGTCAGGAATAGTCAATACTGGAGTAGTGGTTAACCTCTTTTTCAATTCTTGGAAAGCAGCTTCACATTTGTCAGTCCAAATAAATGGGGCATCCTTCTTAGTTAGCTTAGTTAAGGGCATCGCAATTTGCGAAAATCCCTTAATAAAGCGACGATAATAACCTGCTAAACCTAAAAAGCTTCGTATCTCTGTAACAGATTTTGGCTGTTCCCACTTCATCACTGCATCAATCTTGCTAGGATCCACCGCAACTCCATCTCTGGACACAACATGGCCCAAAAACTTTACTTCTTGGAGCCAAAATTCACACTTGCTTAATTTGGCATAAAGCTTATGTTCCCTCAAAACTTGCAAGACGATTCTTAAATGTTCACCATGAGCCTCCTCATCCTTTGAATAAATAAGAATGTCATCAATAAACACTACTACAAACTTATCTAAATAGGGTCGAAAGATCCTATTCATGTAATCCATGAATACCGCAGGAGCATTCGTAAGTCCAAACGGCATCACCATGAATTCATAATGCCCATATCTCGTCCGAAATGCTGTCTTAGGTATATCCTCTGCTCTCACTCTCAATTGGTGGTACCCTGACCTTAAGTCAATCTTTGAGAAAACTGCGGATCCCACAAGCTGATCCAGCAAATCATCGATTCTCGGAAGTGGATATTTGTTCTTGATGGTTACTTTGTTCAATTGTCTATAATCAATGCACAATCGGAGGCTTCCGTCCTTCTTCTTTACAAAAAGGACTGGAGATCCCCAAGGTGAAACACTCGGTCTGATGAAACCCTTCTCAAGTAGCTCTTCGATTTGCTTTTTCAGTTCCGCTAACTCTGAAGGGGACATCCGATAAGGAGCCTTAGAAATTGGCCCTGTACCGGGTACCAATTCAATTGAGAACTCTACCTCGCGCTTTGGGGGTAAACCGGAGACTTCGTCTGGAAATACATCCGCAAATTCTTTGACAATTGGGATATTCTTCACGCCTTCATCAATCTCAGCTTGGATAGAGAAGAAAACCATGTAGGCCTGGCAACCCTTCTTCATACATCTATCAACTTGCGCCGCCGACAAGAAAACATGATCTTGAGTCTCGACTGGGGTCACCGACAAAGAAGATAAAGACACACTCCTCTCTCTACAATCTAGGATAGCACCATTTGCAGCCATCCAATTCATTCCCACAATTACATCCATACCTCTCAGTGGTAGGATAATTAAGTCCATAGTTGTTTTCCTATTTTTAAACTCGACTACTAGGTTAAGGCATGCCTTAGCGGTCCTCACAGATTCTCCCGCAGGAGTAGACACATTCATATCAAAAGGTAAAATACACACAGGCAAATCAAGGTTCTTTACACAAGTTTCAGAAATAAAAGAGTGTGTAGCACCCGAATCAAATAGTGCAACAATATCATGATGAAGGATTTTGATGTTACCTCTAATGGCATCTGGGGAGTTCATGGTGTCCTGAGTAAGAGCAAACACACGACCAGAGACAGTAGGATGTTGGGAAGGGTTCTTCATATTTGAGCCCTGGTTGTCCCCACAAAACTTTGCAATGTGACCGGGTTTCCCACAAATGTAACAGACCCAGCACTGTCCGAAATGACGACGCCCGCATTTAGTGCACTGTTGAGAGCTCGCTGTACTCGGGGCAGGGGTAGATACTGTTGGGCTCCTCTGTGACCCGTAATAACTACTATGATAGCTCCTCTGTCCTTGGCCCCTTTGAAATGGACCCTTCTGCCTTCCTTGGTTCCATGAGCTACTCGAACCCTGATGGTTTTTCTTCATAATGCCTCCGGTGGGTCGAGGGTAGGTTGGGGGTCTACTATATGAATAACCCCTCTTCTCTCTCTCAACCTCCTTCTTACTGCGAGCTACTACTTGTAGTTTTATGCACATTTCATCATAATCTCGGATATCTAGATGAGCCAATTGTTCCCTCAATTCTGGTCTAGCCTTCTCCAATAAGCGCTTAGCCTTCCATTCGGAATCATCCCTATACTGCAGGTACGTGGAGTATCTAGATAACTCCTGAAACTTAGCAATGAATGTGTCCTCATCGAGGTTCCCTTGCTTAAAGGCATGGAATTCCGCTTCCTTCTCAGACCTTAACTCTGATGGAAAGTAATGCCTGAATAATTTTTCCTTGAATTCCTCCCAGGTGAGTGTAGAATCATCCCTGGGCCCTGCTGTCTCCCACCAATCTCTTGCTCCTTTCACTAGGAGCACTAATGCTACTTGTACTTTTTGATTGCTGGTGCATGTGACTACTCGAAAGATGGATTCGAGTCTCTTCACCCATTCCTCTACCACGGATGGTTTAAGGTTACCATCAAACGTAGGAGGGTTAAACTTCCTAACAGTTTCCCACACATCAGTAATGGTCGGTGGGGCTCTCTGTTCCTCCTGCCTAATTTCTTTCCTTCTAGACTCATGATCTCTCAGAGTGGCAGGATGTGAGGAACTGCCTTCCCCCACATGACTCTCAACATGAGCCCTATCTCCATTTTCAGTTACCTTTTGCCTCTTTAGCTCCGTCAACTCTTGTTCGTATCCTTGAACCTTGTCTGTTAATGTTTTTACAAGCATTCTTAATTCCGCCAAGTCAGGCTCCTCATTTGGCAGTGGCGGTGGCAGGTGCTCATGTTGGAATCCTGAGTTACCACGAGTAACAGGCATTTTCTCTCCCCTCCTAAAGGATACAAGATATAAATAATAAAATTAGCCTAGCTATATCATGGCCATACAATGAGAAGCACCATAACAATGTATATTGCCAACCGACTATATGCTCTGATACCAATATGTAACACCCTCAAATTTACAGACCGATTTTTCGTAAATTATTAAAACCATTATCATGGTAGAAAAATTTCTACCATGATACATCCAAGACAATATACCACAGGTCTTAAAATATCTAAAAAAACAATTAGAACCATGAGGGACAGACATGATCCTCATAGCATGTTATTCAAATCAGGTCATAAATCAAGAGGGACAGACATAATCCTCTTGGTCATATAAATACTTTTAATAAAAAGGATTAGAGTTTACATGCTTCACAAAGAAGATATGTCCTAAGTTGGCACAAGATACATTGTATAATCTAAAATAAGAGGCAACGTAAAAGATGGTGTCTCATACACCACAGTTACACCTCTGGTGCTTTCTCGGCCGGACTCGCTCCTGTAAAAATATTAACCACGGGGAATGAGACTTAAAAGTCCCAGTAACCAAAAATTAATATGTAATGATGCATGCGGATGTAACTAATCATGCGATTGCTAAGTGGGCACACAAAACATTTAACCGAACAATACTTTCAAACAAACCGAACAAGTATTTAATTTGCATGACTGCACCTTATATCCTCCTTTCGCCATGCTCGGACGCCAAATCACCCGGCCAAAGGTGAGTTGGACCAAGCGACACGCCACTCATTGGGTCCAATGAGGGCTTACCACGTGGTAATAATTAACCGAACAGAAATTCCCATTAACACCATACATTAAAATACCCTGACAAGTCATGCATCATTCAAATATCCAAACAGGAATATATCCGAACAATAATATCTCATCATGATAAACAAAAATAAATTTTTAACCCACTTGGCAATAATTTCAAACAAGTATATACAGTATTTATTTTCAATAATTCATAATTTTTCCAAACAACAAAACAACACATAACCATTCACAAACACACTCATCACAACACATTAATAATGGTTACCTTGTGTCTTGAATAACAAGTTCCCCTTCACAACTCCTTTTTCACCACTATCTTTGTCAATATAATCTACATAATTATTTCACAATACTATATATTAATTTTACATTAAAATAAATAACTCTAATTTAAAGAGTTAGAAAGTCTTAAATCTATAGTCCATATTAACACTAATTTAAGATTTATGCCTCATTTAACTTCCCAAATTCTTTTCTAAAATTCTCGTACCCTAATGAACTATTTTTTTTATCCTCAATTCACTTCTAGTATCACAATTTCATCCTTCTACATTCTAAAAATTCATCCAAAAATAAATTAAAAATTTTAGAATTATCCTGAAGCCTCAAATCACCTTTCTATAACCTCAAAAATACCTATTCATACTTAAATAAATATTTAATAATCATAGATTTATCCCTACATCTCAGATTCCACATAAATTCAACCATATAGATCTAGATTTTAACTCAAAAATTCTTAAACATGAGTTTCAACCTTAAGAAAATATTCTATAATATTTACTATATCCCTAAGAATTTTAACCTATATTTTTAATCCATCATATCATCAGATTAACTATCCTATAGAAAAATCCTAATCAAAATATTTACTCTATCCTACAAAATAATCATATCACTAGAAAGCTAATATTATTTAGAAAATAACTATAAAATTAATTTTGTAATTAAATAAATTTTTAAATGCTAATCTAAACAGGAAAGTTAGAACATACCTGAAGAAAAAAGAAAATAATCCCCCCTTGCGAGAAAACGCCGAGCAACGTGAGAGGAAGAGAGAAAAATAATATAAAAATGGGATTGTGAGTCCCAAAATTATATTAAAAAAAACTATAGGTTTGAATTTAATTATTCAAACCTTTGGGCCCAAAGTTGCAATTTTCTCTAAATTGCATCTTAGCCTCTCATGCTTCCTAATGCACACCCCCCTCCTTTTTATACATGAAGGCACCTCTTCTCTTCCCTCATCTAACCAATGTGGGACTTAGAAACAACAACCTTCCACCCCCCCTTTTTTTTGTTCCTTCTACCTTCTCTTTTTTTTTTAACACACACATAAAAAAAATTATTTATGTATTATATCTTAACTAAATATTGCTTATGTGGTTTTAAATTTAAATTTTTAAATTCATAATTAAATACCTAATCATAATATTATTTCTAAATAACCTCAAATAATATAAATTCCTATTATTATCATTTTTTTCCTCAAAACCTAAATTCCACAATTTCTTTATTATATAAAAATCAGGATGTTACAAGGATGGAAGTGATCAAGGTGGAAGGCTAATGTTCATGGCTAAGAAAACAAGCAAGAGTGTAGAATCGAAGTCGATACGCTAGCGAAGAGGTGGTGTTTCATACAGAGACTCTTTGTTTAGCATTAATTTCTCGGGGTTCTTGTCTCAAAACCAGATTGAAGATGACATCATGCAATGCTGGGAAGGCCACTTCGCAAAGTTGAATGCGAAGTTGGAGAGTGAGGAATCAAATAAAGAAGACTCGGAGTTTGTGGAGGAGGATGAGATGACCTATGCTTGCATGTCACGAAGAAAGAGTACGAAGAGTGGTGCAGACTATGGAGGAACTCTCTCGTCATTAAACTATTAAAGCAAGGTACTTGAAAACCGACCGATTATTGAATGGCGGGAATCAAGATGGAGAGTTGGAGATCGGCCAAAAGTGCTTCAACATAGCTTGAATTCTGAAGGAAGAAGCAGATCTGTGGGCTTTGAAGCAGCTGGAGGTCATGGCACCATGCCCAAAGGAAAGGAAAGGCGCAGTTGGTAGATAAAAAGTAAGAAAGAGAAATCATCAAATTTAAAATGCATTTAATGCTTCCAATAGATATTAACATCGACGCTCAGGAGAAAAAAGCCAGATAAGTAAGCTTCAGTATTAACGCACGTTCAAATGCCAACTGAGGTTAAAAAATCATGTTAATCCAAACAAAACTTTTTTAACATTTTATATCCTAACTGTAGTTAAACCCATTCTAACAGAGGTTTGCATCTAATCCAAACATGCTCATAAACTATGTTCTCAAAGAATGCCCTCTAATGTTTGGAGGAAAGTACTGCCTGCTGACTTGCACACTAATTTTTATAGGAGTGACATTATTTCTTAGATTACACAGTGCCTTCAAAAAAACTTGCCTCCATACCTCCTGGAAGGTTGGGATTAGCATTTTGTGGTGGAAGCTGTGGCAAGTTAGGAATTGTAGAATCTTCAATGATGAATCTTTCACTGTGGATGCTATTCTCTCGTACATCCGAGCGGTTACTAATCACACTTTAAATACATTCTCCAAGATTACCTCTTTAATTGCTTTTGTCTTGACTTTTTCCTGGCTTTAAAGCTCTCCTGGTACTGTTTCGCTTTGAGTAATATATATGCATCCATTTTCACTCAAAAAAAAAAAAAAGCTGGATCTTTTTCATGACTTGAAAAAAATTAAAGCGAAAGGGACCTTCTCTGTTTTTTAGGCCACAGCACGTGCTCTGTTTTCCTCTAATTAAAATTCTGCCCGCCATACTTTATAATCTCATTTCATTTCTTTTCTTCTTCTTCTTCTTCTTCTTCTTCTTCTTCTTCTTCTTCTTCTTCTTTTTTATCGGTTCAATTCTTTCTAGCCTTTCCCAGCATGGTATGCGAAGTGTTTTGAATTATATCGTGGCTATATGATTTTTTTTTTTGTAATTTTATACAAATAGTCCAATTAAATAATAGTTTAGGTGAATATGTATCTATTATAATTGCTACCCAAAAGAAAGCTATATAATTTTTTATATATAAATGAGGTCAAATTGACATATAATAGTAGCGTGGAATCGATGGTATGAAATACTGAAATACTACTGTTTTTATCATATTGAGATGTTTCTTCTGTAGGAAGGAGGATAACAAATAGTCCATTTGTTCAAAATCATATAATGCAGTTAATTTGCTTTACAATTTAATTTCAATTGAGATTTAGTGTGTGTTTAGTTTTTCGATAACCAAATGTCAATTTATTAAAAATTTATTTGATAAAAATTAATTTAGTAACAGTCAATTATTATAATAAAATTTATGTTTAGATATATTTTTTAAAAAAATTAATTTCATAAACTGAAAATTGTTTGAATTATGATAATAAGATGTACGTTCAATTATACAATTATCAAATAGGACATTAATTTATGATTATTTATAATTGTTATTATACAAATGTAACATATTTAAAATATTTTAAAAATGTGATAAAAATTTTAAATAACATAAAATTTTATATTTTAAATAATAAAAATATAAAATATAAAGTTTGATATAGTAAAAAAATTATATAATAAATAATTTAACATACACTAATACTGAAAATTAACATAATTCAAAAAATATATATGATAATTTTTTATTAGAAAAAGTTTGACCAACTGGACAAACATTGATTGTTATTTAAATGATTACTGTAGTGTTAATAAAGTAACAATAATTTTTAAATAAAAAAATAATATATTAAATGGATAGTGTGATCAAATAATATTTTACTTTTTAAATCCTTCTTCAAGTTATTTTGCCTAATCCATGTCCAAACCATCTTAAAAAGTACTTTCAAAAATCATATTTTTCTACCTATATAGTATCTAAAAAGCTTTCAACATTTTAGATGTCAGAATGTGCTTTTAAATATCAAATGTAGTGTACCCAAATAGGCCCTTAATATTTTGTAGTTACATTTTAAATTTTTTGAACTTGTTTTTTTCTTATAAACTAGGCAGTTTTTCATGCATTGTATAAGTTAAAATTAATAAATTTGAAATAAATGTCATCGACATCATTAATATCGATACATCTAAAGTGGTTAAATTTTTTTATCTATTCAATCATTTTCATTCTTTGATATTTTATTAGTACACATCTTGATTTTATTTCTTGAGCCTATAGTAAAAAATCTATTTAGAAAATACTTATTCTTAGAGTGTTTAGAGAGTATTGGCAAAAAAAAAAAAAAATACTTCTTTAGAATTCCCAATAACCTCTCATTTTTTATTGCATAAAAAAATTAAACACTAGTATATGAATTATGACATAAACTATATTTTCAAAAATATGGATATAACAAAGAATCCAAAGGGATTCCTCTTTTTTTTAAAAAAAAAATTGCATTATATTCTTTTGCATTTTCTAGTTCCTATTCTTTTTTTTAGAGTACTTAAGGACAAAAAGCTACCAAAGAGATACCTCTACCACTCAGGATTTGCTTGTTCAAGGTATTTAAATAGTCATTGTGTTATCTTGTCAGCACAAAATGTATGGTGAAACATTCATAGTTTGAAGGGCCAAGATCACGAGATAAAGATTAATGTTGTAAATCAAACTTAAACTTTTTTTTTTTACAGATAATGTTTATGGATGATAGTTGAAAAGAGTTAATTGATATTGATTATAATGAATCAAGAAAATACATAAAAAATAAGAAAATAAATTAAATCTTATTAATTAGAAACATTAAAAAAGCATGAAAAGGTACAGTGAATACAAAATGATAGTTGGACAGAGTTAATGTTAACAATTAAGAAAATTTAAAAATAGAAATTTCTTTTGAATCAATGCTCCTATAAAAGTAAACTAAAAATACATAAAAAAATAGAAAAATAAATTAAATCTTATTGATTAGGAAAATTGAAAAGGCATAAGAAAGTATAATGAATGAAAAAGAATATTTGGATGGAGTTAATGCTAACGATTAGAAAAATTTAAAAATGGGATTGTTTTGGAATCAATGTTCCCATGAAAGTAAATTAAAAATAAATAAAAATTTAAAAATAAATTAAATCTCATTAATGAATCAACAGAAATTTTCATATTAATGTTAACTTAAAATCTATCAACTAATGAGAGTCAATTTTTTTTTTTTGAAAATGAAACTACTCTTGAGTCAATGTTCTCGTAAAAGTAAATTAAAATATGTAAAAAATAAAAAAATAAATTAATTCTCATTAAATGCTCTTATAAAAGTAGACTAAAATATATGAAAAATAAAAAATAAATTAAATATCATTAATGAATTAAGAGAAATTTTTATATTAATATTAGTTTAAAATTTATTAATTAATGAGAGTTGATTTCTTTTTTTTTATCAATCAAATTGAAGCTACAAAATTTATGTATGTATGTATGTATAAATCTAATGACTTTAATTGATTTATACATACATACATATATAATATATATATATATATATTAATATTGATGATGATATTGATATTGACAATATTGATAATGGTGATAAGTCACTTTGGTAGACATTTGATAAAATTCTCCCCGTCAATATTACTGAAAGCTTACTTACAAAGTAAAATCGAAGAGAATATTAAAATAAATAAATAAATAAATCAACTTGTCTGATTAACATGTCATGGGCACATTAAATGCTTGAAACTCAACGGGTGGGATGATTGGAAGTCCAAAGCACTCGCGCATACCTCAAGAAGTCAAGCTCCTAGGCGTATATTATTACTATTTTTAACATTCTTGACGATTTTATTATAAATAAAAGAGAAGATAACCAATTTACAAAGTTTGATTAAAAGAAGAAAAATAATTATTGCTTAAATTTAAATAGTTATTAACTAAAAAAATAAAAATAGTCATTGTTATTTACAATACTAAAAATTCAGTGTCATTAAAAAATTTGTAGTGCAAAATTTGTCATTTATTATCATAATCATATACAAAAGAAAAAAAATTATTACTCAAACTAAAATAACAACACTTGAAAGCATTATAATCATTTGACAAATAGATATTAATGTCGAAAAAATTTCAAAAAATTTGAGAAGAATTATTAGATTTCATGGGACCTCACTGTTACTTATACATTTTAAGAGATTTTCCTGTCATTTCCCATTCATATTCATACCATACCATTACTGGAAAGAGTTTAGCAGGTCTCAAGAGTGACCAAATGCATTGATTTTTGAAGTAATTCAAAAGCATTTACCCAGACAGAGTACACTCGTAAGTAATTTTCAATAATATCATGGTAACATAGGAAAAAAAATTAACGCGTGTGTATCAATTTTTCTCCTTGGGGTACAACTAAACCGGGACATAAAATTGAGAGTGAGATAGCTCATAAAACTCTCTAGTCTTAGCTAAGAAGCTAAGAGTGTGTGTGTGTGTGTATAACATGTGGCCTTCCCCATCGTCCTTGGTTACTGGCTGACCCTAGTATTATCTCACACTCGAAAATCTTTGACGTGTTTCTCACTGTAATAACCTTTGGTGGGATGCGTACTACAGAATGTGAAATGACGAAGGAAGAATTGTAGAGGGGAAAACAAAATTAAAAAATTAAAGGTTGATAATCAACTTTCTTGCCGTTGGCTAAAAGAGAAAGATGAAGTGAGAAAAGGAAATAAAGAAAAAAAAGGACTAAAGTATATGCAATCATGCTTCCCACTTTACGCTGCTCTTCGTTATCCCTTTCCTTTGTGCCTTTAAGGTTTCCCACATACATACTTTTTATTTTGTTATTTTTTTGACATACTTATGTGATTGAATTAAATTTAAGTATTATTTAGATGCAGCTTTCTTAAAAACATTTTTTTACATTCAAACATACTCAAAATTTATACTTAAACGACTATGGTCTTTTTTATTAGGATCGATACTTACTACTTATATGTATTTGACATTGTGCTTTTTGGTTTTATTAAATATTGAATTTTGATGCTCGAAAAATTATTTATTTGTGCTCGTCTTAAAATAAATAAATTATTTTTAATTTGTTTTTTCATAATATATTTTTGATAAAATATTACATGAGCACAGAGGAGTAGGATTGCGAGGCCAAAAAAAGCGACTAACTTTTTGTATTAAGCTCCACGTGGCAACACGTCAAGGGGCGTCATCAATTGTTCACTTGGGCTCAGAAAATAAATATATTTTTCCCTATCCAAATCCGTGCACTTTCTGAAGGAAAAAGAAAATAAAATAGTAATAATTTCTGCGCTTTGCAAGGGAATCGACCTTTTATACGGAATATTGGATTGACACAAAGCTCGGGCTTTATTATAGTGGCTGCTTTGCGTTAGTAACAGTATTTGATTGCCTCTGTTCAGCGCTTTCTTTTTGTTTTGGTTAGAGAGAGAAACTAAATTAATCCTTTCTTTGTACACTTTGAAAATTTTTACGGAGTCTAAAGTCAAAAATTACTAGAGGCCAAGCTACAAAACAATTTATCCCTACAAACTAAACCAACACTGTACACATCATTCTCCTCTCCTCTGTTGAATGGAAAAACATATCAAATGACTTCAAATGCCACCAACCAACCACGTTTGCTTGGTAACATAACATCACTTCCAATTGATTACTCTGTTAACTGGTGCTGTTCTGTTTCTGGCTTGAAGCCTCCTCATGAGTCTTGTGTAGTTGCCTCTTCATCCATCCATTCACATCTCGAGTCCTATTATGTACAAAAGTGTTAAACCCTGGATTGAGTGCCCCCATCTCCAAGCATTTCTGTCAATATATCATCCGGGAACATGGCAGTCTTATCGGCGAAAACGCTACTGTGAGTCTTGCATGATCAGATAGATAGTAGTCTTCAGGCCATATGCCTTTTTCTGCCTCAGGAGGGGACAGTGTTGCATTCTTTATGCTGAAACCAATGGCTTGTTCCTGATTGCTCTTTGATTCATCATTTTGCTCCTCACTCTTTATCTCATCTATCTGATCTAAACATGACGGAATCCAGATTTGCTGCTACAACCCCACAAATTATGAACATGATTTAGCCAACAGTGTTTCAGACGAAAATCTAAACTGTTCGTGCATTTCTGGCCTGTTATATAGTCTATAACTATGACAATACAGAATAGTTTTACTTCATTAGATGAGAGACGTTTATTAGCTGCCCATGCAGATCGCATTCTTCATGGTCATGCAGCCTAACCTAACATGATTAAACTTAATTCCATTTGTTCACATGCCTTGTGCAATTTGCCATAGTTGCATGACTTTATTTTTATTGAGATTATAACGCATTTATTCCTTGGGCTCTCTGCTCGTGGTTGCTCAAATCTAAAAACTAATTTTGCCATCAAAATAGCAGAGACAGACAGGAGTCAAAAAGAGAGCTAAACTTTGTTATCAGCTACTTTACCTGAAATTCTTTAAAATCCAGCAAGCCATTTCCATCCGCATCCACTAGGACCCACAAGTCCTTTGCCTCTTGAACACTAAGTCCACACGGAGGACCAATTAAATTAAGCTGCATAAAAGTAGCAGAAAACCTTAATCAAAATGAGGTCTTGTCATACTAGCAAGGACGAACACAGATTTACTATCTGAAAATTTAGGGTCCTGGTCTTTTCACTATACCTGTTCAAGTGCATCGTAGAAACCAGCAAAGGTAATACAATCTTCGTTATCACCCTTTAGAAAGGCAAATGCATCACTTTCATTCAGAGAAGCTCTCCGCAGTAGATACTGAAATGGACAAATTCATTGTCAGTGGAAGAATTCTATTCCACAACCAGAAAATGAAATCCATAACTAATATGGTGCTAGTCTATGCTAAAAGAAAAACAATCTAAAATATGCTTAAACACCTTTGGTCTAAGGATATGTAGATGCTAAAGGTGTTTGCAGGAAGGTCAAAAATAGCAAATTGGATGACTATGTGGCAAGTCCAGAGATATTGCAATCACCTTGAACATGCCAAATACAGCATCACTCCAAGTCGCTTTTAGTAGTTTCCGATATTTGTCAGGATTTAGAAGCCATATAAAATCAACAGCACAAATATCTCCTCGGTGATTTCGGTGACTAACCCACTGCATTCATACAATGTTCAAAAAAGGGATTAAGTGATGAGAATATGGTTCAGCACAAATATAAAATCTCTGAACAGTGTTGAATATATCACCTTGTGTGCATCTGCATCTGTGTATTGATGAGCAATATCATATGATGATACAAACCCATGGGACCTCAGGAACCTGTAAACATGCCCACGTTTGCTACCATTCCAGTCACTGAGAAATAAAATGTTGCAAAAAAAAGAAAAAGAAAAAAAATCATTGACACGATTCAAAAGTTAAAGGATGAAGTAAGTTAAGAAAGGCAAATGAGTCTCTCATAAGGAAGTCCATTTAAGTTTACCCGCATAGCATGATTGGAAGAGGCTTCAGTTGATACTCTTTCTGATAGGAGTCTACGTATTGAAGTATCTTGTAGGCCTGTAAAGAAAGTGAGAATTATTATATGTCCAAAAGAGTTACCATGCCTGCATCGAAGTCAGCATAATATGCTGACATATTACCTGATGCAGTCGTACTATGGACAGACTTGAGTCATGAGGAAATAGCAAGTGGGTGTTGACAATGATCATTTCCTGCCCAGTATCATTATTTCGAGATTGTGATAATGGAGAAGCTAATTCAACATGCAACACCTGAGCTACACGATCACCACAATCATTGAAGTGCAATTCTTTGTAATTGAGAATCTTAAAGTGTTCCTTTTGCACCGCTATCAGAAGACCTACAGACTCCAACAGAAACACCATAAGGCAATTTTAATAATTTAAGAAAAGTTCATACATTTTGGGAAGAAAAAATGCCACGCATGTGGCAAATAACTATGAATATCATATGACTCTCACTTAGCTATCTAAGAGATTTTCATCTAGCATGACAAAAGTAGAACATGCTCTTGACCGTCTTTTATTCCTTCAAGAGAAGGTGAACAAAATTTATCTCAATAAATTTAAATAGGTTTATTTCGTTCATCTACAGTTTCCAAACTTTGCTCGTGACATCATGTCCATCCCAAAGCAGATGGAAAAGGAAAGATGAAATCTTGACGTAAGTTTTAAAAGCAATGGTAATATCAAATGCAGAACCCAATTAAGTTCGGTAAATAGTGGTTGAGGTGTTTATCCTAGATTATTAGTTTGAAATATTGACAAAACTGAGAATTTAAAGGGGTAGAATTTCAAATTAAGGGAATAAATACATACCATCCCCACGGTTGTTAGTCCGTCCAAGGTTGAAATTAATATAACCAGCATCACCGAGTCTCTTCTCGTACAAATTAACAAGCTCTGGGTTTCCAACCCAAAATTCCTGCGCGAATTCAAATATATGTTGCCATCAAACTGTTTACAACGTCTCAAAAAATTTCATAAGAAAAACACATTAACATCAAACCACTAGCTCCATTAGGAATATTGTGGATCACTCCTATCAATTCCAATGGGAAAAAAAGCGCACAAACGAAAGTGTAGGAGAAAGAGATTGTAATGATCATAGTCATTCAAACCTGAAGACAGATAATGGAAGACCTCTCCTGCAACAGCCAGTCCAATATTCTGTCATTCCTGTCCAACCAAAACGGTCTGTAGTCGCTTTCGCGACAACTCGCGTCCTGCAAATAAGAAAAAAGTGAATAAGAAGTTAAGATTGAAATAAACTACTTGAGGAAATCAATCATCAATGCAGGCAAAGAAGAAGAAGAACCTCTTGGTCGAGGCGCTTGTATATGGGAGCGAGAATGTTGAAGGTCGTGCACGTAATGACAGGCTGTTGCTTCTCCTTCATAGAAGGAATTGCAAAACTCGCAATCCTTGAAATCCTTCCCATCTTCACACTCTTAACTCCAAAGCCACCAATTCCTCTCAATCTCTCACAAACCCACCAACTCAAGAGGGGGAAAAGCGAAGAAAACGGAACGTTAGGTAATAAAAGCTGTCCCTTTCTTCTTCTTTACAGGCAAAAATATGAATGTGTATCAGATAAAGATTCTAAGACTCTCTGGGGTCATTACAATAATGGAATTGAACAACCGAAGGCGACCCTCTGGGGTACAGAGCTCCAGAAGAAGCAGAGAGAAAATAAAAATCAGAGAGACGCAACGACTAGGAGTCGTTTGGTAATAGAGAACCCAGAGAGACGCAAGCCTAGAATAGCAACGACGATCCTCGTCCTTTCACGTTGTCTGGTTAGTATCGTTCGAACGATTGTTTCCTACTATTACCAAGAGGAAGAAGGAATACGTCAAGAATTTAACATGCGAATAATCCGCCAATGCTATTTGACTCGGGTACTTTAAATACTCATAAAAATTCTAAAGGTTTCATTTTTTGAAAGCGTTCTAGCTATTTTTTGTTTTTACTTGTGAGTTTTGACCCTATATGAAATTTTTCTTTTGAATAGACTATAATATGTAGTCAATTCATTGTATTCTTGCTTGAAATGTTACACCAGAATTCATTCAGACCGTGGACAATTTTAAGTTACTCCCTCCATTTTAAATTATAACACATTTTTTTAAAAAAATTATTATCTCAAAATATAACATACTTTAAAATATTAAAGTTTTATTAAATAGGTTAATTTTAATATTTTTCTTTTTCTCCTTATTTAATTTCCCTTTGTCCCAAATTATAATATATTTTTAAATAAAATCTCACATATCAATAGAGCTCATTAAATATATTTTGCAACTTTACTTTTTTAAAATAAATATAAATTTTTAAAAATATCCTCAATTTAATACTTTATTGATGAAAAAATATTGAAAAGAAAAAAAATTGGAAAGGATAATATTAAAAAACTATCATTAATAAATTTTATTTTTACCAAAGTGTCTTATATTTTGAGAAGCTGGATCTTTTCAAAAAGTATTTTATAATTTGGAATGGAAAGAGTACTAATTAAGTGTAGATTTAGTGTTATTAAATGAATGATATTTTTATAAATTTATATTTTTATTTTAAAAAGATAAAGTTGTTAAGTGTATTTAATGAGACTTATTGATATGTGAAATTTTGTTCAAAAGTGTTTTATAATCTAAGATGAAGAGAGTATTATATTGATGATTTATATATTCAGAGTAAATTGTTTTCTCTTGTCAAATAAAACAAATACTAATATTGGTTTTTTAGTTTTTTTTCCCCACAATGGAATAGTTGTCTTGAGTTTTCTGACAATATGGAATCAATTTGATAAACACAAGCCCCCCCCCCCCCCCAACAACCCCTTCATTAAGCAAAACTTATTGATTCAAATTTGCATATTATTATTTCATTATTGATAATGGTATTACCAAAGGGTTAAGGTTTTCTTACGCTGACCATACATATTTTCTAACAAAAAATATTGAAATTGCTTGGTCCTAATATTGTTAGGTATCCAAGAAATAAAAATAAACAATAACAAGCTTTTTTCTATTTCCTATTAGACGATATCAATTACATGGATTGCGCGAAATTAAAACACAAAAACAATAGTATGCATGTCAATTTACCATTAAGCTGTTAATGCTCATACGAGAATTTCTAAATGAAAACATTATAAACTGTTCAAGCAAAACCAATTCTTCATTATTTATTTTACTTTTTTATCAGCATAAAGATTTAACTAATATACAATAATAATGCTGCTACTTGAGCTTCTATTAATAAAGCATGGTCGAATGTATAGAATTATAGATAGATTCAGATTGAAAACAAGGATACCATAAAATTAACTGTGAATTACAAATGAAGACTAAAAAGTAATTTAAAAACTGAAGTATTGAAGGAAATTGAGTCCAAAAAAGTGAAAGAGACTTATTAGCCGTTTAGCGTAGTGCGCGTCTGCCGGCTGCGGCCTACCAATGAAGGCTTTGATTACACAGATAGAAAATGTTTAATTTAATTAATTATTTATATTTATAATTATCATAAGCGTGATTGTTGATTCTGTTAGACTTTTTTGTCATTGATGTCAAAGAAATATATAAGGTTAAATTACACACAACTCCCCTAAATTTTAAACCACATATAAATAACTCTATTAACCTTTAAAATTTAATAATAAACCTATTTAAACTTTCATGTTTATGCAAATAATTCATAGTCATTAATTATATATCTCCTTAAATTTTATTTTTATATACATTTAAACTCTTCAAACTTTAATTAATATACGGATAATCTCTTAAATTTTAAGTTATGTATAAATAATTAATATATAAAATTAATCATATAAAATTATTGCATAAATGTAAGAGTTAAAAGGGATTCATTATAAACTTTTAAAAGTTAAGGAAATTATATGAATATGATTTAAAAGAGTAATGTATAATTTAGTCAATATATAAACATATTAATCAATCAATCAATATCAATAAACTGAACACATGCACTATTGATTTGCTAATGTTAATTAATATGAACTTTACATACAAAAGGCATGCACTATCCGCGATAACTCATAAATGACGTTTCATTTTTCGAATTCTCTCTATCCGGCAATGCCACATTTCTCACATTAAAAAAAAAAAAAAAAAAAAAACCCGCTAAAAAGTAGTAACTAATTTTTTCTTGGGCAATAGACCCCACATGCCACAACAGCGCTCCTGACTCAACACCTTACACTACGATATCAAATATTCCTTCTAATCCAAAATTATGATTTTTTTTTGAAATTTTTTTGTTATTTTGATAATTATTCTCTCATTTAATATTTATATATCTCTTATATTTAATTCACCTATCGTCGTTTTCTTTTATTGATCTTATTTCTCTTTTCATATCTCTCTCATGAGAATTTAAATAAGGGTGGTTCAGTCAAATTCTAGTAGTATAGGAGTACCGTAATTCTTTTCTTTCTTTTTTTAACCAAAAACAATCGTAATAAATTTGGAATAGAAGGAATTTTTAGCAAGGCATTATTAAAATTTATATTAATATTGTACTAAAATCGACTCTTTGCATGTAGCAGACGAGCAGTGGTAATGACAAATCTACACTACCTGCGGAGAAATATCCCATTATCATAATAAATCATAATATTTTGTGGCCAAAAGAACGTCAAATAAAACATATATATTTGTCACCATAAAAACATCAAATAAAACACACACACACACACACATCTGTGGCCTTGATGGTCCTCTAGCTCCATAAATATAAACAAGGGCCATATATCAGAATGCCTCCCCCGGTACAGGCGAGAGTGAAACTAAGTTTCCAATGGGAAAGCTAAGTATCATAATAAAATGCTGCCATGAACTAATTAATTTTATTTATTATTGAGAACTTTGTTAAAAATTAAATTAAAATAGCAATCAATAATTAGATCACTTACTTAACAAATGTTGAGATCCAGCTTCATCTAAAAACTCAGACTATTAAAAGATAGGTTTTTAACAATAAAAAACACTTTTTGACAACGATTTTGTGATTGTTGCTTAAAATAAACTTTCAACGATAATTTTATATCCATTGTTAAAAGTTACTTGTTGATTTTTTATTTTTTATTTTAAAAAAAACTTTTAATAAAGGTGTAATTGCTGTTAAAAGTGGGACTTTTAACAGCAGTTATTGTATTAACCACTGTTAAAAGTGATTTTTAAAAAAAATTAATTTTATTTCTACATATTTTCTCAATTCTTACAAATGAAAATGTTTTATACAATTTATCATTAGCTAAACAATTCTAGTACATATAAATAATCCAAATTTTAATACAAAATTTTATAAAAATTACACAAAACTCAAGTGGCCTATGCAATTTTCTAAAAAACTATCTAAACCTCACAATCACATACCATCCACAAAATATTATGCCCAACATGTGAGGATGTTGTCAACCCCTTCCTTAGAAAATAGATTCGCAATGTCAAATATCTAAATTCAAGTATAAAATTGCAATTAAAATATTAACGAACTAATTCAAACAATAATAAAATTAGCTTTTAAAAATATAATTACCTCATTTGTAAATTCAGTTATTCCTAATGTGATAATGTTGAGCATGTGTCTCATCACATATGCGCCACACAAATAGTCTTCTACAGTTGTCTATAACTTTATATAAAAACATTTATATAAGTAATTGGGAATTAGCAATAAATATTAATAATTGAATGAATTAATAAAGTGTTAGTTTAACTTACCTTTAGCTTAATCCACATATGATCCTTTAGTTCATGTGCGTGCTTTTTCAGGATCATTGTTAGATATGTTTTCATTGCCCTATGATTAACATCACAAGATTTGTAACTAATATATTCATAAAAATTAATAGTTTTTGTATAAATACACTTATGAGTCTATCGTTTTTTTTATGTCCTTATTTGATTTGTAATGGAAGGAACATAAGAAGAGGATTGTGTTACTTTTCAATGAAAGAGCAATCAGCTACTAATGGTCCTTATAAAATAGGGCGAGTTATTAGAAGAAATCCACATTTAATAAAAAATTATCAATCGTAAATTGATCCTTACAAGGGCACATATGGAGCCATGAAAACATCTTTTTTGACTTCACATATTCATTGTTGGAGGTACCGAGATCTTAGTTCAGGGCGGTAAGGATTATTCATATACCCTTTCAATATTTTCATATATTTCTCAACTAGGTACATCCATCGTAAGTAGACAGAGCCACATATTTTTACCTCCCTTAGTATGTGAACTATGAATGTATCATAATGTTAAAAAAATGAAGGAGGAAAGTGCAGCTCAAGTTGACACAAGATAATACAAGCTTCTTTTTTCAACTCGTCTAATTTAAGGGGATCAATAAATTTATTGCATATTGCATTGAAAAAAAAAAGGCAAAGTCTAGTTATTATGTGCCTCGAATCTTCTTTCAATATATCTTGAATGGCCACTGATAATAATTATTGCATCAAGACATGATAATCATGAGATTTTAAGCCTATCAATTTCAACTCTTTCATCGATACAAGCTTATTAATATTTGAAGAATACCCTGATAATACTTTGATCCCATGTAAACACTTACAAAAAACTTATTTTCTCCACCTTGAACAATATATCAAAAGCCAAGAGATAGTAAGTCCTCTTACCTTAGATAATCATGAGGATTCATTCCATCGGTAGAAAATTCAAGCCTCAAGTTCCTAGGTTCATTGCCAAATTCAGGAAAGAATTAATCAGTTTTCTTCCACTAAGAAGAATCGGCTGGATGTTAAAATTTTTTGTCAGATATCCTCTCATTTGCATGCCACCTCAAGTCCTTTGCATCATTAGTATTTACAAACAAGTACTTGAACCTTAGTATAATCGAAAGATACCATGAGACCTTTATAGGAGCCTCATTCTCTTTGTACTATGGTGCATCATATTTTGAACACTTCTCCTCCTCTTCAAGCCCTTCTCTATATAGCACGCAATCATTAGAATATGCATGCATCTTTGTAAAATTCATACCCATTAGGTGCAAGATTTTCTTAACATCATAATAACAATTTGATAGTACATTTCTTTTAAAAATATTATTTAGAGTAGCTCTAGCAATCATATAAAATTATGGTCACTTCACCCAACTCTTGCCTTTGACATGACTAATTTTAACACTCCAGACAATAGACTGAAATCAATATACCCCAAGTATAAAAGCTTCTTTGCATCGGTGCATAAGTTATCATACACATGCGCTCATTCAAAGGCCTCTTCCTTAACATTATAGATCATGTCTTTTAATCGATCTTCATCCATATCTACTTCATCATTAAGATTATGATCAACTTCCATATATTGAGACGTACTGCTATAATTTTTCAATCATTCACCATGCCAAATCCGTACCGTATAATTCTTACAAATCCCATCACAAATTAAGTGTTCTCTTATTTTGACAACACTTAGTTTTCTCTCATTCAAGCAATTTATACAAGGATAATAAAACCTTTCACTATTGTTAACAACAATTTTTTAGCAAATTTCAAAAACTCCTTCACCCTATTAGCATACACATTACTTGTTTATCTAGCATTCATCTAACTATAATCCATATGTTACTACCTAAAGGAGAATAAAATTATTGTGCATTTTATCGTCTTCAAATTATTTCAAAAATGTAAATTCCTAATTAATTTATGATTTTAAGTAATTTAGAAAAAATAATTTAAAAAATTTAAAAATTGGACCTCCCAAAAATTTTAAAAAATTTTGCAAGAAAAAATTTATAATTTTATACTAAATAAGTAATCGCATGCAATAATTTAAGGCCTTATAAAGCCAATAACAGCACTTCTGGCAACAGTAAATATCAATAAAATTTTGACATATTTTTCCTAAACATTAGACATCCAAAAATAACAACAACAATAACAATTTTACATAAAAATAATAAGAAAAGTAATTCAATAATAATTAATGAATTAATAATTAAAAATAAAACTATAATTAAATAATAAATAATTTGTATAAATTAATAATTAAAAAAAAAGAAAGGGACAATTACCTGGATAGAGGAATGAAGGAGGAGGAGCAAAGAGGGAGGCCAAGTGATGAGAGGGAAAGAAGGAGGAGGAGTGAAGAAGGAGGCCGAGTGATGAGGGGGAAAGGAGGAGGGGAGTTAGGGGAGGGGGGCTAATGAAGGGAGGGGGAGAAGAAGATGAAGGGATGGAGAGGAAATGAAGAAGCGAGGCAATGCAAGTTGGGCAAGTTCTTTTTTTTTTTATGTTTTGAAAAAATTTCAACAACGGGTGCCACATCCTTACTGTTGAAAGTAAACAATTTTATTTTATTTTAAATTTTTAAAATTTTTTGACATTGGGTTAAATTACACCCGATGTTAAAGTTTTTTCTTACAGTAGTTTAATTTTAAACTAATATTAAAAGTCTTACAATGATTACAAATATTATAAAAATGTTATCGTCTTTATTTTTAATAAGAGGCACCTTTTAACTAATATTAAAAGTTTCTTATAAAAAAATAAATTCTATACTAATGTCAAATGTTCAATTCACTATAGACGTATGGAGTCTGTCTACCTAATCTCTATTTATAGGTATTTTAAAGTAGAGTCTAAATAATATATATCCAATTGATAAAGCAATAGAGTAATCTTTTTTCTTCCCCTAAATATGATAAAGTTAGAAAATATATATCCTATTTTATCTTTACAGCGAGATGAAAAATCCTATCTCGTCGTTGACGAATAAATTTATTAATTGATATTCCCTCTATTTAAAAATATAAAATATTTTTTAAGGGTTGAATGTTAAAAAATATAAAACATTTTTAGTTTTTCAAGGTATAATCATTATCTTTTTTTTAAGTATTCTTATTAATAATGGCTTTATATTTATTGTAGAGTATTTAATAGGGGTAAATATGAAAAGATAATGTTAGTTTGAAAGTAGATAACTACCTTATTGAGGGTGAAATTCGATTAAAAATATTTTATATTTTTGAATGAAGGTAGTAATTGATTATCCTTTTTTCTTTTTGGCTATAGCAATGGGTCATCTTAATTATTAAATCAATGGTATCTTTATAAAAATAGTCAGCCGAAAGGATTTAGCTCCATGTCAATGAATAATTTAATATATATCATATTTGAGATATAGAATTTCTAAAATTGATGAAGCTCTAATGCAATGTTGACAAAAAAAAAAAAAAAAGAAAGCTCTAATGTAATCAAATTCTTTGAGTGGGATTTGATAATGATTTTCCCATTGATAAAGGCCAACTTGGGATAAATTTGTCAAAGTTATAGAATTAGAACCTAATATTATTTTATATATACATATACATATACATATATATATACCTAACATTACTTTAACCCCCTCTTTTTGTTAAAATATTACTTCATCCATTAAAAAATATAAGATATCATTAATTGAATTTAACCTCAAGTAAAGTAATTAATTTTTTTTAAATTAATCATATATTTTTATATCTATCCCTATTTAATAGAGTATTTTATTTTAAAATAATATAAAATAATTTATTTAATATGAACACTTTTAAAAAAAAGTGAATGATTATACTTTAAAAAAATTAAAAATATTTGTTATTTTTTAACATTAAACTCCTTAAAAATGTCTTACATTTTTTAATGGAAGGAGTACTTATTTCACTCTCCTTCTCAATTTAGTTTCAATTACATTAATAATGCATGAATTTATTGGAAAATATAATATTTTTTTAAATATCCATCTAGATTCAATAAGATGGGGTTATATTCTCAATTTTTATATCATATCTAAAGTCTAAACAAGATTTTTTTTTCCATCAAGGAAGCTCCAATTCGCAACCTTGTTTTTTTTAATTAAATAGAATTTTCATGTATTCACATCAAGATATTATAAATTAAATTGATTATTGAATTAGTTATGACATTGATTTAAGGATTAATAGTTAAAATATAGTCAAAACATAATTAAATGAGTTATAAACAATTCATATTATTAAATCGATCAAGGTGTTGGTTTGATGGGAGGAATACTTGGATTTTTGTACTATAATTCACACACCACTTTTTCCTCTCATAGATAAAGGCCTGGATCGTTTGATTGGAGAGAAAGGGAAGAATTTTGTCCCCTCCCAATTTTTTATACCTTAACCAATATGCCTTTCATGATAAATTTAAAGAATACGGATATACTTCTCCAATATCTCAAAACTAATAAAACGAAATAAAATTATTTATATATAATTATTTTTCCTCCCTTTCTCTCCTCTTAAATTAAATAAGATAACATCAAATCCTTCTCCTTTATTAAAACCCCTATTCTTCCCTCTCCTCCTTTCAAACCATAGGTGTGTTATATAAAAAAAATGGTTTGAGATTGAAAACAAATAAGGTATAAAATTTCAAATGTTTTGGGAATCCGTCCCCAGAAATTCAGGGATTATACTGAGTGAGAAGAGGAAGCGCAGGGATATGCCAAATACGATACAGACACATTATTGTGAGTATGGAGCAGCTAATTGCAGGAACAACCATGAGAATCTGAACCCACCTATACACTCATATAATATAATACCATGCTCCAAAGCAAGTATTCTGCATTTTCAAATGTATCTTCATTATTTTATTCTAATTTATGAAGTGTGAGTACTTGTAATCGCATCAATTAAAAAGGACAAAAAAATGCCAGTATATTATATATTGAATGTCAGAACAATGACATCATCGTCGCACGCCCACCAGCAATTAATATGAAAAATAAGAGCAAGCCCGACGGCCACTTGCAGGCGTTCGATGCCACGTCGTCCCATTACTTTATCTCGATGATTTTACTTTTGTTATTTTTTTATCTTAAATTATAAAATATTTTTTTAAAAAAATTTTCATTTCAAAATAAATTTTTTTAATAAATAAAGTTTTATTAAATACATTAATTTTAATGTTATATTTTCTTTTTTTATAATTAATTTTTATCACTTTTTTTTAATATATTGAATTATGGGTATTTTGAAAAATTTATGTTTTTATTTAAAAAAATAAAATTTTTAAGTGTATTTAATAAAGTTTATTGATATGTGAGATTTTATTTAAAAATATTTTATAATAATTTTTAAGTGTATTTAATAAAATTTATTAATATATGAGATTTTATTTAAAAGTGTTTTATAATTTAAAACAAAAATAATAGTTTATAATAACGCAGGAGGGCATAAGATGTTAGTCCTTATATAGTCATATTGACATTTTCATATATTGTCATTGTTACGACTTACGAAGTTGTAACTTAGATTCTCTCCTCTGTTTTTCTTGTCTTCGTCCAAAATGCTCCTGTTTTGTCGTCTTTTTTAGCTAACGCCCGGTCATTTCTATTAGAGCCTAACTTTCAAATTCCAGGACCGTGGATTCGAATTTATTATATTTATACCCAATAAAAACGGTCATAGGGATTTCATTGATACTCATTGCTGGATTAAATGGCTTCTAGGCTTCATATGTCTGCAACGCTAGCATTCAATTCTCGAGGTAATTAAGCTCCTCTTGCGCCTCTTGACATATACAACTATAAGAATGCAAAGTTTCAGTTTTCTCATGTAATGGGACTAGTTTTCTACAGCGAAGCACAGATGGCTATGAAGCGACAAGAGAGAATATCAAGTAGATGCAGGAAAACGAGCTTTTCTGCTAGCTTGCCGAGTGATGTTCGTGGCGATTTTGCAGATAGTTTGTGTGTAGTGAGTTATTCTGAGAACCCCTTCACTGATATAAGAGAATCAATTCTTAAGATGATTCTCAAAGTGGGAGTTCGTAATTAGGATGAAATGGAAGAGCTGGTTTACTGTTATGTTGCTCTCAATTCACCAGAGCTTCATTGTATTGTTGAACAAGCATTTATGAGTCTCTGTTGTAATCAAGGTCAAAATTTATAAGCACAGTCCTTCTCATTTACAGTTTAATGATACGCATGGTTATCCCTCTCTTTGTTCTTCTCAAGAAAACAAAAGTACATTCATCACTTGCTGAGAAAAATATTAATATTAATAACCATGCCTGGCTCCCCGACCACTCTTCAGTATAGTTTTAGGAATCAAGGTTGTTTTTGATCGCATGAGAATTTTCTATGTCGATAACAGCATTGTTGGATGAAGAACTTGAAACTACTCTGGCTGCTAATTGCAAACCAACAGAATCAGCAGGCATGACCGTGCAAACTTCAACAGCTGCTTCATTTGAATGGGCCAAGCTACGTGTCTCCCTTGTTTTCCCCCACAAGAAGCAGTACAAGCCAGCAATGATCAAAACCATGCCCACCAAGCTGCAACCAGATTCTTACGTTAGACTTGTGAAGCCAATGCTTATATCGAATGTTAACATCAAAGATAATCTTAAGAAAAGGCAATCTAGAAGGTAAGAATGATCATACGTACGTTCCAACTTTGAGGGGTTCACCAAGTAAAATAGCTTCTGAAAAGGCCACAAAGATGAGAGCCAGCGGATTGAACATTGAAGGATAGGTGGGCCCTTTCAATGTAACCACCCACGATATTAAGCAGAATGTTGCACCTGTGGCTAGTGCCCCCTGTACAAACGAATTCCATGCGTTTTTTCATAGTAGTTGATGAATCAGATTCAGAACAAAGAAAATATCTCTGAAACTGACAATCTCGATTCAATTATGGCTCCAAGTTCATAAATGTTACCGAGTACACTATAGTGATTAGCTCCATATTCCAGCCTAAAGACCAAGACGCTTTGCTGCTGTCGATGCATAGCCCTATTACTGCAGCTTGAATTGACGCCATCATACATGTCAACATCGTTGCCCAAAACTTCAATGGAAGAACTTTCAGCAACTTCACCTGCTTGATTTCAAAGCCAACAGCAATCTAATTAAGTAGGAAGACTATCACAGTAACGCAAATTCTTTCTATTCTACATAGAGATCGAAACCATGCATTGTCAGAACCTCGAGGGAGAAACATTGGCCAATTAATGGGTAGAAAGCTTACTTGGACAATAAACCATCCTGCATATGAGAAGCAGCTAGCGACTAGAAAGAGAGTGCCTCGAAGCATGTGAGCCTTGGGTGCTTCTGCTGAAGCAGTGTGAGATGTATGACGACTATGGTGACCTGTGTTAAATTCCTTTCCTGTGTAAAGGCTGGTCGTTAATGCTCCTCCAACGCATATAATTGTCCCAATGGCCTTGGCTTTACCGCTCCATGTCTTCAGTCCTAGTTTCTCCATCCTGCAATCATTTATGAATCAATGCTTGTTATATGTTGTAATTATATTGCGTGAGATGGCAGAGCATTTCGTGAGTGTCTGTCTCTGCGTGTCTACACACACGCACACACGTACTTGAATGTGATGGAGACTAGGAAAGTGATTATGGGAATCAAATTGAGGAAGTTGACGGAGTAAGTAGCTGAAGTGTCTCGCAGACCATAATAGAAGAATCCCATAGCCATCATTATCCTGAAAATAGTGGCATTTTATAGTTAGAAAATTTTCTTCATCAGGCGTGTTAAATGTACGACACTCCTAATTATCTCATCAAATAAATTAAGGAAAAGTAGTTAAGTTATTAAAATAATCTAAAAGTAAAATAATTTTTAAAATCTATCCTTATTTAAAAGTGTGTATGTATATTTAAAAAGGCAAGCCCTTGATAGGTGTAAATAAATATCATTTTTGAAAAAAAAAGGCTAATTAATTCTCCACTTTCATGTAGTGAGTAATATAAGAGTATAAATTTATTCTAGCCTTGTGGGTGACTAATATATAAATCGTAAGGCATTTTTTTTAACTAAGTTTGATTGAAAATGTAAGGCACTTGGTACTTTTCAAAATTATTTTTCTAAATTTACCATTGTATTAATTTATTTGAGTATATGAAATATAATTTAACTAAACGTTTCTTCCCACTTTTTATAGTAAAAATGAAATAACTACTTTTATTAATATGCAAAATTAATTGAAAATGCCTTATAATTTAGACTGGAACAAGTATATAGAAAACCAAATTTGCACTCTTCCATATTCATTAATTTGAAATTATATGACTATACATTTAGTCTTGTGATTACGTTTCCATGAAAAATATTTTGGTTAATTTATGTTGACAATTTTATATGAACAAAGGCTCTTCAATTTTCTTACTCATCATCATCTTTAATAAAGTGTATTTCTATCTATTTAAGATTTTTCACAAATATATTTCTAAGAATTTAAAATACTAAGTAATATAATAATGAAACTGAAAGAAAAGATAGATCAGGGAGATTGTAAGTGAGAATTTGAGTATTACAAATGAGCACATTCATCTATAAAACATGAGTCTGTTTCCGCCCTTTTTTCAACACCGATGCGGAAACTTCCCTCACAAAACTCTTAAACCATGCGTGTTTTATGGGAGAGAGGAACCTTTCCTTTTTTTCTTTTGAAAAAAAAAAAGAGAGTTTAAATCAGAACTGTTGAGAATTTTGATCATGAAAGGAAAAGAAGGAAAAGGGAGAATAAGGGAAAAGGAGAGTTCCGTTTCCCATGTTTTATAGCTTTGTTCATAACAAAAGAAGATAGGGATCTTAGCTGTGTTGGTCACTATTCTATTGCTATGACTGAATTACTGACAAGTGTTCATGGCCTTCTTTTGTGCTAGGAGAAAGGAATGTGGAATATCAGCGTTTTCACTGATTGTGCTGATGTTTTGAATTTGCTTTTTCGTTGCAACAATGATCAACATCCTTTTTTTGATATTATTCCCAGGTTCAAGTTCTTCTCTGTAAAGATTGGGTTATTTTTTTGAATCTTATGTATAAGGAAGCCAATTTCTGTGCTCATTTTTTGGCTAAACTTGCTTGTGATAAAATAGGTGTAATCCATACTTTTGATCAACCATTATCTTTTTGTGTAAAGATGGAGGATGATAAAAAGAGATTGTCTAGTTAGGTTAGTGTTGATTTTTGTTGCTCTGTTTCTCCTTGTAATTAAAAAAAATAAAAATAAAAATAAAAGCAGAGAAAAGATGTATGTTCAAGAAAGTCTTATCTTTGTTTTTAGCTATATTTTTTAGCATTAGCTTAATTAATTCAATCTCAACTACCAATCCCGATAAATAAGACTCAAAGACCTATCCCCACTCATGTACATAGCAAAACATATTATGCGTAGTTCCCAGCACAGCCAAGAAAGTGAATAATCACACTAAAACATTCAGTGAGTGGGTCCTAATTAATCCTAATCCCTAGCTAGCTAGGATGGCTTCTTCGGTAAATCTATTATCATGCCTATTTACTATTAGTATTGTGTTGGGGTAACTAAGAAGTGAAGCTGAAGGATGGATCAAGATGCAGAAAAAAGGAAGATGAGAGGAACTCTCAGAATGTAACATCTCATGCAAAATGCAAATATATGTAGATATATTCATGAATAGGGCCCACGAAATGATTGACTAATTAAGGAAGATGACTCACCCGACTAATGAATTCAGGAAAACCAAGAACCAGACCGACCAACACAACTTCTTAGCGTGGCCTCTGCAGCAACATTCAACAAAATGAGAAGGCAGCAAAATATTATTGTGGATGCTGAAAAGGAATATTCAGAAAGATGAATGAATAAACAAAATAGGATCAATTCAACTGGTTGAACAGTGAATCTTGGGTTCAATAAAATGTTTTGTTCGTAAAAGTTCTGAACACACTTCATTAATACTTGAGTTAGCGACCGGTCAAATGATGGGCCTAATTTTCAATACCATGATAAGATGAAATATTAAGAAAAAGCATGTACCTTTCAAAGTAGAAAGCAAAAGGGGCGACACAGAGAGTAGCTACGACATGGCGATAAGCAATGAGTGAGAAAATGAAAGTACCCTGCACCAGAATCACCCTCGACAACAACTGCATCCCTGTGGCGAAAATTTGAACCATTAACATACCCATCACAACCTTGGACGACATGAACCATTCCTTCAAACCTCCCATGATGTCTCTCAATCTCTGATCCCCTCCCTCCCTCTCTCTATATCTGTTGTGTACGCGTATTGATGTCAGTGTAAATCAAAGAGTTTAGCAAGAAGAAACGGGATCGAGTCAGGCTTTCTTTTGTGATCTCGTCCTACAAGTAAAAGAGGCAAGTGACGAATGTGTGAACCAAGCGAAGGAAATTTCGTGCGGGGAAATTGGTGATGTTCTAGAGAAAGAGCGTAATTAATCTTCCATAAGAGACAGTATCGTTATCTCTTCAAATGCTTCAGATCAGACGGCTAGCTATACTGCATTAAGTTGTGTAACTGGTAAACCCGCATATGGTGATGATGGCCTCCAAATTTAAGAAAGATGGTCAAATAATCATTCGTCACTCATATGAAGACTGATTTGCTTATTTCTTGTTCCGGTAAAAGCTACGCGTTCTGAACCGTTAGTTTCGGAAAAAAGCTTTGTTGTATTTTGTGGGTTATGTATTTGAAGTGGTTGAGTTTATCATGTACTTAGATTAGCACAATGATAGATTCAAATCCGTTTTGGCAGATTATAATGAAAGATTTGGTATCATCAGCGGTTTCCATGTACTATCCCAGTTTCATGGCTAACCATATATTATTCTCTAAGTTGTTTATCTCAATTTTGAGAATACAGGATATAAGTAATTAAATATTTCAACGATTCTATTTTTTATGAGTGGAATATTAGGCTTTGCATTTTAAATATAAGGAAATTGGATTGATCCCGCATATCTTTAATATGGTTGTCAAAAAAATTAACTCAACTTTTAATAGATTGAAAAGATAGAAATACTTGGCCAAGAAAAGATAGTAATATAATTTTGTATTCTTTTTTTTAAGTAAATGCAATAATAATATATTTTTTTTAAAATAATACGACAAGAATATTATTTAATATAAATTAATCCATTCACCTGCAGAAATTATACAGCAGTCACTATTATAGTGTCTCTAAGAAATTTTAAGCTTCAATTACTCCCTCCATTGAAAAATAAGACATTTTTTAAGAAGTTAAATGTTTAAAAATATAAAGCATTTTTAATCTTTTGATGTGTAATCATTGCCTTTTTTTTAAAGTGTCTCTATTGATAATGACTTTATATTTATTGTAAGATGTATAATAGGAATAAATATAAAAAATAAGGTTAGTTGAAAAGTAAATAACTATTTTATTAAAGGGTGAGATTCGGTTAAAAATACCTTACATTTTTAAATGGAAGGAGTATTACTAATAACTATCATGGCAAACTTTGTTTTCCAATTCTCATAACGTTTGAGTTTTTATGAAAATGTTTATTTATGAGACATTTTCTTAGGTGTAAATATCTTTTTAAATTCACGGTTTTCATTTTTTATCAAATTTTAAATTCATTCTCTTTATATTTACTTCTATCTACGTATCTACTACTAATGCAAATCGCTTTGATGATTTGTGTAGATATTCAGTTTTAATTTTAACAGTAATTCGTGCTCTCTTAGAAGGTGTGCTTGCCATTTTTGGAGTCTGACATGTGGGTTTTTTTGGTTTGGACCCACTTAAAAGTAAATATTAAGTCTTAACAAATGCGTAGTGTCTTAAGATTTTTTTTTTTTTGGGTTTTCTTTTACGTTTGTCAAGTTCAAATTTTGAATGATATCTTTATTTTTTAAAAAAGAAATAACCACCGACGGACGTTTCAGTTTAAAGATAGGGAAAATTATTGCCAAGAAAATAATATTCATTCTAAAGGATCATAAAAATTAAAATTGGGCTCAAGGACCAAGATAAATATAATTGATTATTATAATCTTAATATAAAATCTGTTAATAATATCTTAAAATTAATGGTGTTGCATAAGTTACAAAATATATTCTTATAAAGATAAAGTTGCGCGGATTTCAAATTCACACAAATGAAAAAAAATACAGTATTAAATTTAATTAAATCAATATGTTTCAAAAAATAATTATTTTTAAAGAATTAATGGAATATAATTTTGAAATCATCACTTTTAAAAAATTATATCTATATAGTTTAAAAATATTTATTTTTAAAAAATTATTACATTTTTTTCATTGATTAAAAAAAATAATTTCAACTTATATTTATGAAACTTATTTGCGAATCTTCAAAGCATAAGAAATTTTTTACTTATTTTAATTCCCAGCATTAATTTTTTATTTATTATTGTTAGTAACATAACTGTTAAATTCAATTTGAGATGTGGTTAGAGAAGATATGGAAACTTTGATTAGGAGAAATTTTGTATTTTAAAATTTATATTTTGGTATTTTTTTCAATAATTACTATTATTAATATTTTTTATAATAAATATTATTTTTTTCCAAAGCACCCCAGCCCTTGAAAATTATTTTGACTTAATAATATCTAAATTTGTAAATATGAATTATCTTCAATTATAATAATATATAATTTTTTTATTATCTTCAATTATATAATTTTTTATATAATAGTATATTATAAAATTTTTTATATAATACAGATGTTTTTTTTTTGTTATAAACGTGCATTTAAATATTTAGCTAGTTACCAATTAGTTATATGAAATTTTAAAAGTTATATGGAAACTTTGGACAAAATATGTTATGATAACTTTATAACACCATCATTGAGATGGGGATTTACTTCTTATTGCAAAAACTAGAAAAATTTAAAATTTTAAAATAAATAAAAATAAATTATAAAATTTGATCTAAGCATTTCATAATTGTAGTAGAAGGATTATTATTAAAAATGTTTTTATAAAATGAATTTTTCTTCCTTTTTTTCAAACGGACTTCTGAGCAATCAAACTTTAATGATTAAATTTATTTATTTATTTATTTATTTCATCTAAATAGTTTAATAATAGTTTAATGAAATATGAAACGGTTAACCCCTCTAATTTAATCAAGGCATTTAAATGAGAAGTGGAGATCAATGCAATGGAAAGAAAAAAAAAAAAAGATAGAAAGAAAGCAAAGCCCCAATTAGGAGTGTTCAGGGGCTCAAAACCAAACCAAACGAAAATCAATCAGTTTTTGTGACAATTGTTTGGTTTAGTTTTATTTTTGATTTGGTTAAGATTTGAATCAAGCTTCAATGAAATTATTTGACTTTTTTTCCATTTTTATAATAGTTGAATTTCTTTTAAATTGATTCATGCATTACTGGTTTTTTTTATTGTATGAGGGTCTTTGCTAACCTCATACTTTATTTCAATTATGACATATTTGTAGCAGGTCCTTGATTAATCACCGATCTTATATATATAAGTTCATTCTCATTTTTAATTTTTATTTATTTTTGGCTTGGTCTCAAATAAATCAAGGATAAGAACATATGTTCATGTTATATTAATTTTATTCATCTATTCATTTCATTAGTCTTGAGTATACTGTATTTTCATAATCTCATCAATTCTCCTGTGCTGTTCAATATATATATATATAATGAAAAATAATTTTATGATTACAAACAGTGGAAATCAAAATGATGATATGTGGTGATCAAATGATTAACTTCATGATTATATTAGATGTATTATTCGAATCTTCATGGAAAAAATTCATTACCTAATAGCAAGTAGTAAAAAAACAAATATCTCAAGTTTAAATATTCAAAATTTCAAATATCATACTATTTAATATTAATACTTATATCTATAGTTCCACACACACATATTCAAAACATAACATACATCTCTCAATATCATAATATCTACTTAAACTATACCAACTGTCTATTATTAAAACAACTGATATATTTAATTACAACTTATCCTTAAACTAAATAGATATATTCATATGCTTAAAATTATAAATAAAAAAATCATTCCATTTCAAGCATCAATCTATTGTTATTTGAGTCATAACACCTAAAATGAAAGAGGAAAACAAGTCAACACATGAATAAAAAAAATAATTTTTAATTTATTGAGTTTTGATTTGGTTTTCAAAGCTCAAAACCAAAACATGAATCTAATCAATCAGTTTGTATGTCATAAAAAATTAAAATAGACTTGATTGATTGTCGGTTTTTTTCGATTTGGGTCAATTTAGTTTGGTCCTTTTGATTTAGCTCAATTTTGAATGCCCCTATTTTTAATATTTTATTATCTTTTTATCAAAAGTCCTTTGTTTGGTTGTCTTTTTTGGCTTATGCACTACCATTCCTTTCTTTCTTTCTTAGTTTTTTGGGGAATAATACGGCAAGCCTAAGCTTGGACAATACAAAAAATTCAACCATTTCTACCAAACCCTAACTTTCAAATCTTGAACTATGGATTTGGATTTATTATAAGAAAAGTTAATTATTTGATCTCAATAAATTTGATTCAATTGTAACTCAAGTTTTAAATTTTAACTTATTATAACCCAATTTTTATAACTCAATCCTTGAACTTTGTCTTTTTGCAATTCAATTTTTATAGTTTTAACCATTTAAATATTGATCCTTATATTTTAAAAATTATAAAAATTAAAAATATTTTAAACTTTTAATATTAATAATGTTTATAAAGATTAAAATTAAAGGGTTTAGCAATTTAAAATATTAGTAATAAATTTTAATATGATTTTAATTTTTGTAATTTTATTTTTTAAGATATAGGGACCAATATTTAAATCACTAAAAATAAAATTATTGAGTTGTAAAAGTCAATGTTTGGGAATTAACTTACAAAAATTTCAGGAACTATACCACTGCTGCTGATAGAGACCAGATCAATAACTTCATTTGGATTCAAATAGTTGAAGTCAATCGAGACCAGGCCACCATCCTAGATCCGGACCAAACCATCGACATTATTTGAGTTGCTAGTAAATTCAAACATAGAATTTGAAACTTAAAATTTTAGAATTTTATTTAAGAGCCAAATAAAGGATTTTAATATTATCATTTGAAATGTTTTATATCATCCAAATAAATAATTTATAATTTATGAATTTTAAATGTGAGATTTTAAATCTAAATTTTCAATCCAAATTCACATATCAAAACGCAACCTAAATGTAAAGCAATTGTAAGTAAACATGAAAGATGCTATGTCCTCATAGGACGACACATGCACACTTATTAAAACTCACACATCCTCTGCAGTTGCATAATTAAATCAAACAATTGGCCCTGGTTGCATAATTAAAATGGAAGAAATCAATTACCAAAATAGATATAAAATGTGTTTAAACTAGTGCAGAGCGATTCTAGTATTATCTATAATATTTTGGAAGAAAAAGATTCTATGAAATTGTAACAATTGTTGACAACTTCCTGATAAAGTTAACCAGAATCAATGTTATACAAAAACATGTCACCAAAAGAAAGAAAAGAAATAAAGTCCAACACCTTACTTTCTTTTTTTCTTTTCTGAAAATAAAGTCCAATACTTTATTTTCTATGAAACCATAAAGTAAGATCAAACTGTAAAATACGTAACACACTTGACTAATTGAACAACTTATATCATGTTTGATAATGTGTTGGAAAACCAAAAACATGGCCGCTTCCAGGAAAACCATGTTTTGTGGTTTTCCAATGTGTCAAGACGTCTCTAGCATTAACCTAAATAATCCAACGACAATTAAAATTGATAATATATATTAAAAAGAAAAGTAACATGGAAATCAGTGATGTTGATATCATTCCTTTCAGCTAAATACTCACTCACAAAGCCTTCCCAAAAAAAAAAAAAGTAGTAAATCAGTGAAACTGCCACGATACATCACTGAAAGTATTTGGAGAAATGTTAAAAAATAAATGCCAAAACAACCTTCAGATGAAGGGGAGAGGTGTTGCATGTTCTCGGTGGCACGAAGTCTTGCATTAGTTCTTTTATATATTGTCGGCGACCTTGGTGAAACATCAGTTTAGCATAGGCGAGTGGAAATTATTCATATCAGGAAGCTTTGAAATTTCAGTAAATGTAAAGCATCTGCAAGTGCATGTGAAAGATGCTATGTAATTAGAGGTGAGTATCAGTCAACTTGGTGCCATAATGTATAAGATTGATTGACCGAATAAAAAGCCCTAACATAAAGTTTCGGAAAAAAATTAAAATATTGTTAAATACATCCTAAGTCATTAAAGTCTCAAGAGAGCAAGCTTAAACAACCAAGTTCAATTCATAAATCTTTTTACAACTTAAAGTCACTATTGGTTTGATAAAAATTAAGAAGAGAAAAGTATTTTTAATTTTTCTGAATTTTATATGAAATATGTCGAATGAAATAAAATAGATTTAATCAAGCAAATAAGTAAGTTCTTTAACGCTTGGATTCACTTTCATCATCATAGAATCCTAAATTCAATTTATTTAATTCTCACAACTCATTTGACATTAAGTAAAATGCCTAATTACCATTAAAATTAAGTAATTATAGCTTAGATTAAGATATAATTCCTATGAAAATTATGTCAAATAATGACTTAACTCAAAAATTAGGCCTTGCCTTGCCTTAACTATGTTTAAACACTTAGAATCAATTAAGAATTAAGTAATTAACTTCAATTTAAGCCTAAATAAAAGTTAAATGATTCAAACATTATAGCAAGAATTGAACGGATTATTACAATATAATAAACATTAAAATATAAATTCAAACATATAGTATACATCATCTAATTAAAGAATCAAATTATAACATTTAAGTCCCTTGAATGAATGAAATTAACTAGAAAGTTCAATCTAACCAGAACTAAATTCTCAAGTCAATAACAACAATAAAATCAGAAAAACCAGAATTGCGACAGAACCTACTGGAAAGAATTTAAGGAAACTCAAGTTAAAAAGTATCATCTTCTATGAAGAACTCTAGAGAAGATTCAGCTGTACATTTCAAACTTCCTCAATGACGGATCAAGGAAGATGCCAGTGAGAGCTGCCATGGACTGTTGCTCGAAGAAATCTGTGAGCCTGGACGAGTCTGGACTGAACTGAATGAGATGACGATATGCGACAGTGTGCGATCGAAGATGAGTGGCTCGATGCGATGAATACGCGTGTGGCATCGAACCTGAGACAGATGGCCGAGATGTACGACAATGTGATGAGTATGTGTGATGAGCTGAGCCTCCGTGCGTCTCTGGCGGCCGAACTCAAACGGAGAGGAGGTGAGCGATGGCGGGTGTGCGACGAGCTGGACTCAGAACCTCAGAGGAAGATAAGAGGAGATGAGTGAGCGTGTGATGAACTTTGGCGTGCATGAGCTCTGAACCCAAAGGAGGATGAATGCCGTTGATCCCTCTGTGCGTGTGAGGCGACGAGAGAAAACTGAGAGAGATGAGCGATGGGCGTGCGTCTCGCGTGACTCCAGTAAGAAGATGATGATGCCCGGTGTTTTACTGTTTTTCCAAAAACCGGAAGGTCCTCACGTGCGCATGCATGCGTCTCTCTTTCTTTTTCCGTTCCTGCGTTTTCTTCCTTCTGTTTCAAAAGTTAAAGAAACCGATTTAAAAATAAAAAAGAAAAAATAACCAAATTTGGCCCGATAATTTCTTTAAAACACAAAAACTAAAGCTAAATTGATATAATGCAATGGAATCAACTAAAGTCTTAAAAATGAGAATAAAAATTACCTAAATAATAAAAGATATTAAGGAATTGAAATTCTAAATTTAAAACAATTAATTCCAATAAAATGTAAAAAATGACCAAAATGTCAAAATTAAAGAAAAATGAACTAGTAATCAAATTCAGTGCTAAAACTATGTATATAAGGGTTTAAATTAATAAATATAGTCACAAATATAAAATAAAAGTGTGTAAAATATGTGATTTATCATTAAACAATGCTAAAAATATGAATCAAATGAAATCGAATAAGGTAATCAAACCGAATAAAGACCAAACCAAAATTTGACTTGAACTAATTTTATTATTTTTTCTACTAAAACAAACAAGGCTTATATATAAAATTAAACTTATAAAATGATAGTAGTCCATTTTAATGAGGGGTTAGGGTTTCAACTTATGAGATTACATATTTAATTTTATTTAAGTATAAAATTTAAAAGAATAAAATAAAGTAAAGTAATTAATAAACTAAACATAATTTATAATTAATAACTTATATATATATATATATATATATATATGATAACTAAGTTAGTTTGGTCTATTCAATTTTAAAGCAAAACTGAAATAATTTTTTTTAAAAAAATTGAATATATCAAATCATATAATAAAAATTTAATTCAATTCGATTCAATTTTTTATTTTAATTTGATTTTGCTCACAGCTATATTTACTTATTGGAAGAGACACGCATATTAATTAAAACCCACGCATCCTCTGTAATTGCATAACTAAATCTACACATAATTGTCCTGGGATGCGTGATAAAAAATTGGAGAAATCAATTATCAATATAAATATAAAAATGTGTTTTAAACTACTGCTGATGAAGTTAACTGAAATGAAGATGATATATAGGATGAGTCATTTTACTTCCAAAACTTTGATCAAGCTGTGAAATTAGTACCATTAACATGATCGATCAATTGAATAACTTAGTGTTGACCTCAATTTTGTTATTAATGCATATTACATTCACATGACAAACATTTAACTATTTTGAAGAATTAATTCAAAGACAATCTAAAAGTTGAATAACTTATGATACATATAAAATCATGTACATGAAGCACATTTAAGAGATAAATCTGTGGTTCTTCCCACTATAACCTCTTAAAAAAAATCACTATAGAAGGTCCTTGAACCAATTATACCAACTTTCGTTGACCATTTTAGTAAGTTGAGAACGATATCCAGTTCATCTTAAAATTAAGAACCAAAGAATCATTATAATAATGTTGAAGTTAGTAGTAAACCCCAAGTGAAAAATTGAAAAAGTAATTATTATTCATATAATTGTATCTTAAAAAGTAGGGATGAGCAAAACTGAATTGAAACCAAAAATCAAATCAAATCAAATTTGTATTATTTAATTCAATTTATTCAGTTTTTCAATTTTTTTTTGAAAAGATATTTCAGTTGATCTACTTGATTCAGTTAGTAAGATTTAAAATAAAAAAATGAACCAATTGCATCATAATATACACATATAATTACTTTATTTTATTTTTTATTTTTTATTTTATACTCAATTACTTTATTCAACCAAACCAAATTGTTAAATTTTAGTTTAGTTCTTTCTCGATTTGATTTAGTTCATATTTTTAATATTGTTTGGTCAATTGATTTTATAAATTTTGGCATTGAATCAAACTGAACCAACCAATACTCACCCTGTTAGAATGTCATGTTTACAAATGCATTAGAGGCAACTCCTTGTAATGTTATAAACAAACATGAGGAAAAAAGTAAGAAAAAAATGGAGGGAAATGAGAATTTGGAGTAAAAAAAAAATTAAGAAACGGCCAGAACCTCCCCCACTTTCATCCACTATGTTGATAATTATTTGCCTGTATCTTTAGAAGGTCAAGTGACTTTGTTGCATACTTTATCTGTTATAGGATTTCAAATTCTCTTAATTCATAAAAAAATTATTTTAAATAAATTTGACTGTCTGGGTTATCTGAAAAATGAACAAATGGTATCTAAAGAGAACAATTTTTTCAGATGTGGCTTGGAAAAGTATAATCAGAATTTATATAAAATGACTTTTATTTATTTTTTATATATTAAGACAGTTTATGCATATACAGTATCGAATGTATATTTACAAAAAACAAGAGAATTTCATATTTCAAAATATCCTAAAATAGCGTTATGGGTTTTGTCAATATAATTCTCTCTAAATAGTGAGTATCCAGTTTTTCGAAGGCAAACTATAACCAGATTTTAAGCAAGTGACACAAAAAAAAAATACAAGATATTTCACAAAAAAAAAACTACAAAGATATTGATGGATAAAGCTTCAAACTTGAGAGGTTATGGTAGGGAAAAACAAAATTTTAGATTCTTATATTTTATTTGTATTTCGTTATTAGTTTCTGCATTTTTTTCAATATTTTAAATTTTTATATTTTTTTTGGTATTTTATATCCTTTCATGAATCTCGTAGAGATTTAAAATACTAAAAACATAAATTAAACGGCGATAATCTTTCCAGTCTAGACAAAATCATAAATTAAAGTGCAGGAAGGTAAATGCAAAAATAACGTACAATAAAAGTGAAAAAAGCTTAGTGGATAGTAATTTCTGCCAATTTAGGGGAAAAAAACAAGCGATTTATCCAGAGACATAAACATATTTAAGTTAAATGTAGAAAGTAAAGTACAAGTTAAGAAAGGTCAAGGGAAAGTATTTATTCATCATCACAAAATCCTCACGGAAACATGAAATACACCTTAAATGTGGTTGGTAAACTCGTTTATACAACTACTTTGTCAAAATTTTTAAACTGATGCAACAATGAATAATAATTTCTCCCCCAGCAAACTCACTCCACTTTGTTGAAAAAGGTGGTTTGACAAAATATCAAGATTGAACTGTAATTTCCCTATTCACACTTGAAAGAGAATGCTAAGCTAATCTAAGTGAGGTTTCTGTATCCACACACAAGTGGGAAAAACAAAACATATGAATTGAAACAAATTTTCTTCTTTTAATATACAAAATCCAGCCACATAATCTTTGTTTATCTTTTATTCAAGAGGCTTAAAAGATCAAGTGGTGGCCGAAAAATAGTCCATTTGATTCACTGCAACTTTATCGACTCGCCAAAAGCCATCTTGATAGAACACATTTGTTACTCACTTTTATTTATCAATTAGGACCCTTTTATTAATGTTTTATCACCTCAAAGTGCACTCATTACATTAGATTTAAAATTTTACCTAAATTTTTAAGTTCAATGCACTAGAAACATTTTAGTTCAAAAAATAAATTTTTGAAAAAATGTACAAGAAAAATTGACAAAATACATTTTATGTCTAGTTGATAAGTGATGAAATTATAATTTTAAAATTTATTTTAGTTTGAGAGTAATTAAATAAAAAGTCAACACTTTCTAAAGTGTATTAGTTTGACCTAATTTTCAGTTTGCTTTTGTGTAAAAATTCTTATATAATTTTGTACAACCTAGAACTTAGTTATTTTAATTATCCCTTCTAATTATAAATTTAATTATGGACATTAATTAAATTTTATTATCTCACATGTTATTTAATTGAATTATATGATCTATGTGATATAATGGCATGTGACTTGTACATCAATTGGGCAAATGAAGTCAAAAGTCCATGGGGTCAGAGGTTGATGGTTTGGATGTGTAAGGGCTTCTATTTGGGGTGGTTTAAATCAGCTAAAAGTGTGGATGATGCATGGGATTAATTGTACACGCATTAAAATTATCTACAAATCAATAGAAAGGTGCCATTTTGCAAGTATGACAAGACTCTCATTTTCTTTTTATTTCATTTTCCTATTTCTTAATTAAGTATTCAGATAAAAAAAAACACTAGGAACACACCATTTTTGAGTCCCAAATCAGATCATTCACTCACCTCCTTCATTTTCTCTCACTTATTCATAGCGTTTTTCATCTTCTCTCTTTCATTCTTTATTTTTCAGCACCTTAACCTTCATTTTCAGCCACCAAACCTCCACAAAATTGACACCATTCTTCTCCTCTCCTCAATTTTGTCCTAACCCTCCCACTTTTACAAGGATTGAAGCTTATTTCCATCATTCAAGAACTATGGAGTTTGGCATTCACAAACAATTACTAAGGTTCTTGAATATATGAACATTGGCTAATTTCTTTGGTAGAATTCTAGATAGATGAATATGGAGGATGAGTTTTGAGTTTCAAATTGGCTAAGTTCTTTTGTTTCCTATCCTCTTCTCTTTTTACTAGATGGTTAGATTCCTTAATTTAGGGTTTAATCATCTTAACTTGTAAATTTTAATTTGAATTTGATGCTAATGTAAAGAGAAAGAATTGTTTCACTTAATTTTGTCCTTGAACAACCATAACTGAATTTCGCCACTCTTTGTTTAACACATAATCTTGTATTTTTCAATTAGTGAATTACATGTGTTAATGTTGCATGATCTTATGATGTTAATGCTTGAGTTATTGAGTAACTCGACATAATTTTGTGATTATTTGATTCCTTGTCTTGGCCGTAGCATTTGAGGGAGAGGTTTGAGTGAATTACTTGGCTAATTTCTTCACCAATTGGTTAATTAAGCTAGAGACTTTGATCTAAGACTTAGTAAAGTTAGCTAATTGGGTTAATTGACTTATGATAATTTTCTTGAATCATGACAGCTTTAGTCAAGAGAAAAGGGAAGCTTAACTTAACCTAATCATAAAAAGATAATGAGTCCAAAATTAACTAATCTCTAAGGTTCCATTATTGTGAAAATGAAAATGCATTTCACTCACTTTGTTTAGCATTTTAATTACTTGTACATTAAGTAATTAGTTTAGTTAATTAGGTAACTAAATTCCTGGTAACTTTAGGTAATTTATTCTACTAGATAACTTTTAATTAGACTTTAAACCATTTCTTGAGAGATGACCTAAAGTTGACTCTATATTACATTAAGGTTAGTTTTAATTTAATTTTGAGGGCAAGCGACTAAATCTCTATCACATCTCCCCAGAAATTGTCCTCAAAAGCTCCTTAGAACACATATAATGTGCGTAGGCTGCATATTCTGCATGGCCCTTTGACCCAAGCAGGCTCCTGCGCAGAAAACAATCCTCTCCTGCGATCATTTGTCTCACTTAAATTTTGACACTGGACATAATGACTACCAAAAGAAAGATTCTATAAATTGAAGAATGATCAATTCTAATGGGATGATCTCACCTCAGGAGCCAAGCGAGAGAAGCCAACTTAATCAGTAGGAGGACATGTTCCATAACTAACATGGCTGCTAGTGTAGGCTCTATACTCCATTTCCACTCTTCATCACATAGCCATACTAAGTGCACAGTTGGTGCAGATAAACTATAAAATGGAAGTCAACCTCACACGAGTGTGATATATAAAATGGAACATATATTAGAAATTAAACAAGCATCCTGACAGGTCACGGTCAGAACTTCAACTCTAAAGCCTCAACATTTTTAAATCATACACCTGATTTTTTTTTTTTTTGGTCGAAATCATACACCCTCAACATTTTAAAACAATGCTTTAACTTTTTGGTCCATCCGGTTATTCATATCAATCTAACCAAAAAAAGCCATCAGCAGGCCAAAATGCTGATTTTGAAGTTAAAAAATAGGAAAGCGAAGATAATAGGCAAATCCTAAAGAAATATATTGAGAATGTTCATGCTAAGCCATATGTTGAGAGCATTTCCTCACATTGAATAATCAATCTAGCGTTTTTGCCCTTCATTGCGACGTAATCAGTGCAAAGATGCTTCTTACGGACTCCAAAACTTGCTTCTTCATTTTCTCATTGGGACTGACTTCAAGAATCGAGGTCACAGGGTTCAAGATACTTCATCTTCGTTCCCCATCTCATTGGAATCGGTTTCAGTGACCCCAAAGACAGACAAAAACTGAAAAATTGAAGGAAAATTAATGACAGGGGAGAGGCAAAGGGTTTTGCGGTAGAAAGGGATCGGTTAAATACATTTTCCTCTTCCCTTTTACAATGCAACATTGCATGGAGAAGCTCCTCTAGGTCGACAACTCCAGCAAAGAACCATCCCAGAATCACCTTCCTTAAGGCTATTCAATCTTCAACTAAACAGAAATCAAACTTAGTGCACAGGGTGTTCGAGGATGAAGTAAAATGTTACCTGCTTTCATGGAAGCGTCGGCGTGTGCAACATTCTGTCCATGGAGATGAGGAGAGCGATGCCATGCTTGATGGCAGCGTTGGTGTTGGCGGTGGGAGCGTTAACGGCAACCGAATTCAGTGGCAGCTTGCAGATTGACATTGTCGATCCCCACACCAGCTCTTCCCATAACCTCTAGACCAGTTAAAGATAGAAGACTGGCAGAGGACGAAATACTGACGACAGGCTGGGGGAATGTAAAGAAAAACAACAGATGATGAAGTAATTTAGAAACACCGGTGGCTATAGTGCAGAAGCAAGCAATGGGACGTCTGCTGTAGAAGCAACAAATGCTGTATCGTCTCCATGCCATGAGCCCATATGACTCTGGGCAAAGCATAAGATGAACAGGAAGGAAATGGAAGACAGGAGGCAAATGAAACTGACGAGAGATGGATGTAAAATAGAGGAGCGGGAGATTTTGAAATGGGAAGGCACGAAAAGACTCAAAGGAGGAAGAACGAAGAGTGCCAAATAGCTTGTGGGCTAGGGAGATGGGAAGCCACAAGATGAGCCGGCACTATTCATCCTGGGCCTGAATAGTGAGGGGAGACGAGTTTTGTCTAAGATATTAGATTTCTGTTTAACCCATATATGACAGGTCTGCAAAATCAGCACAGCAAATATGGGTATGATTTTTTTCAACCACATCCAGTGTTATCTTCAGAACACTATTTCAAAACATAAACCTTCACACATTTGACTACATGTAAATTTTATTTGCCTTCTTCCATACTTAAAAAATGATTTGTTAATGTTGTTTTCACTCTATCAACTATGGTCAATACCACAGACATTTTTACCTATTATTAAATATCTACTCTATTTTATTCATTGGTCGTGATTTGAACATTTGTAATATTTTTCTGATGATGATTCAATCTATTATTTATCTAAAATTTAGTATTTCACTCATAGATTATATTAACCTGTGCAACGCATGGTGTTGTGGCTAGTTTTATTACATAAAAAATCATTTTATCTAATTATTCAGTCTCCAATAATATGAAAATTAAAAAATTAATAGAATAGTTTAAAATAAAATGATATGAGTATAATTAACCAAAATCTCTCATCTTTATTATTGAATACTGAGCCGGATCTAATGAAAGAGGTATGCAACAGTACAAAGCGGGCATTTGGCGCTGTATAGCTTTGGCTTCTTAGATGAGAATGAGATGACGAGTTTCAGCCTGAGTCTTCGAATTTTGGGAGCAAACAATCCTGACGCACTCGTATCTGTGGTGTGCTCCACTGTCTTGTTATTTGCGTCTTTTGCATATAGCATACTATTCAAAACTAGATCAACTTGATTACCAAAAAAAACTAAATCAACTTAACCTTATACCAGTAAATAATTAAATCAATGTTTAAAACTATTCAATCAATAAAATATTTTGTTCATAATTAATTAACTATTAAATCAGTAGTTTGACGGTTCAACAAGTCCGTATCTTAATATCTTTTCTATGATACTGCCAACCTTTTGGTTTTTCTAGAAATCTGGAATCTCTTTTCTGGTCTTTCATTTTTTTTTAAAAAATATATAGACTGAGGTTGTTTGAATTCACAACTTGCTACTATTCGAATTGACACGCGAGCTGTTGAGCTAAGAGGCTTAGCTCTTTCTCACTTTGCTCAATGAGTTCCAAGTTCCAACCATGTGATGTAGGGCAGTCCAAGTCCTCATGGATATGTTCAAATTCTGTCGCTTCTCGCAATTGTCAAGGTGTTAATCATGCATCAAATGCTAATACCCTGATATTTCTGTAGTCTGAAAATGATTATGTTCTTCCATTATCAAATCAAGATTATGATTTCTTCCGTGGTCCTCTTTCTTGTTTCGGCTGATCCTTTTCAAGCCAAGGCCACGGCCATCCTTTTAAAAAGTAAATATAAAAATAATAAGTGCAGGGTACGTAATTTCTTATTTCCAATCCTTTTATTTCACATCTTCTAGTATTTAAAAAACTGCTACTCAAATTTATCATATACTCTCTCCGTTTAAAAATGTAAGGTATTTTTTAAAGAGTTAAATGTTAAAAAATATAAAATATTTTTAGTCTTTTGAGGTGTAATCATTACTTTTTTTTCAAATGTACTCTTATTGATAATGACTTTATATTTATCGTAGGGTGTTTAATAAAAGTAAATATAAAAAAATATGATTAATTTGAAAGTAGGTAACTATTTTATTGAGAAATGAGATTCAGTTAAAAATATTTTATATTTTTTAACCAAAAGGGTACAAAATATTTCTTGGATTATTGCCCATGGTTTTATTCTGTGTATTTTCTGGAGTTTGTTAAAAATGTCACACATTCCAATTTTGGACCTTAGGAATGAATATAAGAACCTGCCTTTTGGAAAGACTCAGAGTCACAGACTTTACAACGGATTACAAAGTTCTTGCATCAACATGTTTTATAAAAATAGTGATGTAAAATTATATATTTTATACGATTAAATTAATAATAATTGAAACCAAATTCCAGTTTTAAGAACATCATGAGTTATACAATTTAACAAAACTTATTAAAATATGCGAGTGGAAAGTGGTCAAGCTCCAGTGTGGATATAACTCTGGCCTTTCCTTTGCACCAATATCTATTATTTTAAGATAATCAAATACTGCCAAGTTCGCAATAGAACACGAGGAAACAATCATGTGGTTGGCTTTTGCCGATTAATCATGCAATGCAAAATGATCCGGATAACACGTGTCCCACACTACCAAGAAAGACACAATGATTGGTTTCCTGTCGTGTTCATTTGGATTACTCATGAACTTGGCAGGATTGATTCTTTTTTTTTTTTTGGGTCAGCAGGTAGAATTGATTTCAATTATGGCCTCCTGCGAAAATAACATGATTAAATTTGGACCAACCGAGTCTCTAATCAAACTGGAGCCTCATATTCCTCTGTAGCTATATCTTATCACCGTCATCATTTAAAATTAAAATGGATTTTCTCCAGACCCATGTCAATTAATCAGTTTATCCCCTGCCTTGAGTTCTTTAACTAACTTCTTTCAAGTATTTTCTCTGAGAGACGTCCTATTTCTTCTTGTCTTTTGTTATCTTGCCGTCAGCTTCTGCATTTTAACGTTCTCTCTGATAATCAGTAGCCACTAAAGCACAAACCGTCTTGCTATAACTATCTGCATTAATTGGAGCTTCGATCTTCATCATTCCACTTGTCATGGCTTCCTTCTATTCCATCTTCTTCTTGTTTTCCGCATCTACTCTTCTGGCTTCAATTGTTGCTTATTCATCCAATGAAACTCCTATTAACGTAACCAAACACTTCTCCTTCTCCGATTTCAGCATGACCAGTAACTCCAGAATTCTCCATGATGTGAAGCTTCTAGGCAGTGCCAAGTTCTCAGAAGAAAAGGGTGCTCTTCAAATTCCTGATGAATCCTCAGACGTCAGACATCAAGCAGGAAGAGGCATTTACTCCTTCCCGATTCGCCTGCTAGACCCAGAAACCCGAACCCCAGCTTCTTTCCAAACCACTTTCACTTTTCAGTTCATCAATTGCAGCATCGTCTCACAACAAAATGATTCTTATGGTGGTGGTAGTGGCTTCACTTTCATCATCGTCCCCGACGAGTTCACTGTAGGGAGACCAGGGCCGTGGCTTGCCATGCTTAATGATGCTTGCCAAGATAATTACAAAGCAGTGGCCATAGAATTCGACACTAGAATGAATCCAGATTTCGGAGATCCAAACGACAACCATGTTGGCATCAATTTAGGTACCATAAAATCCTCTAAAACAGTCAACGTTTCTGATGTTGGAGTGAACCTTAAGGATGGTTTTGTTCACCGTGCTTGGATTACCTATGATGGTCCCCAGAAAAGAATGGACATTCGTTTAGGACCAGCAAACCAAGAAGATTACCCTTCTAAGCCAATCTTCTCCGAATCTGTGGATCTCTCGCCCTTTCTGAATGAGTATATGTTCGTGGGATTCTCTGCTTCCACAGGAAACCATACCCAGATCCACAACATACTCTCTTGGAACTTCACATCCACCTCCCAAGCTTCTCTTCGTTTCCCCTCATCTAATACCTGCCAGGGTAAGATCTTGCTTGAGAGTGCCTCTGCAACTCCGAGTGCTAAGGGTCCTTCTAAATTTGAACCTTCTCGCAGCTTTTTAATCTTTGTGGCTGTTGTGGGTTTGGTTCTTGCTGTTATTCTCGGCTTTTACTTCAACAGTAAACGCAGAAGAAATGCTGAAAAACCTATCATTCCAAGCCCCCCATATAAGCCTCGTCGCTTTACCTTCTCTGAGGTTTCCTCTGCCACTCGATCCTTCAATGAAATTGAGGTTTTGGGTAGTGATTCTAGGGGCGTGTACTACTACGGTAAGCTTCCTGGTGGCATAAGAGTTGCTGTGAAAAGATTCTCGTCTCAGTTTCTAAACTCACATGGGTCAGATCATAAGAAACGACTGTTGAAGGAAATCAAATCTATCAGCCAGTTTCGCCACCCCAATTTGATCCCCATAAGAGGGTGGTGCCAAGACAGGCATGAAACCATGGTGGTCTATGATTTCTTCCAAATGGCAGCCTTGACAAATGGCTATTCGACGACAATGTTCTTCCATGGACTCGTCGATTCAAGATCATAAAAGACGTAGCTGATGGCCTGTGCTTCCTCCACTCAAAGCAACTAGCCCACAAGAACCTGAAATGTGGCAGTGTGTTTCTAGATGTGAACTACAGAGCAATCTTGGGTGACTATGGGTTTGTACTATTAGAATCAGAATCGAGGCAATTTGAGTCCACTGTGTGTCGATGTGTTGATGTGTTTGAATTTGGTGTGTTTGTGTTGGAAGTGATAGCAGGAAGACGTAAGGTAGAGGAAGAGCATGCAAAAGCAGAAGCGAAAAACTTGCTGGATTATGTTTGGAACTTGCACGAGATTGACGGGAAGGTGAAGGTGGTGGATAGAAGAATGGGATCTCTGATAAATTTGGAGCAAGCAATTCGGGTGCTGGAAATTGGACTGCTTTGCACGTTGAATGAGAACAAAGGAAGGCCATGTATGGATCAAGTGGTAGAGTTTCTCAACATGGAGATCCCCATCCCTAAGCTGCCTACAAGTCGCCCTATTGCTTTGTTCCCTTATAGTAGCGCCAACACAGGTCTCTGCAATACGTACTCTTGCACCGCTTTAAAATTAAGCCATGATCTTAGGGACGCATTCACTGGGTAGCGATGGAGCATTCTTATTTTGAATATGAACAAAATGATATGGAGTCAACTCATATTTGATATTGATATTAAATAAGACACTGATTCCTGTATTATATGAGCAGGTTGCTTCTAAAGTTGTAAGGTAATGCATTTGGATGAGTTTCAGGGTGCTGCAAATGTATCAAATGATGTGTGTGGTATATTGTTGGGGTGAGAGAGGGTGTGAGAATAGTTTGTGAATATGTGGGTTCATTAATCAGAAGCGGTAGATATAGTGCTCGTGTATGTGAACATGATTTGGAGCTTGCGATGTGATGAATGAAATTTGACCCTTCCAAGAATGAAGAAAGCATGAAGTGCAATAGATGAATGGTGGAAAATCAGAGGTGGCAATGAAATGATGCACCTTCGTTGTTTTGTTCAGTCAAATATGAAATGATCGATAACTGCCTTGTTTTGTTGTTATTGAGCACTACCATTTTTCACGACTTTCCATAACTATTCGTCTTAGTTCAGACATGTTGTAAATAGCCGCAAATTTAAACCTTACCATTTTAACCAAGAATAGAAACTATAACTGCGATTATTATATAATAGAAACATAAAAAAGTGTTTATTTATAATTAAATTTACAATATTTGAGAAATACTGTTGTTTGTGGTTTATCAAGCAATGCGAGTTGAGGGACTTTTCAAATATGGTCGAGCTTGATGACACTAGCTTGTCATGTAACCCAAGTAAAGGGCATCAAAGTGTTGGAATAAGCAAGTATAAGCGTTGCGTGCCCAGAAGCTAATTTAAATTTAATATCATTGATTCCCTAAGTTATTATCATGCACAAATATAAAGCAACAAGATGCAAAATATGAACTTGATTAGCAAGGCTGCCAAGGCAAAATTTGCATGGAAAAGGTGAAACTTACCTGGGCCTTGTAAGTTGCTAATGTTGTTTAGTTTAGAACTTGCATGAGCAGTGAACTATCCATTAATAAGTTCAATTAATTGGTGGTCATCATATATGATTACACATGTTCAAACTTTTGTTGTCTGTAACAATACAAAAATTTTATTGATTTTCATTGTGCAGAATCCCAACCTTTTTTTTTTTTTTTTGCCAGGGAATCCCCCTTTTGGAAGCATCTAATTCTAGATATCAGGTAGTTCACAGAGGCTTTTGCTGTTATAGTTAGGGGCTTAGGGTTATATTATGTATGATGACACCTGGTGTATGAAATAATTTATTGATGACATGTGTTACTAACCTGATTGAGGTTCATGGGATGACAGCGAAGGCATTAATATTGTTACTTGGTTTTTCATCAGGCAGCAAGTTTGAGGATTGAAGAGCAATATATTCAAGCCTTCAGTAACATAGCCAAGCAGGTAGTCTTGCTAGCTGATTAATATACAGGTTCCTTAATTGCATTAGTCGTCAGTATCAAAACCTGTGTCATGTTTTATTCTTAACTTTTTTATTCAGGGCACAACAATGTTGCTTCCTAGCTCTGCATCTAATCCTGCTAACATGATGGCTCAAGCTCTCACTATGTACAAAAGCTTGTTGGGTGATGTTTCCAATGAGAAAATTGTTGGAAGCACACCCACTTCAATAGGACAAATTGAGGGGAATGATTACTATGGCAAGGCTAAGAATGAGAACTCAAGTGATAGCCCCAACATGGGAGCCCAGCAGCTCCCACCACGACCGATAAGAATGAAAATGATAGAAACAAACCTATATTTACACTTCAGAGCTCGAAGAGAAAGGAATAATCTAACAATATTAAACCCACCACCCTCAATAATTAAACCATCTATAGTTTTTTCTCTCTCCTGTTCTTTTGAGCTGTGGACTTGAGCCAAGAATTCAGTACCCCGCGGGTAGCAAAATTAAGTTGAACATGAGATCACTTCTTACAGTTGTTGTGGCATTGATGATCGGACATAGATACGACTTCATTCAATTTGTCGCTTGATGTCAAGACAGTTAGAAACCTTTCTAGCTAATTGGCATGTGAACAGGAAGGAATAAAATTTGTTTTGCCTCCCCCATGTACTCGAATTTCTTGTGTATAAGCGGAAGCTTCATTGATCCCAAGTGAGTTCTAGCTAGGTAATCAAAAAGCAGAACTGATTTGATATTTCCTAACCTAATTTGGCCAGTGGCTCATGTGTCACAATGGCACCAACGCTCCTCATGTAGCAAGAACACGTTTTCGAACCCCAAAATGAGATGCAGTAGGTGTGTGTTTGAGTGTAAATATGTCTTCTTAGTAATTGTTCCCAAAAAAAAAAAAAGAAGCCTCATTTGCATCAATGAGTCCGGACAACTGATAACTGGCTGTCACCAATAATAGTGCTTACCTCAGTTCTGACAGCTAGGCTTTAATAATAAAGAATAAAGGAATAGTATAATTCCACAACCAGCTCAAAAGATTTTGTTGTGAATGCAAACAACGCGGAATCATAGACAAGAGATAATTGATCAAAGATAACTTACTATCAAGCCGAAGGCAGAATGATATGCGGTTCAATTATTACTGGTTTATATTTGAATGATGCGCAAAATGTAAACCCATGAACTATTCTGCGCTTTTAACACCTAATGCAAGCTCAAGAACATGCCATAATACGAAGGACGCAACAAACAGCTCAAGTTTCAAGAGACTGGAATTATAGTTGGTACTACCATGTATAGGCAGCCTAGTTAGTGGTCACGGGGTAATTTTTGAAAGAATGAGAAACATGAAATTCGAAAATTCCCGCTATAATTTATTAATAGGACGCTATAAAAATCGAAAGTGCTCAAATATGAATAAGTTTGAGGACATTACACAGGACGCAGAGGACCTCAGCCGCTTCTCATTTCATCAACTTGCAAAATTAATACCTGATGATTCGAAGTTTCAAACAAGATAATTATAATGCCCAATTCCTTTCTTGTCAATGTTCCTCTACAACTATAGATTGGAATGATTAATTAGTAGAAACAAGAATATTTAACAGACATAACATAGGACTGAATTTTTGTAAGTTATGAAAATGGGTGATATAAAAGGATTAAGCGTGGTAACCAGCTGGTGGAACATCTGCCAAGTGCCAACACCATCAGTAAGGCCCCAGATGAAAGAAAGAAAAAGGAACATGCAGGCACCCCCACAGAAGAAACACGAAGTGATAAATTTATACAATCACAATCCCCATGTACCACCAAAGGGACAAGTTGTGAAAAGGATATTTGCCTAAAATTGTTAGGTTGGATAAAAGATAGCATAGGAACGAGTTATAGAATTATCTCTTGACAATTAGAGACACCTGTGTTTTTTTGGTTCAATAATACGAGGGGGGAGCTAAAATGCTTAGTTGCTTACCGTAAATTCCGATATCTGAAGATATATTCACATGGAAATCCAGACATCACAATATGCATGGCAGCCTAAAATTTTGATCATATTCTCAGGCAGCATGCAAGCTAACTTCCACCAGGTGCAAGGAATGACACCTTAATACTTACACAACTGGTTTATCACCATATTTGCCAAATGATTTAAGCATGAAAGACATCAAAAACCAAGAAAATTATTAATCTTCTAACAACAACGCGCTTTATCATCCAAAACTAATAATATTTGATGTATACAACGTGTCCTCAAGAATTCTATCAATGCTATACCAAAAAATTAAACATCACACGAAGAGAAATTGGAGAAAAGTCATCCATATTGGAACATGTGACTGACAACCGTGACATACTAAATCCAAAATTGAGAAAAACCGCAGCAAAACAATACAATAATTCCCAATGTCAGTGACAAGTGATATTCACAATACAAGAATTTCCGAAGTATTTAACAAACGAATATCATAGCAAAGAAGATCGATATCTATAAATCCCTCTTTTGCATACAAAGCAACGCGCACACAACCTCACAACAACCAAATAAAGATTCCCAAAAGGTATTCTTATAAACCAAGAAGACCGCAGATGCACATAGCTAACCAAATCCTCATAAATTAGCGCCAGTAGGTAATCAAGAGAGACCAAACAAGACCGAAAAACCAAGCACAATGAGCCAGACAATATGCACCAAAAGAAGCGCCTGACCCGGGAGAGAGACCGAACTCCCACTGCCAACTTCACAAAATCCCGATCTGGCAACTTTAACACCCGCACAGACAGCATCGGCACAGCCACACCAGTAGGTGACGCCGTCGACGCCGCAAACGGGGTCCGTCCGGAAGCACTTCACAGGACACGAGGCCGGAACTGTTCCGGCGCACCAATTCTGGGCAACGTTGGAGGATTCAGAGGGTAACTGGATGAGGGATGACGAATCGCCTTGCCCTCGAACCATGGGAAAGAGGCAGATGGTAAAGACGGTAATCGTAACGGCTAGAAAGCACGGGAAGAATGGGGTTTGGGAGATTCTCGCCATCATTGCATACGGAGAAGGCGAGCTACCGAAGGCTCGCCGGCCGAAATCGAGACCAACCTAAAATCTAAAATTTGAAGAACAATGGGAATCAATTTGGAAGAGGGAATCGGAGGGTTGAAATGGAATCGAACCCCAATTTACGAAGATGGAGGATCTTGAAGATCAGGGCGTGGCTTGGGAGGAAAAGAGGGAGGGGAGAGAATATTTGTCGCACGAAGGAACAGGTCTTGTTTCAGCGTCGATGGGCGGAAAAGTTTCCGTTCTACCCGTTGCTTCTTGTCGTCACTCTCAAGATTTGTTTATCGGAGAAAAAGATGCACATAACGTTTTTGAAAAAAATAAAAAAAAGGCAAGCCATTATGATTATAGTTTGGAAATGGGAGGTGAATCTCCACGTGGTTAAACAACGCACAAATGGACCGGTTTCGGTGCTAACAAGTAACAACCCGGGTGCTTATCAGGTAACTAGAGTTGGACTTTGCAAATTTAAATTTTTTTTATTTTTAAAAATAAGAATTGTAATTTTGTTTATAACTAAAAATTTTAATAAATATGTCTCATTCTCAATCTAAATAATACATATTTAATCTAAATAATTCAATTAAATGATAAATATTCTTATAATTTTTATAAATTGACTATCTAAATATATTTTGAACAATCATCTAAATTTAATATTAAAAATTTTAAAAATAATTTTAAATTATTTTGATAAATATAATATTAAAAATAAAGATAATCTCTAAATTGCACTTTCAAATAAATATTTTTTAGCAAAAAATTATGAATTAAAAATTTTAAATCTAAACTTTTCATACTATATTTGGATAATTCATTTGTCAAAGTTCTAAACTTTTAACTTTAAGATTAAATCTGTATTGTCAAAATTTAAAATAAAAGAGATTAAATTTTTTATATTTTTTATTTTAATAAAAAATAATTGTTGAAATTTGAATTGTCTAAATTAACATTTGGACAATTTGGATTTAAGCAATGTGCTCATCAAGAATCTTAACATTGAAATCGGTTCTAACATAACAATAGATGTAATTTAGATTAATTAAGCTATTAAGATATACTCTCTCTATTTAAAAATATAAGGCATGTTTAATCAAATTTTATTTAATAAAGTAGTTATTTATCTTTAAACTAATCCTATTTTATATTTATTCTTATTTAATAGGATATTTTATTTTAAAATAAATATAAAATATTTATTCAACAGGGATATTCTTAAAAAAAATATAATTTATGTCTTGTATTTTTTAACATCTAATCTTTTAAAAATTACCTTACATTCTTGAGTGAAGGGAGTATTGAGATGGACTATTTTAGGATTGATATCAATAGGGAAATCACTTGTATGTGGAGTTGAGAATTTGCAATTGCTTTTTTCAAGTTTTATCTAAATTATATAATTTTTAATTTAAAATTATTATTTAGTTCAGCTTCTAGGTGTCTTCTATTTCTTTTTTTGATGAACGAGAAAATGAAAAAGGCAAGAAAATTCTTAAAAGAAAGTTGATGATTAAATGAAGAAGTAGATCTTCGGCATATGACGGCCACAAAAATTTATGTCTTTTTAAATCACCGATAGAGGATTATTTCTTGAAAAAATTTCAAAGTTAGTGAGGTTATTCTTCCAAAGACTTTAATTTGGATGAACAAACTAGCATTTCTGTTGCAGGGAGAGTCCATTGTAGAAACGATCTATTTCTAATTTGGCAAGGTAAATTATTGCATTCTATAGAGTTTTTGAAAATATGCAATGATTCAGAGCAGAAATAGCGCGGGTACATGATGTGTGCCACCAATATGGATTTTGCAAGTTCTCTCTTCTACTTACGCTACTCTTCCCACCCTTTATCTCTCAAATAATAAATATTATTTCAATGATTGTCTTTTAAATTATTAGATATTATTTCTTTTCTATTTATTCACACATCAGTAGATGACCTACCATCTGTTTTACTTCTATCTTTTGCATTTTATTAGTGAAAATGGAAGGGGATTAGGTGCACCAAACTTTTGCGTCAATCATCATGATGAATTTATCTTTATTTTATTAAGTATAATTCTGGAGATTAATGTCAATAACTAGACTTTTCTACAATTTACTATACGATATAAATAATAACATGGTGAAAGTATTGTCTTAAAAGTACATTGATTTGTTTCACCTACAAAATATATTGACATGAACACAATTTTATATTTAAATTAAAATTAAAATAGTGAAATTATATAAAATTAAAAAGAAGGAAAAATGTGTGACTATGTTAGAATAGATTTAAAAAAGTAGATAGTAAATAAATATTTATTTTGCAAGGGAAAATGTAAAAAGATAGAACAAATAAAACATATTTGGAATAGTAAAAAAAATTATTCTATACTCGGTCACTACTACAAAAATGTAAATATAAAACGTCATAAAAAATGATAGTCAAATAAAAACACGTCATATATGAGATAGGCGGGTGATGGTGACCAAATAAATGATGGGCCTTAAAAACAATCGTCATATATTACAAGATTTTAAATGACGGGTATTAAAAAATTTTGTCATTTATTTCAGCCAAACATTTCATTTACTGGAAGAAAAAAAATAAAAAATAAATTTAAACTTTAAATAACAGGTATTTTAAAAACCCGTCATATAAAATTTAAACAATATATGACGGTTATAGAAAAAACCGTCATATATTTGAGCTCGCCATTTCAGATTCTTAAAATAAAAAAAAATAAAAAGTTTTAAAACTTTAAATGATGGGTGTTTAAAACACCCGTCATTTAAAATCCAGAACTATATATGATGAGGTTTTCAAACGCCCATCATATATTCATGGCCAACGTTTGATTTTTCTCATTTAAAAAAAATGTTAGGCTTTAAATGACGGTTGTTTAAAACAACCATCATTTAAAGCCTTCAAATACCCGTCATATATTATGGAATAAATGACGGGTATATAAATACCCGTCATTTATTTCCTTTTTATTTTTGTTTCTAGGTTCATTTTTTCATTCCCGCCCGTTCGTCGTCTCTGTTTTCTCTCTTCTCCTCTTCTACAAGAAATCGATAGGAATCTCTCAATCAACCTTCATTCTTGCCATCGACCACTGTAGTCTCTCGCGGGCGTGAAAGTACTCCTCCTACACTGTCCGGTTCCTCTCTCATTGGCTTCCTCTTTGTGTTTCATCCTCTCTTCTCTAAGGTACATGGGTTTGTGATTTCTATGGTTTTTCTTCATTTTCTTCCAATATGCTTAGATTTCTATATTATGGAATTGATTTATTTGAGATTGTGGATTGTTTTATTGGTTGATTTTTATTCTTTAAATATCTCCTCATGTTTTGCCCATTTTAATATTGTGGGTTGTTGAAAATTGCTAATGTTTGGTGTTTTATTGACTTGAAAATGATTGTAGATGATTTGCTTTGCCTTAGGATGATTATTAAGATGAAAATTAGTGATCAAAATGGGATATTTGTGATGATTGTATTTTTCTACGAATTTTGACTGATTTATTTCAATAATTTTTAATTTAAATTTTGTGCATTGTTTGATCAGAGTAGTTTTATCGTTCAAAACTACATATTGAAATGTACTAGTGTACCAGTTTTCATTATAATTGGAGTTCATTTTAGTAACGAAAACTGACGCGCGGTTTCTGTAAAAATCATTGCTATTTTATTGAAATTTTTACATTTGGTAAAGAATGATTTGTTCTTGGCTTGAGATTGCTAATATAGGATATGTGTAATCTTAGAATGATCAATGAGACAGAAAACATTGATTCAAAATGATGTTTATAGTTTTTTTTTTCCTATGAATTTTGAATGAATTTTATATATAATTTTATAATAATTAGAGTTAATTTGAAAATGCTATTTTGTGAGAATTTCGTTGGTTTTGTGATTGTATATAGTTGGAATTAGTTTATTGAGTAAGATGCCAAGAATGAAAAGAGGGTTTTAGCCCGAGAAATACTTTCTTTATGTTGTTATGCTGCCGAATTTTTTATCAACGGTTGAAGGAGTATGTGAATGCTCATGCATTGTGACTCATGATTCATTAATTACTCTATATTATATGTAGAGTAGTCAATTTCTTTATTGATAATCTTTTTATCATTCCTTTCCTATCTCTATATTCATGAGTCACTGATCACATTTCCTTGAATGAATTATCTTTTAGATTATAAAGTTATGGATAGAGAATGGATATCTTTTAATCGATTAAGTAAAGAGTATTTGAATGGTGTGAAAGAGTTTATGAAGTTTGTTCTTGAGCATGTAAAAGACCTAAGAAGAATAGTGTGCCCTTGTGTAAGATGTGGTCTTTTGAAGCAAATTAGTGCATCTGAGATGGAAGACCATTTAGTGTGCTATGAAATTGATGAAAATTACAAGTGTTGGCATAAGCATGGAGAGACTAGAGGGGATGAGTCTATTAGTAATTGTGAGTATAAAAGAAGCTTTGAATCAGACGATCATGACTCAGATACTTATAAGGGTGACTGTCTTGAAGAGATGGCCAATGCAATTGAAAGGGAACTTGAGGATTGTCCTGAAATGTTAGAGATGTTGAAAAGTAATGCAGAGAAGCCCTTGTATGCTGGTTGCACTGAATTCACAAAGTTGTCAGTAATGTTGAAATTGTACAACTTAAAAGTGAGCAATGGATGGAGTGATAAGAGCTTTACAGAAAATCTTACACTTATAAAACAACTTCTACCTGCGAACAACAAGCTTCCAAGGATTATGTATGAGGTAAAACAAATGCTACGCTCAATTGGCATGAGTTATAAGAAAATACATGCCTATACTAATGATTACATATTATTTAGAAATGAATATGCATCATTAATGGAGTGTCCAAAATGTAATGCCTTGCACTATAAAGAGAATGGGAAGAGTCTAAAGAAGGCATTATGGTACTTTCCCATGGTACCTAGATTTAGACAGCTGTATAGTAGTACAGAGGATGCGAAAAATTTGACATGGCATGCGAATGAACGGATCAAAGATGGAGAGCTTTGACATCCAGCTGACTCTTCTCTATGGAAAAAAATTGATCTCGATTACCCTGACTTTGGAGCAGAAGATAAAAATCTTCACCTCGTATTATCTATTGATAGAATGAATCCATACGGGCTTCAAAGTAGCAGTCACAGTACATGGCCAGTTATTTTGGTAATTTACAACTTACCTCCATGGTTATATATGAAGCGAAAATATATGATGTTATCCATTCTAATTTCGGGGCTAAAACATCCGGGAAATGATATAGACATATATTTGGCTCCTTTAATTGAAGATTTAAAATTTTTGTGGGAGCACAATGTTAAGGTATATGATGGACATAGAAAGGAAAGGTTCAATTTAAGAGCATTGTTGTTTAGTACAATCAATGATTTTCTAGCATATGGTAATTTATCAGGGTATAGTATCAAAGGAATTCTCGGATGTCCTATTTGTGAAGATGGCACACATTCAGTGAGATTAGAACATGGGATGAAGAATGTCTATCTTAGACATCGTAGATGGTTGCATCCTGATCATTATTATCGACGCCTAAAAAAAGCTTTCAATGGGAATTCAGAAGAAAGTAAGGCACCTTTGCCACTGATAGGTGAGCAATATTTTGACAAGGTGAAGAATTTGAATATCGAGTTTGGCAAACCTTTTGCAAAGCATCTTAGGACATGTGGGTGGAAGAAAAGGTCTATTTTTTTTTTATCTACCATATTGGCAATCTTTATATGTGAGACATTTTCTTGATGTGATGCACATTGAGAAAAATGTGTGTGACAATTTGATTGGTACATTACTTTATATTTCGAGAAAGACCAAAGATGGCATCAAGGCAAGACTTGATATGATTTCTATGGGGATAAAGGAAGAGTTGGCTCCGCAAGAGAAGGGAAGTCTCACATTTCTTCGTGCAGCAGCTTATACATTATCTAGAAGAGAAAAGAAGATTTTTTATGAGTCGCTTGCTACTATTAAAGTTCCAGAGAGGTACTCTTCAAATATTAAGGGCCTTGTGTCATTGAAGGATTTGAATTTGAAGGGTTTAAAGTCACATGATTGCGATGTGTTGATGAAAAATTTTATTCCAGTGGCTATACGTTCTATTTTACCTAATACGGTTCGAACCACATTTACAAAATTGTGTTTCTTCTTTAAGTCTATATATAGTAAAGTGATTGACCCAACAAAATTGCCAAGATTGCAAAGCTGAATTGTGTTAATCTTATGTGAACTTGAAATGTATTTTTCGCCTGCATTCTTCGATATAATGGTGCACCTCACTATTCATCTAATTAGAGAGATACAAATGTGTGGCCCAATTTTCTTAAGATGGATGTATCTATTTAAGCGTTATATAAAGGTATTAAAAGGATATGTGAAAAATCAGAGTCGACCCGAAAGTTGTATAGTTGAACGATACATTTGTGAGGAGGCAGTTGAATTTTGTACTGAGTACTTATCAAATGTCAACCATATTGGTCTTTCGACTTCTCGACATGATAGTAGAACTGATGGAGAAGGAATTATGGGCAATAAAGTAGTTACAATCTTAAACTTGCAATGGGAACAAACACATTTATATGTACTACACAACTCTGTCAAGGTTAAGAAGTATGTAGAGATGCACATGGTCGAGTTAAGCGAGATAACTCTAATAGATCGGAGATTTGGTATGCAAACAAGCATAATAAGAGTTTTAAAGTTTGGTTGAAACAATATATTCTTGAAAAGTTGACTGCCGATCCTGATTCAGTTTCTGAAAAATTAAAATGGTTGGCAAGAGGTCCAGATAAACAAGTTCTTTCCTTCACTGGCTATCTCATTAATGGGTACACATTTTATACCAAAGAGTAAGATGATCGGAGCATAATGCAAAATAGTGGTGTAACTCTTATAGCTCAAGCAATGCATATATCTAGTGCTAACGACAAAAATTTCTTATACGCAAAAATGTCATATTTTGGGGTAATTGAGCACATTTGGGAGTTAGATTACATCAAATTTCAAGTTCTAATTTTTGGTTGTAAATGGGTTGATCGAAAAAATGGTCTTAAGATGAGCTTTTTATTTTGGCTTCACAAGCTTACCAAGTGTTCTTTGTTCTTGATCCGGCTAGAGTAAATTAGTCTATCATTTTATTGAGCAGTAAAATAAATGAAGATATGAATGATTCTACAGTTAAAGATGATTCCTTTACAGGGATATCATTTGAAAGTTACTTTGTTGAGGATGAAGCCTTTTATATGAGAAATGATCACAATGAAGGTATTTGGATTTCAAAGAAAAGAGGTAGAAGCATTCGAGCAAAGATAAGAAATGTACAAGAAAAAGAAAAAAAATAATTTAAACTTGTAGGTTACTTGTTTTGTGTGATTTAAAAATTTATTGTTATTTATTATGTGCTATATTTGTTTTGTAATATGTGATTTACATTAAACCTGAGAATTACTTATTATGTGCTTTATTTTTTTTATATTTTCTACTTTTGTAGGTAAATGGCTTCTCAAAAGAGTGCTGGTCTCAGTGGACCTAATAGTGCTGATCTTAGCGTTGAGATAAATGACCAACAAATTCAACAAGAAGCCAATCAAATAACTAGAGAATTGACATTGATGACCGAGGTGAATAGAAGAAGGGCTACTGGACAGAAATATGAAGTTGAATAAAATTTCAAAGGTCAACCTATTAAGACCAACAGAAATAAATTCATCAGCTACATAGGGGTTGTGGCGAAACCAAATGTGCCAATTACAATTAGACACTGGAATGATATTAGTCCAGCTACTAAAAATTATATTTGGGAGCAAGTAGAGGTAAAATACTTTACTCACATCGTTATAATTAATTAAAATTACTTGACCAAAATTTAATTAATTGTTTTTGTTTGCAGTCAGCATTTGCAATTGATGCTAGTCGGATGAAATTTGTCATCCAACAAGCTGGAAAGGCAATGCGAACATTTTGGTATTTCGTGGGAGCAAAATACATTAAAAAATCAGGGGAAAACATTACTGTTGAGGTCCCCGACTTGATAAAGCCATTAGTTTCACAAGAACAGTGGGATGAATTTGTTGCTCAATGTCTCGAGGGATAATTTCAAGTAAGAATAATGAGATGAATTAATTTTTTATTATTTTTAATATATTTAATTTTATTGATATGATTTTTTATGTTTTGCACAGGAGTTGAGCCACAAAAAGAAAGAGTTGCATGAGAAAGATTTATACCCTTACAAGAAGGGGTGCATAGGATATGCAGGAATTGAGCAACAAATGGTAAGTTAATACTTATATTATATAATTTTATCTTATTTCATGGATATATGTACTATACTCACATTTAAATTTACTTAAATTCGTAGATCGAGCGAGAGGGTTCAGGGACAAGCTCAGTTTCATGTCACAGACTATTCATAGAAGGTCGAACCAATAAAGAAGGAAACATTGTTGATGAATGTGTTCAGGAGCTTATTGACAAGTGTGTAAGTACATTAATTTAACTTAACACTTTTTTTATACTCAATCAACTAATTTAATTTTCTTATTAGATATTGCATAAGCCAAGATTGAGAAAAGTGGCACGCCTAATGATGATGTCTTGGGCAAGGTGTTAGATAATCCCGAACACCCTGGTCGAGTTAGGGGATATGGCTTTGGTGTCTCGAAAAAACAAATATTCGAGTCACAGAAGAAAGCAAGGTCAATAGAGGATGTGGGTGCAAGGGCTGAGATTGCTACCCTGAAAGAAGAGCTATCTAGGCAATGGGACATGATTAAAGCTTTGCTAAAGGACAAGGAGAGGCGGGAGGCAGAGTTTCATATTAGTCCTAGCGAAAAGGTAGTTACAGTGTGATGCAGCCTATTAAAAATCTCCCTGAGGTAAAACATTATTAATTTATTTCACTTATATTTCACTATTTCTATTTCTCATAACTTTAATATAGTATATTACTTATTAATATAGGGTGAGAACCTATGTGAGTTGTTGGCAAATAGCCCGAATCGTCATGTGGTTGCTATTGGTCGAGTGTTCAATTTGCCAGGAGACATGTTACATAATATGCTACTCCTTACGTCCTATGTACGTGTTGCTATTGATGTGCTGAAGGATTTGAACTATCCGCTACCTATTCCTACTGAGGATGTAGGGATTGTTGGAGAGGCGATAGGTACTTTTGTTGGATGGCAAGCTAGTTAAGTTAGGATGCCAAGTCCAAAAAAGACTATCGAAGATGCACAGTCAAAAAAAAGATGATACCCCGATCTAGGCTCTCCTCTAAAAAGGCAATCTCCCATAAAGCTATGCCTAAACAAGAGCCTCAATTGCCAAGCCAACATAGAAATTTGCTCCAAGTGTATGCAATGGTATATAAGTCTAATCCTCCAGTCCTGCAAATCCCATTCGAGGCTGGTATATATGGCAAAGATCGATATGATATGCTTTCACTTGATGTTGTTGATGAAGTGCTTTAACATAATATGACCAGTCTCACTGTTCTCAGCTTCTACATAAGGTAATTTTTTTCCATATATGAATAGTTAATATTTTAAATATAAACTAATCTATTTCTTGTATTTATAATATGTGCTTGTATGACAAATTTCTTGTCCCTTTCGATCTACAAACAAAGTTCGTCTTTGTTAGTCCTCATGAAGTGGGTGCACATGCCTTAATTAAAAGCGACAAAATTTTAGAACAAGCAAAGGCATTAAGCAAAAATTTCAAAGCAAGGGCTCGAAAGGGAACATTATTCATAATACCGTACTGTCAAGGGTAACGAAATTCTCACTTATCTTAATAATTTTTTTATTTTTAATTTAATGGATTAATTATAATTTTGCCACACTTGTTAATACTATTAGGGACCATTGGATATTGATCGTCGCCGAACCATTCGACAACACTCTAAAAATATATTATCTTGATTCTCTTGGAGGGGAACTAGGGAGGAGACAAATTTTATTAGAGTTGATTAATACATAAGTGCATATATAAAGTATTTTACATATTTATTTAATTATTTAAATTTCATACTATCATATTTTTTATTGTTTCATTAAGGCGATTGTGTTATACCGCACTAACACAAAAACAATCAATTCCAAGGTCCTTTATAAATTTTGAAGCGGCCTACACTTAGAATATAATTAAGGTAATGAAATCATTTATTAAATTAAAATTTAATGCATTAATACATATTTATATATTCTTTAATTTTTAGTGTCCAAGACAAAATAAAAATAGTTTGGATTGTGGCTATTGCGTTATGAGGTTCATGAAGGACATCATTATCCATAACGAGAGCATAATTCCCGAGATGGTATGTCAAAAATATTAACTTTTAAATTATCAAAATATTCAATGTTTTCATTTATATATTGCAGTACTATGATGATTCTTATGTTGAAGAAATCGAGGATGCAAAAATAAATGAGGTAATTGAAGAATGGTGTCAATATATTTTTCAAGTGTGGACTTCATACAAAGAAGATTAATAAAACTACCTTGAAAAAGTAGCTAGAAAGTTTTTTTAATAGGCAGTTTATTTTTGAAAAAAAGTTACTTTATGTAATTACATTTGTTTATTGATTAATTTTAAAATTGAATACAATAAATTTCGTTGGTATTAAAATCTAGAATGGTTGACTGCTGCTATTTTGATTCTTTTTGCAAGGGGGTTGGTATAAAAATAGCTCACGAATTAAAAAAAACCACATAAAAAATAAAAGTTATATAAATAACCGTCATTTATACTGACTTTAAATGACGGGTATCTCATTTACCCGTCATTTAAAATATTGTCATAATTTTTACCATACTTTAAATGATGGGTAAATTATATACCCGTCATTTAAAGTAATTATAAATGACGGATATATAACTTAACCGTCATTTAAAGTCTCTTTAAATGACGAGTAAGTTATATACCCGTCATTTAAATTCTCAATTTGCTTCTCCCTTCATAAAAATTTTATTTTAAATGACGGTTTTATAACCGTCATTTATTAGGGTTTTTAAATGTCAGCCGAATAAATGACACTTATTAACCATCATTTAGGACTAAAATAACCGTCATTTATTCCCTTTTTTGTAATAGTGCGTCCACTCAAAAAAATAAGACATTTTTAATCAAATCTCATCCCCTAATAAAATAGTTACCTACTTTTAAATTAATTTTATCTTTTTCTACTTACCCCTATTAAACACTCTATAGAAATATAAAGTTATTCATTAATATGAATACTTTTTTTAAAAAAAATAATGATTATATCTTGAAAAACTAAAAAATGTCTTACATTTTTTAGTATTTAATTTTTTAAAAATATTTTATATTTTTAAATGGAAAGAGTATATGATATATCATATGGAGAGAATTTTGAATTAAGTCCATGGTCGATTGGAGAAATTTTTCTAAGGTGATGAAAGATTGAAATGACAAAATGGATTTACATATATAACATAAAATATGTACAAAGTGATGGTAATGTAAGGATTAAAGTGCAAAACTGCTCCTGAAATGTTTTCGGAGATGCAATTAATATTTTAAAGTATTTAAAAATATAATGTTGGCCTTGATATTTTTAAAATAGTGCAAACCCGCCCAAGGTTGACATAACCAAAATTTTAACCATCAGTTCAACTTATCATGTTCACATGGCATTTTTACAAAGCATCCATATCACTTTTTTTTTCATTTTGAATAAAAACATGCTTTGGTGAATAATAATAATAATAATAATAATAATAATAATAATAATAAATAGCGGTAGGTCTCATCACTTTTCATCCTAAGAGAATTACATATAGGTTCTGAGATTAATTTTATTATGTTGTTGATAGTCTTAATCCAATTATTAATTTACTTTATAATAATTAATTTTTTCGTGTAACACTCCAATGTAATTCTCCCTTTCATCTTCTTCATCTAGGCGTTTCCTCTTCCATTTGATAACACGTTCACCTTCTTTGATCCATTCATTTCTTATTCCTCTGGGACACCATAAGACCGCCACTAGGTTCTTCTTCTTCTTCTTTTTCAGTTTTCCAGAAGCCAGTGACTTGAGATCGCTTCCTTCTTCCTCATATCGGTGTTTTTCTTCCTAATCTCACCTCGTTGTCACCCCTCTCTCCATCCCTGAAGCTTGCCTCTACTATGTCGTTCTTCGTCTTCCTGATCTCACCCACCGCCACCCATCTCTCTCTCTCTCTCTCTTTGAAGCTCGCCTCTACTATACCTCTCTCCCTTTCTGAACCTTGCATCGCTTGCCCCTCTCCAAGCTTGTGTTCATAGATTACGTCTCACGTGCTCTGGTTATCCTTATCATTTGGGTCAACGAAGAAGAAGAAGAGCCTTCCAGCATCATGTCTGTTCATCGTCAACCACACCCATGTCGCCGTCTAAGTTTCAAGCTATATCCTCCCTCAACTTCAGTCTCTCTTAAATCAAGAAAATAGTTTCACAAAGCGATCTAGTTTAAAATCGTGAAAATAACAACAGACTAACGAGAGATGAAATCTAGCTCTTTAGGTTTGATTTCATGATTTTGTTTTTTCTTTATCGTTGTTTTCCTCATTGCTCATTGTTTTTTGATCTCATTATTTATGGGTTATTGATTTGTTGGGTACTGATTTTTCTTGACTTGGGTTCTTCAATTAGACCGAAAAAGAAAATGATAAGTGACTTGGGTTCTTCAAATAGTTTCTTTATTGTTGTTGCCTTCATCGTCATTTTCTTCTTGAGTTGTTTCTTGATTTGCTAATATTGTTGTTTCTTTGAATTTGAGCTTAAGGCCGAGCAAAAGAATAGGGCCACTTTGTGTTTGTTGAAGAATATTAAACATGTGTTTGGCAAGAAAATGTCAGCTTTCTTTTAGAAGGAAAAAAAAAAAATGAAGCGAATGCCACATGGGCATGCCACACCAATATCATAAGTCAAACTAATAGTCAAAGTTTTGGTTTCGTTAATTCAAATAACATGCATCATTTTAAGAAGTCCGGAGTAACATTGCACTTTTAGTTATTTTATGATACTAATTGCACCTTAAAAAAAACTTTGAGCATATTTATACATTAACCCTAGTATCAATTAACAATACAGTAATCCATGACAATTTGGCTTATCTTCAATTTCATGCAAAATACGAACTCCATAATCTATATGTACACATGTATGTATGAGAGGTTTACATCAAAGAGCTTGTGCTTTTAGACGGAATCTGAGGTACAACATTCTAGCAATTTAATAATTAACAATAACATTAACAATAGTTTGTAAATCATGTATTTTCATAAATTTATTTTTTTACTTTTTTTTTACTTGATAGACTTATATTTTATCGTTTATATTAATATTATTAAATAATAAAAAAATGTGATAAACACAATACAAGTAATTGAAACATCTTTTTCCGTAGTGACCTAAGGTAGGATAACACGGTTAACCAGCAAAACTAGTATGATGATGGCACATAGACATAGCCATTGGCTTTCTACCATCTTTCTGACTACAATTTCATAAATAATGCTTAAATTATTTTTATCTTCTATTCATTCTCTTCCTTTTTATTTAGCATCATCAATAATATTAATTTAAATAAAAATTAGCGCCAACATCATTAAATTATCAAATGAAAATAAAAATCGTAAACATGAAGAAATAAGAAAAATAATTGTAAATTGTATTCAGTTTAGGACAGGAAAGAAACAGAGAAGGAACCGCTGTCACAACTCACAACTAACTCCAACTGGAGCCAGACAAGCCCAATTGCCCTACCCACTTCCTGAAAAGTAGGAAGTCACATTTACTGTTTGCTCAGGTTCTTCATAATGCAGATTCAATATTCATGACGCTTTTTCTCTTCATCAGGATTCATTTATTCAATTCATTATGCAGAGTCACGATTGTGTTTTTGATTTGTTCTTTGTTAATGTGTGTGTGCAGGAGAACAACACGAGGGGGTCCTGAGTGAGGAGAAAGAGGAATCTCCGGTGAGGCACAAGAGGAAAGCACCCAATGCATGCATCTGAGTCCGATGAACCTTTGCTTGTTTTTGTTTGTTTGATGTGGGGGGTGTCAGAGAAGCTGATCTTCAAAAGACGTGATAAACCTAATTTCTCAATGAAAAAGTGAGTTTCAGGATCCTCAACTACAATTTTCCCGATTCAAGTGCTAAAAAATGAAAGATAAAAAGAAAAAGAGAGGCGTAGAAGGAAAAAAAAAAATAGAAGAACTATACTATTATATGATGAGAGTAACATAGTATTGTTACTGTTATAAAAGAAATTGCGGCAAAACGTAAGATAGAAAAACAAAAGAAAAACACGAGCACTGATATTGTGGTTCTACTAGCTGCTGGAGACTTGGCACAGCTCTGGTGATGCTTATTGATCTGCACTGATGCAAATGAATTGGACAAAATTTTATAGAAGGAATGTGTTTTTTGCTTGTTGGTTGTTTTTTTTTTTTTTTTGGGGCAAAGTGTTGTTGGCTGTTGAAGGGGTTGAGGAAGTTGAAGATGGAAACAATGGTAAGGGGCTTCTGTAGATCTCTTGCTTTCTCTTTATAGGCCAAAGGCTTTTTTCTTGGCCCCATATTTCTTTAGCGTCAACCTTTTTCAGATCACTTGTAGTTTTCTTTCAAACTTCTTTCATTTTCTTCCCACTTGTCAGGAGTGCTTCGGTTACCCTTCTTTGAAAGCAGCATCCTTCCTTCTACAAGCATGAATTGGACTGGGGCGGAATAGAAATTACAATTCAAACATGATGATGGTCAGAAAGATGATATGTTACCCCTCCGTTTATTTTATATATATATATATATATATATAACTGTATTACATAATTGAAAAAAATTATTAATCATAATAATTATATCTAAAAAAAATTGAACTAAAATGCTTGTGAACACCCCTATTTTGTCCAGACTTTTAAATATAAAATTAAAAAAAAAAAAAGCCCAATAAAAAGAGTAATTAAATGAACAAAATAATAAGAAAAAAATCGGATTTTATAAAAAAATAAAAATAATATCTTCATTTTAAAAGAAAAATTCTTTTTTCTTGACTCCCAAATCCCCTCAATTTTGTTTCTATTAAATTAAATATCGTTAATGAAAATTTGAAAATTTAAAATAATAGAGAAAAGTCAAAATAGAATGTTTCCTTGATATGCATGATTCTACATTAAAAAGAAAAACCTTAATTGGTGTTTATAAAGAAAGAGAAAGAGGCCCACAAGGTAAGGGGATAGAGACGGAGAAGTATTTGGTAAGAGACAGACTATATCAGTGAAGTTTTGAAAAATAAGTGACTCATTCATCCCTTGACATTAGGTGTGGTTTGATGATGTACTCATGGGTTCGTTGCCATTCTCGTTCTCATTGTGCATAGTATTATGTAAATGGGCTACGAGTCAACTCGCAAGTGAGCTGGCATTTTGACTTTTTCCATTTTTTATTTTAATATAAACTAAAATGTGTGCGTTTTGTTTTTAACTTCATTAAAATACAATAAATTTACAAGCTGTCCTCAAATTACTCCCTCACTCATAGACACCTAGTCAAGTAAAAAATAATAATATAATGTAGTTTCTCGATCTTCTCAAAATACTTAATCTACCTCATTCTTATTATTCTAATTATTATTGCAAGTATTTAGACAATAATTATTCCTTGAGTCTGAATCTGTACGTGTTCTCAGCTAGTTAACTAGGATTATTTTTATTATATAAAATATGCTCAACAATTCTTTTTGACCCTTTCACTTATTAACCTTAATTAAGACTTAGGCAGTTAGTTATATCTATACACATATTTGCTTGATCTTGATTATTTTTATATTTCACACTTAGGGTTCATGCAAATCTGGAGTCAATAAATTCAGCAGCTAGCTTTGAATCATGTTCATAATAATTAATCAAATGAAAATAATTAATTCAACTTACATATAGAATTGACATGATCAAATGGTCCAAAAATACAAAGTTAAGAAGCTCAATCCATACCAAAGCAGTCTCATGCCTTGACATTTTTTAATAAAAAAAAGCAGGCTAGCAGGCCAGCCCTTTTAGCCTGCATACTTTCATGGTTCGGGCCCAACCAACTCATTTTTAAAACGGGCTCATTTTGCCAACTCATGCTCGCAAAAAATTGTGGGCTAAGTCCATTTGCCCGGCTCTAGTTGTGCATGATAGCAATATGAGGTTTGTGTTTTAGACTTTATGTAATTGTTTACCATTCAAGTTGCTACTACTAGTGATTGGCATAGTGAATTTTATGTTGATATAGTATAAATGCCTCATGACTCTTATATGCTAATTCTCAATGTGATCCTCTCGTTTATTTCAAAATGATTATGTCTTGTCCACATCCTCAAATTCCACATCCCTTTATTTATTTTGTTCATTAATATGGTTGATATGCGTCTTGTGTTCTAGCAAATGTGTGCAATGAATGGATAATCATGGTTATTAATTTTGCGTGAGATGATGGCGTCGAATCTTAGGCTTTGAATTGACACCACTAGTTTTATTTTATTCATTGAAATTGCTTGCATTTTTTTTTTTAAAGGAGGTCTTGATAGAAAAATATTTCTATAGCCTTTTCATAACTTTAAAAAAAGAAAAAAAAAAAGAAATTTACAAGTGATATTAAATCACCTTAAATATTTAAAATAAGTGATACTCAAGTGTTAAATTTTAAAAAATATTAAAATTTATTAGTATGTTTTTTAAGATCCACGAGTGATACTAAATCACTATAAATTAATAGAAATGCATTTTTTTTAAAAAGGAGGTCTTGATAGAAAAATATTTCTATAGCCTTTTCATAACTTTAAAAAAAGAAAAAAAGAAAAAAAAATTTACAAGTGATATTAAATCACCTTAAATATTTAAAAATAAGTGATACTCAAGTGTTAAATTTTAAAAAATATTAAAATTTATTGGTATATTTTTTAAGATCCAAGAGTGATACTAAATCACTATAGATTAATAGAAATAAGATATCATGAGTAACACTAAGTCTCATCGTAGGTATCAATTTTTACACTAAAAAGTTCATAATTAAATTATTTTATAGGAATTTCATTTTAAAAATTTCTTTAGAGTTTGTCATGAGTGATATTAAATCACTATGTGCACTTAAAGTGTCAACCAGTGAACTGTGAGTGATACTAAATCATCGCAAGTTTCAATACTGGTTAAATTTTCCTCTCTTGTGTATTATTAAAAATAATAAAATTTATCATTTTTAGATTATACTATGAGTGATACTAGATCACTGGGGATCCTTTAAAATATCAAATAAGATACTGTGAACGGAACTAAGTCATTACAGGCAAAAATAATAATAAAATTATTAAAAAAATTTTTAGGATATGACATGAGTGATGCTATAGTTACCATGAATTCTTAAAAATTTTAAATGAGACTGTGAATGATATTAAGTTATCACAAGTATCAAATTTTATATGAAAATTTTATAATTAAATTATTTTATAGAAAAATTTTTTTAAGATTTGTCATGAGTGATACTAAATTACCATGCACACTTAGAGTATCAACTAGCGAATTATAAGCAATACTAAATCACCACAAGTTTTAATACTAGTTATTTTCCTTTTAATTAAAGGTTCTTCCTTATGACAATTTTTTATTTGAAAATAAATATAATTATATAACACAAAATAACATTCTCTTCATAAAATAAATTAATAAAAAATTAAAAAAACCTAAATAATAATATTTCAAACCACATGGACTTTATTCCACATCATAGAATATGTAGGTCCTAAATTTTGATCATAGGTCAAGTCCTCTCATATAAATAAATAATTTATTTTCTTTTATCTTTTTAATTTTCAATTTTGCATGTGACTAAATGGTAATTAAGATATTATTAAAAGAATAATTGATTTCACACAATTAATTTAAGATAACCATTCTTATGAACGGATGTCGTGGGGTACCTAATACTTTTCTTACATACAATTGATTACTGAACCCTTTTCACACATTATCTTTTTTATTATATAGTTTTTCAAGATTTCTTAAAAGCTTTAGTGGCAACTCCCATTTTTTTTTACATTTATTAACCTTTCCTCATCAAGGAAGGGCACAATTTGGGGCAACAATGTCCTATGTTAATCAACATAAGTTTACATTAATTATTTCTCATTAATATAAATTATGAGCATGATTTAAAAAATATATAATAAATGCTTATTAAAATATGTTATTTTGCTCAGATAAAAAAATAAGTAAAAAATGTCTTACAAATAAAAATGCAGAGCTAAATTCAGTTGAAAGGAACTGGTCGAGCCTCAATGAAAGATTGTTTTAGTTATTTCACACGAAACGTTGTAATTCATTGACCAATAGGTGTATAATAGAAAAGTTCTTTCATTTTGCTTATTTTTTAGCTTCACTGTTTACTGCTATAATTTCAACTAAGCCACTGTTTTAATATACAAAACAACAAGAATCCTCGAGGGTATCTGAAAATTTGACTCCTGTACCTTGGTTGTCTCCTTCGCTTGTTGACAAATTGTGTTCGTAGGCACATGGCACCCAATGGCAAAGACATTTAACAATGGGAACGCGGAAAAGTAAATACAAGGAACAAGAAGATAAAAACAAACGTGTTTGCCCTCAAGTCCTGCACAGATCAGGGGTCTATCCCTTTTTTTTTTTAATTTTTTTGGAACATTATCTTCTATACTTTTAATCTCCTGCAGAGAAGCCTCTTGCTGTTACATGTGTTTGTCACTGCTCCGAAGCAACCTGTTTGTAGGGTTCCTCTTCAGCCTTATTGTCATCTTTCACAGCAGCATCATAACGGATAGCTTACAGTGGTGAGCACCCAATTCACTATCAACTGTGTCATGAAGGACACGTTCCTCGTATCAACTTGCCAAGCCACTGCTGCTCCTGCACTTTGAATCCCTTTATAGAATCCAGCGTACCTGCAAGAGATAAAATAGTAAAAAGACATGCCTGTAGATTTTATAATTGGCTAATAAGAATTGATTTGATTGGATGGATGAATGGATTACCTGCTAAGGATCTCAGAATCGTCAGCCAGGGCACCAATGAGCCAATAGACCATGCTCTGGAACATGGCATCTAGCAATCCAAAGCAGAAGTACAAGACAAAGGGTCCAGCGAAAGCAGAACCTGAGTCCTTAAAATCCAATTTATCAGGCAAATTATTCTTGGAGTACCTGAGTTGATTGGCCAGACCACCACCCCATATAGCAGAAGAAAGGACAGCAACAACACCAATCCCCACAAATCCCCTTATTCTTCTGCTCTTAAAACTGAAATCCATCAAATACCCAATTCCCACCGACCCCAACATCTGAGCAGCCCAGTAGACCACACTGTTCAACCCTCTTGTTCTCAAATTAAAAAGAACTCCATTGACGTTATTGAACTGGTAAGTGTAGAAGAAATTGCTGCTCCAAGCAGCAGGAACTATGAGAAGCATCTTCCAATTCAAGAACAGCTTCAGAATTTCCAGAGCCTCAGTGGAGACATTAGAGTACAAGATCTTTGTACACTTGGTCCCATCATCACGAACAACCTTATGGGGGGGCAAGATTGTTAGAGACAAAACCGTTCCAGCGGACATGAAGCACATGAATCCTATATAGGTTGCATCATTAACAGAAGCAGCCTCGCTACGACGGTAATTCAAAATGAAAGGGATAAGCCCGCCAATCACACCCCCCATATTGAAGATACTCCAGAATAGGGAAATATAAGTCCCTTTGCGATTGACCGGAGGGTAGGAAGTCATGATAGCACCCTGCGCCGCCCACAGGAGGCCAGCGCCGATGCCGAGTATGGCGCCGGCGACGATGGCGAAGGCTTGGTGGTGGTAGTGGTTGTAGTAGAGGAACGAACCGGCGTAGATGACATAGGTAGAGCAGCCTGCGAATAGGGTTAGGTGGGGTCCGAGGATGTTGTAGATGCCACCGCCGAGGACGCCAAAAATGGCGAAGGAGGTGTAAAGAGCAGTGTTGGCGTTGTTAGCTGCAGTGGGGTCCACCTGACCACCGCCACCCATGCCGGAGAGTGCATTGAACATGCCAGGGCAACAAAAGCAGACTACCCCAATAAGGACAACTTGAACCAGCGGTGAATTGTACCTAAAAAGGGAAGAACTTTTGCGTTCTCAGGAAGCTGGGTTCCAGATTCTTCGTCTCCAGTGATACCCATCCCCCGCAATACCAAAAAGGATTGATTTTGGTGTTCTGGGTATATGAAATCTGAGGTTCTCTGTGTGTGGGTGAGCCCGTCTCAGAGAGTGAAAGATGGAGATCGAGAAATTTACGGATAATTAGTGAATGAGGATGGAGGAATTAAAGGACGAGGCTAGAGGGGAGGCCTATCGAGACAAAAAGAATGTTACAATTTACGATAGGTCTGTTTTACGGGCTCTGTCTTCTGTCAATCAAATTCAGAAAAATCAGCAAGTGCCGGACGCTTACGCAAACCTCTTCGTCGAATCGTGCAGCTCGAAGAGCTATACGACTAAGGGGTATGGTTTGAGAGGTGAAAATATTCTGTAAAATTCAAACTATTTGGTTCATCCAATTGAATATGTTTCTGGGTTTGAACGTTGTGGTTATCTACCCGATCGGCTCTCCTCCTGACGCAAAAGGTCAACTGAATCCATCAATAAAGTAACATAACTCGTCTCGACCGGGCCCACATGCTTTGATGTGCGTAATGCATTACTGCAGAGCTTTTCAAATTTACAGGACGGTGACTTCCAGCGTCTCAAACAGGATTAGGATTGCTTCCTGTATGAAGATATAGGACGGTGACTTTCAGTATGTGTTGAACCAAAAAAATTTACAAGACGTGAGCAGTAATTGACAGCCGATTTGTTTAAAATTAAAAAATATGCTGATTTTAGATAATTTAAATATATAACAAGAAATTTATTTTTGTTGAGATTTTATAAAAATTGGATATTATTTTCTATTTGATTATAATAATACAAATGATTATTATTTAATTATTTTTAGATTTTATGATATTTTCGTAATCTTTATTTCTAAGAAATGATTTATGATTAGTTATTTTAAAATTTTATAACATCTTCATATATCTTTCTATCTTTATGATATTTTCTTATATTTATTTATATTTGAGATTCTGAAATTTACATTTGAGTTTATTGTTAATGAACTATTTTTTTCCCTATTGTTAGGTGGTCTTTTATTTTTTTTTTCCCCGTGGTCCTTACCCCATCATTTTCACTACGCCATGATCTTTTTATTTTGAATTATTTTCGTCAATAGTCCTTCCGTCACTCTTGCTATTTTTTTTTTCCCGTCTAAAACTAGTCCAGAGTTGAACCCTGCACTGAGACTGGTTAAAAAAAAAAAAAAAACTACCATGGAATCAGTCATGTCGTTTTGTTTGGGTTAAGTAACCATTAAATTCAATCATTAACTATTATCACTATGATTCCTCAGCAGTTTTCAAGCTTCAAACACATTTTGAAGTCTATTTTTCATTTGTTTGTGGGGCCATAAAAACACTTTCCTGGAGTCATTCCAAAATTATTCTAATCAACAAAGTGAAGACTCGTCTTATTCTCGTTTTGCTTTTCTTTTGTCAACTAATGCAGTGTATACGTGTGATAAAGCCGTCTCTGGCCGGCTGGGAACTAATTCTAATTTCAAATGCTTCAGCGAACTAACTAACGTTCATTTTACGGAACAAAATATACATACGAATCTGATAATGAAGGTAGGCCCAATAAATTTCTAGTTATCTAACACGGTCTGTATTTTTTTTTTTTATTGAGTTCTGGCAAGTTTTGCAATATCCACTAGTTTGACAAAAATGTCATGCGGTGGTTGTATGAGGAGATGCATATTGTTTGATTTTATGATCAAGACATTAATTACATATGATGATTATTATTGTACGACTTTAGAAATCTCTCCCTCTCCCTCTCCCGATTCTTTTGTTTGAATATGTATAAAGATAGCTTTAAAAAAAAATAAAGAATATATATATAGAGCTAGTTCCGAGTTCCCATGAGGAGTTTAAAACATCAGCCGTTTAATTTATCCACGAATCATCAATGTCAATGGGATTGCTTATTGTAATTTTTATATTAATAAATTTGCAACTATTCATCATATGAGATCACAGTAATTAACAAGTCTATCATATAAATAATTAAATATGTTGCCTGAATGAAGTTTGTTGTCAAAAAATAATACCCTTACCATTTCAAATTACAGTACATTTTTAAAAAAAAATTTCATCTCAAAATATAAAATATTTTAAATAAATTAAATTTTTATTAAATACATCAATTTTAATATTACCTTTTATCTCTCTATTAATAATTTCTGACCATTCTCTTTTTAGTATATTAAATAATAGGTATTCTAAAAATTTATATTTTTATTTTAAAAAGATAAATTGTTAAGTATATTTAATGATATTTATTGATATGTGATATTTTATTTAAAAATATTTTATACTTTGACACGGAGAGAGTATCAAATTATGTTTTATTTTCAAAAGACATTAATTTTGATCGACCTAAGATATTTTGTCCTTAATTGTACATTGAGCTTATGATAAAATGACTTGTCCGGAGACTTGAACCCATTCTCACTGCCTCGTAAGAAATCACTGCCTTAACTCATTTGTTAATAAATTTATATAGTGATTATTGTGGTGGGAACTCTCATAACATCACAATCAATGTAAGATAAGTAAAGGAGCAGCCAGTTATCCCAAAAAACAAAAAGGAAAATCAGCCAGCTCTTAGCTGTGATGTGCTGTGTTTTGAGGCATAGAATAGCAAATAGCAAAGAGAAGACGTTGTTGAAAAGAAGTTAAAATCTTAATTAATTGTCACCAGTAATGTTAGTTTATATGTCATTTGATTGCACAAGCTGTTTTCTTGTTTCATGGGATCACAATGTGACTCAATCATGGGAAATTCAGGTGAAAAATGTGGATGCTAGCTTGACATTGTTGATTAATCACACTATTCTTAGGATTGGATAAGTTGTGCTAACATATTATTAACTATCACAACAAATTTGTGCTAGCAGTATGACCAGTTGTTGAGATATCGAGCTATAGATTTTAGTTCATGTGAATTAAAAAAAAAGGTCATTAGGAGAACTAATAAGATATGATATAATGACTAAATAGAATAATTAAAGTTAAATTGAGAAACATTTGGTTCAATTAGTCGATAAAATTGAATTAATTTAATTATTTTAAAATCTTAAATTTGAGTTTGAGTTTTAAAACATACAATCATATTAAATAACTATTTCCAGATTTTTGAAAATACTGGAAGTACAATGAAATAAAAAATAATTAAAATTAATTTAAGATATTAATATTAGTTATTAGAAATATATATTTTTTGACACATCATTAGAAATATTTGAAACAGAATATTTATCCCAGATGCCATCGCATGGAGTCGTCAAAAGCCGAGGATGTCGCCCACGTGGTGCCTGATGAATCAAGATGAGTATATATCCGCTGCTCCGACTTCCTTTTCCTCAACTCCTCATGATACGTTGCGCTGGGAAATTTCATTGCTCAAAGTTAGGTGCCAAATGGCAAAAAGGGCAGCCCGTTAATAAAATCCTAAAATAAAAAATTCATGACATTTAAGTCTGCTCTTTCTAAGTCAAAATATAAATATTTTTAATTAATATTAATTTAAAATATAAACAATTTAATATATGTAAAAAAAATTCTTATATTTATTAAGTTAAATCCTTATATGAAGCTATTTCTTACTTATCGTAAAATGCATTGATGATTGAGAGTACAAATAAGAAAAGAAAACAATATATATATATATATGCTCCCTCTGTTTAAAAATATAAGACATGTTTAACTGAATCTCACCCCTAATAAAGCAGTTATCTACCTTTAAAATAACCATATATTTACATATTTACTCCTATTAAACATTTTACAATAAATATAAAGTCAACATTAATAGAGGCATTTTTAAAAAAAACAATGATTATACTTCAAAAGAGTAAAAATGTCTTACTTTTGTGAACATTCAACTCTTCAAAAAAATATTTTATATTTTTGAACGGAAGGAGTATATATATTATAGGATTGGCAACTTCCTTGGTATGCATAATTTTTAAAAAAATTACTTATATTTTGGATTGGAAAGAGTGAGTTACGAATATCAATTCAAACAATCATAAATAGGTTCTCAATTGTAAATTAATAATTATTTTTTAAATATTTTATTTATAATTAAAACTTTTAAATTTATGATTGAATCAATATTTATAACTAATTTGTTTAAAAAAATTATTAAGCATCTAATTGACAGCGGTCATAAATTTATTATTTTTATACTTTAATATCATTTTATCCATTGGAAATTGTTTTGGGACGTTGTATGAAAAGAAATTTTTTTTCCCATTTCGAAAAAGGGGCCTAAACGGTGAAAGAGGTAAGAAGCCCAAATTAAAATCATAAAATGATGTAATCAATGAAAAAAAAAACATTATCACCGGGTTATGATTTATTAGTTTTATACAATTTTTATAATCAATGTTTAAGAAAATATATTATTAAAAATGCATATACTTGAGATTTAAAAAATAAATAGCAACAAATGAATTTTAGGTGGGGAATGAAATTTTCTTAGAAGGCAGAGTGGGAGTTTTTTTTTTTAAAGTATAAAACTCAAGTTTTTTTTTCGGCAGTAGTCTCATGTTCGAAAAAATTTTAAAATATAAATATTATTGGGTGAATCTATGAAGTACAAGGAGCTCTAGCAAATTTAGCCAACATTATATGACCAAATAAAACTAGTAACCCACCCTTCTCTAAATTAAAATAATGGCCATTTTTTTAATTTACCTTTGATATAAAAAACAAAATTACCCTTAAACATCACAATATCTTGATTGTCCTTTTTCACATTGGTTTCGCTTTCACACATCTGAAGATATGGAGATGACATTACACTCTCAATCACGATGGTGAAGAAATTGACAGTAAATGATGGAACAACTCACATTGATGGATAAACACAGTTAGAGATTTTATCTAGGAGACCACGTGAATGCAAGGCGAGATAACTGAAAGCTATAGATTTAAGTTGGAAAATCATGAATGCGAGGTAAGGAAGTCTGAAACTACAACTTCTACACAAAGCCATACTAAAGCTGCAAATTCAGGGTGAGGAAGTGCAGTCAGACTTTATTATAAAAGCCAGAGTTCAAGTGAGGGTTTTTTGAGATTTTGTTTAATTTTCTTTGGGCAAATGATTATGTATTTTTTATGTTACTGATCTATGATACTATATTATTAATATACTACTATATATCAATTATAAATAAGTTTATATTTGATTGTCTGGTTATGTTAATTTATGATAGTATATCAATGATATATTATTATATATCACTAATAAATAAGCCATATTAGCAAAAATTTACTAATTTATTTATCATTGATATACAGCCATATATCAATGATATAGTATTACAGGTCAGTAATGGAGTTTTTTTTTCAATGTCTAATGTGCTCTTTATAATATCTGAAAAAAATGGAGAGGGAGAGGGAGGACAAGCTCTGCAATAAAGATGGTGATGCAGGTAAATTAGATCAAAAATTTTGATGAAGAAAAGCACTATATGAGAAATGGATATCATGATTCAGGAAAATCAAATTTAAAAATCTGATGAAGAAAATATTCAAAGATGATAAATGAAAAAGGGAGAAGGCATAGTATGATTTCTTATGATAAAAATGAAAGATTCAATCAGTTAAATATTAGTTAAATCAAATATATTTTATCTTAATAATAAATTTATTTTGAGGATGAAAAAGAAAAAAAAACATATCTAATTAATTTTATGAATAGGTCATATTTTAAAATATTTAAAAACCTCATCTATAGTTTATGAAAGTTGTATTTTTTGGGGCTGTTGAGTTAATTTTCTCGAAGTATAATATGAAATAGAAAATGGCAATAAATGTATGAATTCTTCAAATATGGGTATGATGCCCCTTTCATTTTTCAAAAGGATTGAATATGAAAAAAAAAGAGGAATGCATTACATTTTTTTAAAAAAAGTCAATATATAAATAAGTAAATTGAAAGTTATAAGGATAAAGTTACTAATGGTAAAGTATTTAAAAATATATTTAAAGGTAATATAGATTTATTTATGTAAATCGAGACTTTTGTTAACATAATTAAGAAGAGAAATAAGGTCTCTCTTGAGCAAATCATTCTGGATAGAAGAATCCATCAAGTGAGTCAAGAAATTCTTTCCAAAGTAGATTTTTTTTAGAAGATTTATTTTGAGGCCTTGTGCTTTGAAAACCATTCTAGTAGTGCATAGTCCAAAACATAATATAATTAAAAATTAAAGATAATATTATAAATTATATATTTTTTATGGGTTATCATAATAACCCATACATCACACAGGAGTAAATTCTAGTTACATCTAACCCACCATTTGTTCGAATTTCACATGTATTTCATGTCTACTCGCTAGTTTTGTGTCAAATTTAATTTCTTTAGTTTTTAACATTTGTGCACTGTTCAGTCCAAAAAAACATATGTGCACTGCTGTGCTTAAACAAAAACAAAAATAATGAATTGAAAAGTGAATAGATTTTTAGGAGCGGGGGGGAGAGAGAGAGAGAAGATTTTATACATATTAATTTTAGTTTTTTTATGAGAAATTGCATCCAAAGACCTTGTAGGACTTTATTTGCAAAAAAAAAACCTAAGAAACCTGATATTACTTTACAGCTTTGTGAAATTTAAGTAAAATTAATTCTAATTATGAGAATACCTAATTGCCCTTAAGCAATAGAACTAACAAGTTTGAGTGAAAAGGACAATTGGGGTGCTCTATTTAAGAGGCAAAAATTGGAAAAACAAATGCCTATTATATTTTAACAAGTCTATGTAATGAAATTGACATGTTTGAGTGAGACAGTAAGTGAAGTGCTCTATTTAACAAACAAATATTAGAAAAGCAACAAGTATCCATTACCTTTTAATAAGTGAGAGATGTCAAAAAATAACAAGTCTAAGCAATGAAATTAGTTTGAGCAAAATAATAAGGGAGAAGCTTTATTTAACAAGTAAACATTCCAAAAACAACTATCCATTACATTTAAATAGGCAATGGGTTAGAAAATAACAAGTCTAAGCAATAGGATAAGAAGTTTGAGTGGCACAACAAGTGAGGTACTTTGTTTAACAAGCAAACATTTGAAAAACAACTATACTCATTATATTTTAACAAGCAAGAGATAAGAAAATAATAAATCTAAGCAATGAAATGAAACCAACAAGATTGAGTGAAATAACAAGTGAGATGTTCTATTTGACTAGCAAACATTTGTAAAACATCAATTACTTATTACATTTTAACGAGTGATGGAACTAGCAAGTTTGAGTAATATCAAATTTCCACCACAAAGGATATTTTTGTCTTTTCCCTAACAATATTATTTAGATATCAAACCCCGTAAAGGAACTATAAAGTGATATCAAATTTATTTGATCCTTTTTACAAATAAAGTTCTACAAAATCCATGGATGTAATTCCCCCTCTTTTATTATTGGACATTATGTTGTATGATATTAGGGTTAAAGGGTAAATTTGCCCTAGAACTTTTCTAAAAGGACCCCCAGGTACTTTAATATTTCATAAGGAGCAATGTTGTCTTAGAAGTGTTCAAAAGGGAGAAAATGTTGCTCTTTTTTATCCACTAACTAATGTTGACAAATAGACATCGAAAAAGCATAAAGAATGTACAATTGGAAGCCCATGTGGTAGGGATGCTTTTGAAACATGATATTTATTTGTAATGGTCTTACAAGAATTTATTTAAAAAAGGGTGACACATCTACAAGATCAAACTGAATTGATCCACATCAATTACAACCTCTTAAACTCTTTTAAAAAGGGAAAAACCCAACTTAGAAACAACACAGCCAGTGAAACCTTTAGTTTCTTCTTTAAAACTCACGCATTAATCTGATTCTTCAAACATCTCCTCTTAATTGTCTTCAAGTTAGCATATATAGAATCAATTTTTGCATCAAATTTTGAACCTACAACCCTGTTATTCTCTTATCTACTCTACATTGTATCATACAACCTATCAACATAGTCCAGTAACTTATTTATTACTTCCTTAGACCTCTAACCCATTTTATTGTCATGTTAGATGAAAAAAACCACAACCCCCTCCTTGTAAATAAAATAAAATTAATAATAGTAGGAGAAATGGGCAAGGATAGAAACCATACAATACTAATTTGATAATAGCTTGAGCAACTATAAAATCTCCTACCTAGGTTACTCTGGCTCCATGATGTCCATTGAGGTGCTTTCAGACCACAATGATAGAAGACTATTCAACTCTTGTAGTCCAGCTCTCCACCATACCATCTTAAGAACATGACCCCCACCTGCTTCCCATTGTTGACGATGTCAAGTCCACTATTGTTGTGGCAAAAATAGGTTTTAGAAGAAAGGTTCAAGTGGTTCAAGGAGTCCCTATCTTTGCACCCACTATAACATTTTTTGCTTCTGGCAACACTTCATTTTGCAACAGTTTTAAAAGTGTTGCCTAATGTGTAAATAAGCAACATTTTTTAAGTATTGTAATTTATCACTACTTTGAGCAACATATATTTGACAACACTTAAAAACTATTGCCTAACATAGTACAAGCAACATGTTTAAACTATTGAATTGTATTTTTTAAATAGACAACATTAGAATTATTGCTTATAAAATAATTTTTTTATAACATTTAAAAGCTGTTCCTATTTTTAATAAGCGACAATTAAATAAATGTTACCTTTAAATATCTCTTTTGACAAAATTTAATAAACGTTGCATGTTGTGTTTTTATATATAAAAACAATTTAATTTTATACTTTTTAGTATTTTTTGTTATACTTTTAATAATTAAATAATTAATTGATTTATTTATTAAATTAGTAATTAGTTAAATTTAAAAATCACTTTAAAAATTATTTATATATAAAATAATTTGCACCAAATGACATCATAGTAATGGCTTTGGAAAAGTGACAAGAGTTATGTTTAACTTCCCTAAGGTATAGGGTTTGAATACCATGTATGGATAGAAATATTAATTTTTTTTCTATTTTCCATTACACAACAGTTCTAAAAATGTTGCCTATCATATAGTAATAGGCAACTATTAAGAGCTGTTGTAATAGGTTAACATGAGAACTGTTGCTTATTTTTAAAATATAGGAAATAGACTTTGAAATGTGTGATTATAGAGTTGTCTGTTATAATAGGTAATTTTGGAATAGGCATGAGTTCAAAAATGTTACCTTTAGTTTTTGGCAACAATTTTCATACATTTAGCTACAATTTTCAACTATGGTTATAAGAAAAAAATGTTGTAATTTGCACAAGTGGGTTTGAGAGAAAATCTTTGACATGTTAAAGGCAATTAGTTCAAAGTTTCAAATGTCTTTGCTTGGGTTTGATTCAATTTTAAAAAGGAAGATTTGATTTGAAAAAGTTTTTAATAAATAAATTCTAATGTGTGCAGATTAACACTTGCTAACTAAGAAAATTACATGGCCATTTCAAGTTTACATGCCATTTAATATAGGCCTTTTGACACATAGCAGAGGTTGGACATTGCTTTCCTTTGAACACTGTTGAGGGAACATTATTCCTTATCAAACATAAGAATATCTAGTAATTCTTTTTAGAAAACTTTTATGGCAAAATTTTCCCTTAACCCATGATATTATAAATCTATAATCTATAATGCCATAACAAATCAAAGTGCTTCTTCGTCTTTATGGCCATCAGACCTCAAGCTTGTTGTGATATCTCGCTAGTTCATTCTCTATAAATACTCATTTTCCAATAAGGTAATTTTTGCATCTGTTTTTCTCATTATAGGTGTAATTAAGGAGGAAGAAGGACATCATGAATTGACTTAGTCCATTTCGTGAGTTATTTTCTTTTACGTTTTCTTCTTCTTCCATTGTAATAAATGTTAGTATTGTTAGCTTCTTCATAGATTAGGCATCACTTTTCATATTTTCCCACAAAGACAAATAGAAAATACTCTAGAATTGTTCTCCAGCTACATTCATGTTGCTTGAATTACACTCTAGATTTGCATTGTATGACAACCCATTCTCACATTCTCTCTGTAGATTTTACTTTTACTTATGCATGGTCGAATGTTCATTAACCTTTTTAACTATTTTCTTGTTATTTTCATGCTATAAAATTTTGAAAGTACAATTTATTTCATAGAAGCAACTTCCATTGCAGCCATTCTTTTTATGGTACCATTTATGAATTATACCTAATAGAAACAAATGACATAATGTGATTGGATGATAGCAGGATATCTCTGGTTCTATATATTTTTTAATGTAGGGACAGTAAAATCCTTGAGTTTGATTGATCACAAGTCATACCATTGTAATTTGAACTGTGATGGATCGTGCAGACTATTTAGGCAAGGACTAAGAGTAGTTGCTTCAACGAAAGGAGTAGAGGTGTCTGGAAAATCTATGGTTGCAAGTTCTACCAATGTTATTTTTCTTTCGAGTATTTTAGGCCATCAAGATGGTTCAATTCCTACTCACAAATGAGATTAGAAGTGTGAGAATGAACGCTTGTAGGGAAACATGTATCACTACAAACTAATAAGGATGACTTACATTTGTGATAAAAATTGTAATCAAAGAATTCTATATGATAACCATAGTTCCCTTTACTGAGCTAGTGGTCAAATTTTTTACTCTCACACAAGTGGAGGAGCAAGCCATGAAAGGTGTCATGAGAAAGCTTGATGCAAACAATTTTGCTCTAATGGCTGCAGTTTTAAGTGAAGACGAGATTCACAAACTCATGCTTCTCCTTTTAAAAGATTTTTCTCTGATGTTAGTCATAACTGAAAAGAAAAATTATTATCCCTTTTCTATTGAACAAAAATTGGTCATAAAATTAAATGTAGCATTAGATTACTCCTTGATATTGGTGAGTATCCTAGTAATGTTGATGTAATGTAGAACTTCAAGTAACTTTGATCGTTGATTGTTGAACAATATAATGGAGAATTTGAGCAGGCTCTATTTGCATAATTGCATCCATTTTCTAGTTGCAATTATATCTTTAGTGAACTCTCTAGTAGTAGGACTATCCATTTCTACACTACTGCAAAATATACAATTTACGTCACTTTTTGTAAAAGTGACATAAAAATAGAGATGGTGGTAATTTTGTAAATAAGTATTGAATATATAATATTATTAATGTTACTTTCCATAAAAATGACATCAAAATTTAAATCCACATTGTTTTACAAAGAATGACGAGGATTGTGAAAAAAATTATTAATTTCTAAACATTTTTTATGTTGTTTTCCACATTGGTTTTTAGAAAGTGATGTGGATAAATTATCCACGTCCCTTTCAAAGAAAGCGACGTGAATTGTAGAAAATAAATTATTTTAAATTATTATATGAATAATTCATCCATATTGCTTTTTTAAAAAAGTGACATGAATTGTAAAAAATAAATTATTTTAAATTATTAATTTTTTAGACATTTTTCACGTCACTTTCTTAAAAAGTGACGTGGATTTTAGCCAACTTTTTTTAAATCATATTGAGCTCCTTCCTTGCTTTATCATGTTGTATTTTGAAACCTAACTCCTCTCCCTCTTTCCCTTCGATGGCAACACATCTCTCTTCTCCCCACTACAGCTCTCTCCTCTCCTCCACACAGCAACTCTCTCTTCTCCTTCCTACTGCATTGAGACCTATAGCATCGAGATATACAACTAATATATTTAATTGAGATCTATGGCCAGCATTCAACGACGAGCATTCGATAAACAGCTCTTGCTTCTCCTCGTCTCCTCCTATTTCTCCCATTCAACTGACAGCTTCGACTCATGGTCAAGACCCACAACTTGTTGTCTTTCCCCTGAGTGAGCAGTAGTTTGTTAGTGTCACTTTTACCCATAAATCTTTTTTTCTTTTATGGATATTTCTAACCTTTGCTTGAGCCTTCTCCATGATCTTTAGTTTCTTCATCAATTCTGGTATCATTTTTTATTCATTTTTGCTTTAAAGTTAATATTTATGAACCTCATATAATTTTTCCTTTGAGTTAATGAATCTTCCCATAAAAGAAAAAACAAAGAGAGAGAGAGTAGGCTAAAAAGGAGATGAAGGGGATTTTTGATTAATCAAATTTTAAAATTTATATTGTTTCATTTCAAATTGCAATTTCAACAATGGATTTTTTCCTGCAATAGATTTTGGTGAAATAATTAGTTGTTCATGGTTAACATAAATTAATCTAGCATGGTTTTATTTTTCTTGTACTATGTTTTTTAGGTTTGTGAAATTCATGGCTAACTAAAATGATAAAATAAGAATGACAGATATTTAAATTAAAATTATTTTAATATCTTGTTTTTAGAGAAATCACGTTACTTTTTGTAAAAAAGAGACGTGGTTTCTTCACATTCCTCATAAAAGTGACGTAAATAAGTCAACTTACTATGTCGTTCGGATCTATATCTCCCACGACAGAGATGTGAAATGCCCTAAAAAAGCAACCTGAAAAGCTCTTTTTATAGTAGTGCTAGTGTTATGTCAATGGTGACACTAATTGCCCTGTTGTTGGCCTGAGGTTTCACAACAGATTTTGATAAGAACAAAACTAAGGAATATGAACTAAGCCTGCTATCATGAAAGATGCTCTGTTCTACCTCAAGTTTATGCAGCAATCATCAAGAAGCATATGCATGAAACCTCACAAGCTGGAGGGAGATGAACCTGGCAAAATATGCAGGGTGTTCAGAAGCAAAGCTCAGATGCGGATTGCAATATTGAGGAGATGACCCAGACATGCAAGATGAGGAAAGCTGAAATATTAGGCATGTCCAATCCCAATTTAGCTTGGAGTAAGACACCTCTTAGTTTCTCCTAAATTCATTCGCTTGTAATCTCCTAAATTCATTTTCAGGGTTCCAACTTTTGATATTCCTGGTCTGTCACCTTTTGTTTGTTTACCGAAGAAATAAACATACTCCCAATAGCTCTGCCAATCTGGGAAAATGAGGGATACAGAGCCAAAAAAAATCACTATGAAGGGATGCGACATGGTGGAATCTTGCAAGAGGTCATGATTATCATATATTGTCCACGAGCAAGTTTCCATGCATCTTGAATTGCAGTGAATGTTTGATTTCTTTTTGACTATATAATTATTCCGTCTGTCCTTTTCTGGGGCAATCTACAAAATATAACTACCGTGAAAAAAGTATTAGAAAAATCTCTTGATGGCGTTTTTGCAAAATTAAGGCGAATAAATGTAGTAATTTTCCTTGAAATTAAGGAGTTATGGTTATATTCCAAACATAATTGTCAAATTCTCGAGTTAATTCTATGAGTTTAATATTTTTACATTTTTAACTTATAAAATCGTGTCAATTTACTCATAAACTCAAACGAAATACAAATTTGGTTAAACTTACAAGTTCACTTTAGAGTTTATTATTTTTACATTTTTAATTTATAAAATCGTATCAACTAATTCATAAACTCAAATTATGTGTAAGTTTGATTAAACTTGTTAAGCTTGTTAATTTTTTTTAAGTTGAACCAATTAAGTATAAATTAAGAAGAATTTAGTTCATAAAAGTTATAGGACCTAATTCAAAAGAAAAAAACTTAAAATGTAAAAACTAATATTAATAAAAAAGAAAACAAAAATACTAAAAATAAGTTCTCAATTTTAAAATTTTTATATCTTATATATGATAATTTATTAATATAAATGGTTTAATATATTTAAATTAAATTACAGTCATATTTTAATAGTTATTTGTTGATAGAGGTAAATTTTTATGAGTTTACAAATTAAATTTATGATATGAATTTATATTTCTATCACAAATTTATTTAAATTTATAAATTTAACAACCTTGATATCAAACGATGGGTAGTGAAAAATATTCTCCAGGACAAGTTACCGGGAAGCCTTGTTGCAAACGAACTTTCTGCTTTTGCGGGCCTGAAGGGTCAACTGTTGGTAATGGGATATCTGAATCTGATACTCAAATCAATTCAATATAATAGTATTCTTTTTCTGTATTGATTACAGGGAGAATCTCAGATCACTTCTCTTTAGGATAATCTTGTGCGACGTGTACACTGGAATCCTACTGATAGGATTTTCAAAAGAAAATCCACGGTCCTCCAGTCAGAGAGGTCACTTCTGGATTTCCTGATTTGCACAATTTCCCATGAAACCGCAAAAGCAAAGCATTTCTTCTCCACGAGGCCAGCTGCAAGAAAAGAAATACCAAACCCAGAATCACCGCCTTGCGGCTGCATGCGATCGAAGAATTTCACGAAAGCAACGTAACGGTTTGGTTTTGTAATGCACAGTTCCAGAAACGTACAAGTTACATATAGGACGAAGTTGGATTCTCCATCAACCCCTTGTGAATGCCAACCAATAATGGCGTCCTGGAAATTTCCCGGGTTCCTTCTCATTCTCTTCGTCTTCTTGTCTGCATCGTCGTCAAGCATATTCATCATAACCAACAACTGCCCCTACACCATATGGCCCGGCACCCTCGCTGGCTCCGGTTCACCCCAACTGACGACGACAGGATTCCAATTAAACTCCGGCCAGAGCGGGAAACTCACCGGCGTTCCAGGATGGTCGGGTCGGATATGGGCAAGAACAGGTTGTAATTTTGACGCTTCAGGTATTGGGAAATGCCAGACAGGTGATTGTGGAGGAAGGCTTCAGTGTGACGGGAATGGCGCGGCCCCACCGACGTCCCTGTTCGAGATAACTCTGGGAGAAGGCAATACACGAGACTACTACGATGTAAGTATGGTGGATGGCTACAATCTGCCAATCCTTGCAGTGCCTCGAGGTGTGTACAGTGGAGGCGCTTGTAATGCCACAGGTTGTGTATCTGATCTGAATAGAGGTAAGACTATCTTGAAACTCGAAACCTTCCAATACTTACTATATATTTGTGCTGTATATATAGTTCTCATGACGAGAAAAACAATATTATTCTCTTGATGGTTTTGTGCATGCAGGATGCCCTAAAGAGCTTCAAGTGGTTGGTGGAGAAGGAGGATACCAAGGTGGTGTAGTTGGGTGCAAGAGTGCGTGCGAGGCCTTTGGGTTGGATCAGTACTGTTGCAGTGGAGAGTATGCGAACCCAACCACGTGCCAACCCAGTTACTATTCCACCATTTTCAAGAGGGCTTGCCCCAGAGCTTATAGCTACGCTTTTGATGATGGCACCAGCACTTTCACTTGCAAAGCCTACGAATACGACATCGTTTTCTGTCCCAACGCCAACAGGTACGTGCACGGTGCATCTAACTACACCAGTTATGTGTGTGTGTGTGTAACAAAATGATGACACAAGTACAGAATTGTAATATTTGAGTTTGCATGCAGAGTGAAGAGGCCTAATAATTTTGTATCTCCACCTCCGCCTTACCAGATTTATCAGCCAAATGGAAAGGCTGTGAAGGAGGTGGCTTCCACCAGCTCCTCTAGTATTCTCTCTCCTTTTTCTGTGCCTGTGGTCTTTTTCTTCATATTCATCCTAATTAACTTTCTCAACGCTATTTCTTAATCAGCGACTAAACTTCCTTTGATCTGAGAAAATAATGGTACCATCAGGAGGATGGTCTTGGAAGGATCCGGGGAGGGGGCTCCTAGCGAAGCCAAGTATATATATATCCTGGAAGTCAATCTTCCCGCCAGATGTATATAATGACCTTATTCAATGGCTTCATCGTTGCTTCAGAACCAAATTAAGGCTACATGTCTTCATGGCAATTAATTAGCCTTAGTCCCAGTTCATACTTTATATCCTCTGTCCAAATCAAGATGCCGAGTTGTACATTGTCCAAGAAATTCTCATCTGTGTAAATAAGGATCGATCCTTCTGGGAATAAATTTGTAATAAGTAAAGCTTCCCTTAATTCGAGATGAATAATGATCGGCAGGAGGTTAAAGCTAATGGGTTAATTATGGTAATTTTTTTTATACAAGTTAATTATAGTAATTTAATATATATATATATATATATTAAAGGATGATACGAATTTGGAAACATACATTTATTTATCTCATTTCTTGCTCTTTGGTTTGAACACCTTATTCTGTTTTGCTTTGGTTATTTTGTTTTCCCAGGCTTTTCCTTCCCTTTGATTTGATTGCACAAGATGCTCATGCTGATCGTTTTGGAGGGGAAAATGGCTTTGGGCATCTTGTTAACTCCCTCGTTTTCTTAATCATATAAGTTTGCTTATCCATTTTCTTAAACTTTTCAATTTTAACTTGTTACGTTTTTAATGCTTTATTTTGTGAACTTTTTTTATTTGAATTTATATTACATGATGTGATATGATATTGATCCTCCTATTTCCTCATCAGTGTTTTAAAAATCAGATTAGAACAAAAACTGAAAAGGTTAATGATTCACATTTTTCATGGTCTAATAGATTTATTAAATAGGTGATCAAATTGGTGACTCAATAATTTAATAAAAATAATATTATATACGTATTTAATAATATAGAGTTATAGATGTAAAAATAAATATGAAATTGTAAAAAAATGTGTAGAAAAGAATTAGCATTTGCCATGTGAATTATTAAAAAATATACTAATTGAGGATTTACAATTTTCAGTTCAGGTTTAGCCTGCTAAACATTGTAATTTAATTTTAAAATTTTGATTTTTTTTAAATATCAAACTGGTCTGACTAAGTATGATCCCCAATCTAACTGTGGGTTCCAATTCTTTATCTAGTTCAGCATGGCTCAACCTTTTGAATGGTTTTTTTTTTTTTAAAGAAAATTGAGCCGTTATGCCACCTGGTTGACAGTCTAATTGGTGGATTGTTCAGCTCCATTCAATTTTTAAAAAACTTCCCTTATTATTGTTTCATTGTTCCTGTTACTTCATGCTAAAAAATGTTTTCCAAGAATCAATGGAGTTGAGAATTTCGAAAGGCACTAGCTTTTTATATTATGATAAATTAAGATTTAAATTCTCATAAAAAGATGATTACTTCTAATAAAAAAATACTATGTACAATAAAAAATTTTCAAGAGATAGTAGATTAATTACTTCAATTTATTTAATATTTATTTTCATACTCCCTCTCATTTAAAAATGTAAGGCTTTTTTAATTAAATTTTACCTCCTAATAAAGTAGTAAATTGTTTTCAAACTAACATAATTTTTTCTTATTTATCCTTATTTAATAGAAAATTTTGCTTTAAATTAAATATAAAGTAATTTATTTATTATAGATACTTTAAAAAAAATACATTAATTACGTCTTAAAACATTAAAAATGCATTATATTTTTTAACATATAACCCTTCAAAAATCTCTTATATTTTAAATGGAGGGAGTAACAATTAAACCTAAATATAATTAATATTTGATAAAATTATCATAGAATGAAAGCCTTGTAAGCTTACCAACCAAATAACAAGCAGTTAAAACTTAGAAACCAATCTCTTATACTTTCTTCATTTTCTATCAGTTTAAAAAAGTTAATTAAATATAATAATTATATTTAAAAATTAAAAATTTTTACCAAATTATACAAGTGATTAATAAAATAAATATGTTTAGTGAAAATAAATATTGAATTTATGAGGGCCAATATGAGGAAAATGTGATAAATGATTTTTAAAATTTATAATTTTACTTATAAATAAAAATAAAGAGACACATAATAATTTATCTTATATTTAAAAATGAAGAAAGAAGTATTAATTATGTGCTGAGAGGTAAAATACTATTAAAAATAATGCATTTAATAAAAATAAATTAATTTTTGTTTAACTTTTACACAATTTTAATGATTTAATTATTATTTTTTAACTATGTGAGATAGTTAAAAGTGACTTATAAATATAATGAAAATAATATTAAATTAAATTTATTTAATTTTAGATCGAACAATATCTGAAGAAAAAGGGAATCGTGGAAAGCAAAAGTACCCGTTAAAATGCTGCTTTGAAACGCTGTTAAAATTTTTAACATTTAGCTTCTTAATAGAAGGCACTCCTAACTACAATATTAAAATCAAGAAGAAAATATTAAGTGATTAATTTTTTTTAAATAAAATAAATTTTTAATTTTATCATTATTTAAATAAAAAAATTAAATTTACAATATAATTTATCTCGTTAATGAATTTAGATAAGGGCAATATTAAAAAAAAATATAATTAATACTTCACCAATTAACTTGCATCAAAGACAAAAAATTATTACTTTTAGAAGATCCCCTTATAATAAAATCTGAAGAGTACTACTTTTAATTAAATTTTTTAATCTCATTAAAGTTGTCAATGGAATCTCACGAAATTCAGGGAGTAGAATTTTCTTTGATCTTAATTTCTAACTTACTCTATATAGTAGTTATAAAAAAAGAATATGCTTTAATAATTTTTTTTATCACTGACACGTATTTTTTTATTAAAAACAATTATATTTAAAGATAGATTACATATTAATACATGCAATTCTTACGGTAAATACTTTGATAATTGATGGTTAACGAATTGCTTCTCATGGCTCTCCATTTGCTTTGTTGAGGGGTTGGGGGGATTCCCTCTCCTTGTAAAGCCCGGCTTCTTTAGGAAATTGGTGGGTTGTCGACCCGGGTAGGGTTTTTCCCTTTTTCTTTTGTCTTGGTTTTCTTGTATTTTCTGTTCAGAAATTAAATTGAAAAATCAAAACTATAGAGTAAGAAACGATCTTTGTTATCCAACCGGCACCGTGGAGTTGAAGAGGAGGTAACTGGAGCAGGAAATGGAGCAAGGGAAGGGCGGAATAGCGGTGGCGAAGGTGATGCCTCCTCAGCTCCAGAACCCCATTGAGAATATCCAGCTTCGCTTCAAGGAGTTGGAGAATGGCTTCAGGCATTGGCTGTCCAAGCAGTCTTTGCCTGTTGAGGCTGCCGTCGTCACCGCCACCAGCGCCGTCCAAGGGGCCGCCATCGGTGTCTTCATGGGTACTCTTGCCCCCGACGCTTCCTCTATTCCCACTCCTCCTCAGGCCTCTCTCAATTCTCAAGCCATGGCCCCCCTTCAGCAAGCGCAGGTTTGTTATTTTCCTTTTCCTCTTCTCCTTCTACGATCCTAGTTTTGTTGCTTTGAATTCCCTTCAAGCTCCATGCCCACAATCTATAATTATCTTGTGTGTTTTTATTCGATGCCCGACCCGAACTTTTCAATCGTAATTCCTTTCTGATGTTCCCAGCTTTGAGATCTTTTATCTTTATTATCAATAATGGTCAAGGGTTTAATAGAACTTAAAGTGTTCCCAACTGCATCGATAGTCCAGTTCTTGCTGGTTCTTCAAGTGGTTGTATTCCATGTTGCTCTTATATTCCACTTTGGGCTTCTAATTTATTAACAGAGGAATTTTCCTCATATGGAAATGGAAGTCATAGCTCAATCTAAGCGTTATTGTTTTTTCTAGTGGCATATAACTGGCCGAATAACCTTTTCCTAGTCTTTCTGTTCTCTTACTATAACAATTTGTTTAGGCTCTTTCTGGGGGTCCTTTGGTACAAGCTCGCAACTTTGCTGTCATGACAGGAGTCAATGCTGGTATTTCCTGTGTCTTGAAAAGAATCAGGGGCAAGGAAGACATCCAGTCCAGGTGAGATTCAGAAATCTATTTCTTCTGTTTTTATTGTTCCTTAACTACAAATGATACGTGGCATTGTTGCAAGTAATATATAACGGCTATCATTTGGGGCTACTTTCGCAAACTCATTCCTAGTTTGAAATTGTGAAACTCATAATGACCCTATCTTAATTATGGAAGTGCTTAACAGGCATGAGCCTTCTTCAAACATAGTTTAGTAGGTTCCCCCCACCCCCAATTTTTTTTTTTTTTTGGCATTTTGAGTTGTCATAAGGTAAAGATAAAAAGCCAAAAGCAATGGTAAGCTAGTGTAAGGTCTATCAGTGTCAAAGATAATAACCTATGGATATGATTGTATGCTATGCAGCAAAAATATCTGATGCTGAAGAGGACCCGAAATAAATAAAGTATTTGGGCTCTGTTTGACCTTTTAATTTATCAACCTTTCCAGCTGCCTGGAATGGGATCAAACCCATGTATATATGGAAAAGACGGCAACTTACATATCACATAAGGAAGGAGATTAAATTTGGAGCTCTATTGAAACGTGATAATATATTCAGCACTGTTCAAATAACAATGTATATGGGGTAATAAATCTGTTTCAGTATTCCTTTTGATGCCCAGTTCTGTGCACTAGTTTTATCAGAGAACTTTTCTTCAATCCATGATGAAGTTTCATTGGTGGCTTTCTAATAAAATTATCAAATTCTACCTATTGAGGAAGAATAAATATGTAATTGACGCAATTGTAGTCGTTAAGTATTTTTGGAATAAGTATCTTGCTAATCAGACTTGAGGATCAAGGTACTAGAAATGATTCCTACAATCTTTACAATATTTTAAGGGTCAAATTTGACTCACCTTTATTTTTCAAACAAAAGCTATTTCGTTTTCAAAGCAGTCAACTATTTTGGTCTGCCTTTTCCTTGTTACCAGCAATTTTTTTTCTAGCTGCAAATATGATTTTGAATGGTTATATAATTCTAATGCAGCATGGCAGCTGCTTTTGGTTCTGGGGCCATGTTTTCGTTGGTAAGTGGCATGGGTGGACCAAATCTAGCAGCAAATGCAGTCACTTCTGGACTTTTCTTTGCACTTGTTCAAGGTGGAATTTTCCAGGTGAGCATGAAAGAAGAAGCAATACCTGTCTTTGCAAAGTTTTTCAGGGCCTTAGTCGTATCTGGCTTTGCATGTTGGCATCATTGCACGGCAAATATATAATCATGGTCCAGAGATGAACTTTTAGGCTCTGTTTGGTTCAAGGGAAGGGGAGGGAATGGAGGGGAAGGAAGGTGAGGGGAGGGAGGGGGGAGGGGGAGGAGGAGGGGAGGGGAGGGGAGGGTGCATCCCCCCAAATGGGGGGGGGGGGGAAGGTTTTGGAGGGGAGAGGAGGGAAAATTTTAAAAAATCTCCCCTCCCCTTGTTTCCCCTCCCTTTCCCTCCCCTCCAACCAAACACTACCTTAGGGGAATCATTCATGGATCTTTTTCTTATAGCCTTCAACTAATAATTATGACATGATAACTTGTGCTTGCCTGTATCGCTACGTAACAATTTTTCTATTGTTGGTTCATAATTTGCCGTCCATTGAGCCCCTTTTCCTTGCTAAGTGCGTGTCCCACATATGATGCAGTTTGGACAGAAGTTTTCTAAACCTCCAACTGAAGATATTCATTATGCTAAAACGAGACATATGTTGCACAACCTAGGCCTCCAAAGTTACGAGAAAAATTTTAAGAGAGGCATGTTAACGGACAACACTTTGCCTTTACTCACGGACAGGTAGTCGGTTGGATGATTGTGTCAAAATTTCGTTAATATCTTGTCATTTTCCTGTTCCTAATATTGGTTATCATGATTCGGTGTGTAAATCCGTTGTTTTCCACAACGTGTTTCAGTGCTCTCAGAGATGTGAAAATCCCTCCTGGGCCAAGGCTTTTGATTCTAGATCACATTGAGAGGTATGGCCTTACGAGTTTTAACTCTTTTACAAACAAAATCTTCTTAATTCACTTCAAGTGAAGTGAGAGGAGAGGAGAGTGAGAGTTGAGACTTGAGACTTATTTCTAAGGGACCCATTACCCATAGGAATAGATATGAACCTCACGTCTCTTGCTCTTTCTCTGTAAGACTATTGTTACATGATAGCCTGTTTCAGCATTCCTCTTACACGTTCATGCCTGGCTCCAGGGATCCAGATTTGAGAGGGAAGCGAGGAAGCCGCCATTGAGTTTGCCTCCCCTGCTATTTTATTGTTTTAGAATAGAAACCTGTTGGCAAGTGATATTAGTAAGATTGCTTTGAAAACGAGCTTTTGTCGCTTATTTTGAAAAAAAGGTTGCACTCTCCATATTTTTGTTGGTGCCATTTACATAATTTTGATAAGATTATGCTCTCCAGTCTGTAAGCATTTGTCTGACCATAAGGTAGGTTTGTTATTCCAATTCACCTATTATTATGTTCTTCAAATATGATTAAGTGTTACTTTCGCTCTCTTTTCTTTGTTGCATTCTTTAAGTGTTGCCATTGATTTAATCTGAACACCTTTGAATGCTACTTGAACCATCTAATGAACATTTTATGACCATTTTAATAGCTTAATGACTATTTTGTTACCTTCTAGGCTTCAACTATGACCACCACTCTCCCCACTCTTTTCTCTATGCACTCTGTTCCCTCACTCTCTTCCAAGACGTGCACATATGTGTGTGTACTTTATTTATTAAAAAATATAAGGTATTTTTAAATAAATTTTATTTTTTAATAAAGTAGTTATTTGTTTTCAAACTAGTATCATCTTTTCATGTTTATTCCTATTTAATAAAGTGTGTTACTTTAAAATAAATATAAAATAATTTATTTATTAGGAGTATTTTTTTAAAAAACAATTCTTACGTTTAAAATATTAAAACTGCTTTATATTTTTGAATAATGAGAGTGTATATATATATATATATATATAACGAGTAAAATGCTTTGACTTCTTCTTCTTCTTCTTCTTTTTTATGAACACTTTGACATCTATTTGATCTAAATTACATAGACCTCTTTTTTATTTTAAGACCCATATGAATATCTCATTTTAATTTTAAGATTCTTTTTCCATGTATCTAAAGGTTGATTGTTAAATCACGGTGTTAGGATTTTATTTTGATCAAAATAACCCTCTCTAGCATAAATATTACTTAAAAAAGATATTTAAAGACTTATATTTGTCCAAAAATATAATTTTTATATCTTTCGCATTTTTTATATTATTAAAATAATTAATTTCAATATATTATAAAGTTGATTAGTTTTATAGTTCTAAAATTTTAGTATTTTGGTAATTTTAGATACTTAAAAGCTTATTTATTTAGTCATCCTTTAAACATATGTGAAGGCTAAAAACGTGAGAGAGAGAGCATAATTATTTTATTAAATTATAAAATGATATAATTTCGAGCTTATGATGTTAATATGTCAATTTTATTATTTGTAATTTTTAAATAAATTTTGTTAAATTTTTATTTTTTAAATAATTCCATGAAATTTTGATTGAGTTGTTATTTATTCTTAAAGTAAAATTAATTTTTTTCTACCAATGGATATCTAATAAGTATTAAACAAACTTATAAATTAGAGATTTAATATGATAAGGGATAAATTTGTAAATAAGATTTATTTTAATATTGTTTTCAATTAAAAATATATTTTAGAATCTATGTAGAATATTCTTTTATGGTTAACAATTGAGACGAAAATGTATGTTCTTAAAATGAAGGGAAAATTTATGTGATTAAAATATGAAGAAAGCTGGTTAAAGTATAATAATTGCTTATTATTTATAAGTCGAGCCAGGTAAGATTATTGGTGACAAAATTCTCTAATGAGTATTTAACATACCTTCATGTCTAGAATTTGAACTCGAGATCACTAATTAAGCGAGCATAATTCCTTACATACTTATTATTAAAAATTCCTTTGAAATAGTAAAGTAATTATTAAAAATTTACATAAAAAAGTAATTATTAAAAATCGAAGGTCATATCAAATGACGGTGAGGTAAGAATATATTTAAAAGTAGTGCAGTCAAAAAAATGTTTAGAATTTTATCCCAAAAAAAAAGTTTAGAAATAGTAATTATGGTATTTATTACGTATTTAGCCCAATTAATAATCTAAATCCATGGATCTACACAAAACTTTATGCCCAGAAAAAATGGGCCCCATCCGGAATAAGGCATATATTTTTCTTTACTTATATATGTACAAAAATGTGAAAAAGAAGATGTCCTAGCCGAAAACAATTTGAAAAGCATATAATGGAATCTTGTTTGGTTTTTTTTTTTTAAACAGTCTTGTGATACAATTTTAAAAAATGTTTTTCAAAACAAATTAGAAAATTTATTTGATTGTATTAATTTAAAAAAAATTAAAATTAAAACAATCGGCCGATAATGATGGTTATCGACGGTTGATGATTGTGACTTTTGATTATTATTAATTAATATAATTGTAGTTTTCAAAAATTTAAGATACATTTAGATTTTCATTTTATTATTTAGGGGGGATAATAGATGGAAGTCCATGTAAGCCAAAATCACATGACACTGGGGATTAAATAAAAAATCTGTGATTTTTTTTAAATCCAATACTATGCTATAGCATAATACACGTTAAAAATAAAAATTTATTAAAAATAAATTTATAATAAAAATTTATTCTAGAAATAAAAATTAGAATAAATTTATTCGACTTGATTTTCTAGAAAAAATTTGATTTTCTAAAAAAATTATTTGTTATAGTAGCACCAAAATATTTGAAACATCCTCTTGTGCAGACTTTAGATTTAGAAAATAAATTTGACCCAAAAACATAGCAGCAATTCATTAAAAAAAATGATAGCTGGTTAAAAAAAAAAACATCCATTAAAAAATTTTACACGTTTTCGATCCCCCGGCCCCCGCGAATGGATAAAAAAAAAAATTATTCGCGTTTAAATAAATAACAAGGAAAAAAATGAAAAATAATTCTATTTTTATATTATATCAATCCATTTGATTATTTTTTAAAAGAAATATGTTGAGTGAAGAATTACAACTGAAAATATTTTACAAAACAATGAAGATTTTTCTTCCTTGGTCAAATAAATAACATGGTTTCGTATGCTTTTGCCTGTTTTTTTCAGTCAAGAAACACTGGGCTGCACAGGGGACAGACGAGCCATGCGCATAGCTCCTGAATTCCAACTTCGTGTTAGCTTCATTGAATTTTGATTTGATTGTGAATAGAAATCTTACGATTAGCTGTTTTCGCATCCTCGGCAGACAAAGACAATCCGCGATACCCTCTTTTTCTAGTTACTCGATTCTTTTCGTGGTAACATGCAATCAGAGTTGCGCAAATTAGAACATATTATTTCCCACTTTTATTCGAAGAGCTTGCACGTCATTGTAGGTTCGAGGGTTCCTTCGCTTTACTCGCTTGATAGTTGTGATCTGCCAACGAGTTCTAGCGCCAACGAGATTGACAAATGGTTTAACTTGTTATTAGGTAATCAACCCGCCGCTCTAGATAACTTCAACTTCTGGCGCGGAACTTCAATGGATCCGATGATAATTGACATTGTCATAGTTCGGAATGCGACTAAGACTGTGATAGAGCGGTGGGTTGTTGAGTATGAGCGCCGGCGATTACTGGCTCCTCGAACTGGGGACATTCCTAGCGACTACAAGAAGGCATACCAGAAGTCAATAGTCCTGTTCCGATCGCTTTATTCTCGAATGAGGCTTCTCCCAGCACATACAATATTTAGACGACGAAGTTCATCAAGTCATACTTGTAATTTTGATATTACTTCCGAGGTGTCTTCGTTTACTAATCCGTTTTCACGGACTGAGGAGGACATGATGGAAGAATACAGTTTCACAGCCATTGAGGCTTTTCCAGGACGCTTTTGTATATCCGTGACCTACCGTAGCACATTGTCTAATTTGAATCTTGAGTTCTCAACTCCATCGCCACCAAAACTAATCAAGGATTATGTCGGAAGCCCTAATGCCAGCCCTCTGATGTCATTGCCTTCTGTGGCTGTTGAACTTCATCTTCGTAGCTGGACAAGCGCGTTCCGCAAGGCCGCACCTCTTGTGCAGAAGCAAACCATTGTTGGATCCCCACCAATATGTCGTCCTTGTCGCAGGACAAGTGATTTTCCAACTGATGATTCTGGTAACAAGATTCCCAACTATCCAAATCTAACTCAACAAAGGCGTACAAGTTATGGTGAGCATCGACCTTGTACATTCTTACCATCACCATCTCCGTCTTCTTCTCTATCCCCACGTCCATTCTTTAGTGACAATCCAATGCAAACTCAATTGCCTTTAGCAACTGTCCCTGCAGCTATTCCCCTTTCAGGAATGGGCAAAGGCTCTAGAAATTTCTCTCCTGATTTTTCAGATTCTAGTGGAAATTCACTGCCTCTTTTATCCCCTAGAAGCACCAAGAATGATAATTCGTTACATAAGTCTTCGTCTCGCATCAGGTCATCAACGAAAATAGAGGCTCACCGGGCTGGAGGTGTACATTCTAGGACAGTAAATTCTGGCGTTCGAAAGGTAACATTGGTCCTTCATTTTTCTTTCTAAAGTTCAAATGTCGATTTCTTTTTAATCAGCTATATTTATGCTTCATAGATTGTCAGAGACAACAAGGATGATTCACGGCGGTTCTCTGGGTCATTACCTTCTAGACGCTCACTATGCATTGGACTTTCTAGAAGCTCCAGTAAATTATCTTTTCAGGATGACTTTGATGATTGGGATGTCTCTTATCCTTTCCATGTTGATGATGTCGATATGCTAGGTTTTCAGCCCAGGTACCTTAATTAGTCCTCTTATTTATCACTATAAGGTCATAATGCATCTTCAGCAAATCATCCTCCTTGGACAATTAAGTTTTTAAACTACATCTGGATGCTAAATTAGGGGATATGTAAAATGTCCCAGATTAGAAGGTTTTTAACTTGCATGAATGATCTGAACGGTAATAGAAATAAATCAATTCAGGATCTGGTTCTGCGCTTGCTAGATTGGCTCTCTGAAACTGACAATGTTCTTAGAGACATTCAAAAGACTGATTATCATGTAAAATACTGCAGAAGATCCATGGGATATTTCAGAAGGTGGATTTGCCCTGTTTTGGGGATTTCAATGATATTTTTATCAGGTTGTTGTACTCCTGAGATTTTCATATGTTTCACTGTCTTTTCTCAAGGTGGTTTAAAGTTTATCTTACAAATGTTTGAATGTGATTTTTGAGTAAACACTGGAATTATTTTCAACCAAAACGATATTAAAGGTAATAAATTTTCCGAGTAATATATTTCAAGATGCGTTTAGCTAACAGTCAGTCCTTTATTAGCCAGTGTAAACACTCCTTTTCATGGTTAAATAAGCTGAAAGTAATAAGCAAGATCAAAAAGGTTCTTATTGCTGTATCGAGGACCCAAAAAAAAAAAAACGTGCGTTTATTATTGTTTATAAAGATAGCCTTCTAGTTTCACTCCAAAAAAAAAAAAAAGTTTTACTCAAAAAAAGATAGCCTTCTTTATTTAATCTCTCAAAGCCCAGTGTCAGTGTTATATATGAAGATAATATCCCCTAAGATGGATGATTTTATATAGAATTATAGGTGTAGTCAGCTTCAAGTTACAATTATAAGCAATGAAAAAATTTGTTTGATGAGATTAAACAAACTTATCTGTTCATTAGCTTTTCTCGCTTACCAAAAGAAATATATGCTTCTTTTAAGAATAAAATTGTTTTTATTTTTTTAGCATACAGGGAAATAGAAAAGATATGAAGTTAATATGTTCAAAATTGGTTCGAAAAATTGTTGTTTTCCCAAAAAATTTATCCCCAAAATTTAAGGTTGTGATTGCCCTGCCCCTACCCAAATCACTTGTGTTAGGTTCTGACTTAGCAATTTGCCATGTACTGACGACTTCAGGGGCATGTGATTGCACATTATCTTCTGCTGGTAACATGCTCCTAGGGTTTGTTAGCATCTTAAATTGGAAGAGTGAATTATATATGATGGTTTAGTAATTCCCCGATTACTCTTATTTTACTTGCTTTAAGATGCCCACTCAAATGGGTGTTTAGACCCGCTTCTAGGTGTCTTTTTTAAGTGGATATAATTTTTGTCCTATTATCTTTATGTTACTGCCTTTTCTTATTTGTCGGTTTTCTCCTTGAGTAGTCAGAATGTGGATGATGATAATACTTCAGAAATCACATCAAAAGCACTGCCTATGGGCAGAAAATCCCAAGATGCAGCTATTGGTGCTCTTCTATGCAAGCTTAGAGCAGCACCTCCTCTGCCGCAAGATCCAAGTTGTGTTCCATCCCAGTCTCTCAAAACTGAAACTGAGGAAGATATTGCTACTGGTGCTGGAGTCTTTGGGCGTCGAAAGATGGCTGATGCACTAGAAGAGCTCAGGAGCTACAGAAAAATTAGAGACCACCTGCTTTCTGAGAGCGAGATTGGTGGCATGAGCAAATATGAAGATTAAGCGGCCTGCTGCCATATTGGGAATCACAATTGTACATAACAAGAACTCATTGTATATATAATCTCACAAAATTCTAGCAGATTTACGTACATATCCTGATTGGATGTTGGATACTAACTCCATTAACCAGAATGGTAATAAGCTACTAGCATGTTCATTTCCATGGACATCATCAGGACATTGTAGCTTTAGATGAAAGACCTTACTTCCCTAGGCTGGATAACCGAGGCAACGTGGGTGTTCTAGAAAATGTCATGGGAATTTTAGATGAAAGGTTGATGACTTTTAATTGTAAATAGTCCCTTGGATCATAATATAAATAGTTTTTTAAAAATTTTGCTTAATTCAAAATATAAGGTATTGAGCAGGTGTTATATTTTTTATTCTAATTACATTCTTATTTTATTGAATAATTAATGAAGTGTTTTTAATAAATCAAATGTTACATTTATTACACATAAGAGCACACTAAAAATATATGAAATTTTTTAAAATATTAAAATTTTAACCAATGTTTTTAAAAATTAAATTAGTTAATAATAAATTATATTGTGATCTTGAGGCAATAATAAATATACATAAACTGGGAACAAGAAGAAACCCCATGGGTGCAATCCATATTTCACTTTGTTTCCCTTGATTTCATGGTCGCTGCAATATTCTGTTCCAGAAACAAATTTGAGTAACACAACGTTTTGACATTTATTGCTCATCGTCATTTACCTTTCAACCAAAGCCGTGTCCTCCTCCCTCTCCTGTGTTCATTAAAAATTCCATTACAGCATTATTTCTTGACAACCATATGTTATTCGTAGTCTAGCCCAATTTTTGGGCCTACACATTCAGGAGTTTTAGTTATAGCATGTAATCTAATGACATTCTATTTTAGTCAATATATATGGTATTTTTTTCTCTGTAATTTTTTATAGAATCATCTTAATCTGATCTTCCCAGAGTTATTACTTTTCTCAATTTAATAATGATTTTATTTAAAGTGGCAATGCACGATCAAAATGAAACTTCAATGTAATTTAACTGACAAGACTTTTAAATTTAAATGTTTCTTATTTTTGTTGTTGTTTGGCTTAAAAAAATTTGAAAATGATTGGCCTTTCCAATGAAAACTATTCTTTGGAGTTATACTCTCATTTAAACCTAGTCTTATTGATTCTTTTTGTCATTTAATTGATATTAGGATTTTTTTTTAAATGACAATATTAGCCATGTAACATCTTCAATAAGCCAAAACTCCTGCTGAATCAGCACCATTCTTGATTCTTCTTCAATTAGGCAACCTTGACAGGGCAAATCATTCCATAAGGGTCTCTACATGCTTTGCACATTGAATGGGTAAATTTTGGCTCTGATCCTTTTCAAGACCTAGTTCCACTTAAATGATGTTACATGTAAGATTGATAACCACTTCAATCAAATTGAACTGGCTACAGATAACCACATCAGGTATCAACTAGTGGAATATTGAGAGCAAAGCAATTTTTTTTTTCACCTTTACTTACTAACATAGAAAAAATTTCCCCTCCTTATTTCATGTCAAGATCACAATAACTTTATCTAAACAACTGATCGTTGTTATACACACTTTGAAGCAGTATAAAAAATCCTTGCCTAGATCAGCTTTCTTCAAAGCTCTGCAACCTGAATAGCCTTGAGTAAAGCCCTGTTTCTGATTCTATCAAGGTTGAGTGGGACCCCATCTCCATGATTTTTCCTTTCTCCATAACAACAATGGTATCTGAGTTTATTACAGTAGAAAGCCTATGTGCTATTGTGATCTGAGTGGTTCTTGAATGCAACTCATTCCCTCCCTTTTGACTTATTGCCTTCATTGCACTTATCACTGTTCTTTCAGACTCAGCATCAAGAGCACTAGTTGCTTCATCAAGGAGCAAAATCGTTGGTTTCTTTAACAAGGTTCTAGCGATTGCTATTCTCTGCTTTTGCCCTCCTGAAAGCTGGCATCCTTTCTCTCCAACCACAGTGTCATACCCATTTGGTAGACTACTTACAAATTCATGTATGTTTGCTTCGCGAGAGACCTCCACTATTTCACTTTCAGAAGCTTCCTTGTTGCCATAGCAAATGTTCTCTATTATAGAGCAGTTAAAAAGCATCGGCTCTTGTTGTACCAATCCCATCTGTTTTCTTAACCATCTTAGATTATAATCCTTTATGTCTTTCCCGTCAATGACTACCTTTCCCTCTCTTGGATCATAAAATCTGAGTAAAAGGGCCAATACAGAGGATTTCCCAGCCCCGCTTGGCCCCACAAAAGCCACCTTTGATCCAGCTTTAATTTTTAAACTGAAATTGTCAAGAACATTCACCCCAGGTCTCAATGGATAGTTGAACTTTACCCCCTGAAATTCAATATTTCCTTGTATTGTCTTGGGCTCTATATCTTCTGGGGTATCTGGTTCAATTTCAGTTTTACGATCAAGGGTTTGGAATGCTGGTGTAAGTACATTGACAGCAGAGATGACAGTGGGGATTAGCGTGTATAATTCTGTGATGGAAGGGACAGTGAGAGAAAAAATCTGGTAGGATCTTATGCCATTTTCAAAGGAAGATTGGCGTCTTTCGACCAGAATTGCTGTGTACCACAAAGCTACAGCATGTGCAACATTCCATAAGAAAATAGAGAAGCCTTGAATGATCCCATATTTGATGCTTTCAATTCTGTACTTCTTCTTTGGGATGTCTAAGGATGCTTTGGCTTTCCTCAACACGTGCTCTTCATGGCAAAATGATGCAACAGTCCTGATGTTGGTAGTGGACTCAGATGTAAGAGCAACAAGTTCAGAATGTGCAGCAGAGTTGTCTCCTGAGAATCCTTTGGCAGACTTAGCTTGAACCAAACCACCTATGAAGTGGCAAGGCATCACTGCCCAAGCTACTAAGCCCATTCTCCAGTTAACAACCATGCTCACCACTGTTGCTATCAGTACGGAAGAAATGCATTGGACAATTACAGACATGCGATCAGCAATTATGATTTTGACCATGGTTGTGTCATTGATAATGCGTGAGGTTAGTGAACCCACACTGTTCTCAGGTTTGTCAAACCAGCCAACTTCATTACGAAGCACTCCTACAAATTAAAAATGCAACGGAGTAATGACTAATTTGCAAGTGATGATTGTGTTTTGTTTGTGTTCATGTTTGTCTTGGCTTACTTTACTTGGGTACCTCTGAAAGCATTTAACAGAAGTTCATATATACCTCTTAAGTTCATTCAATGAATAAAACTTAAGTGAATATCTTTGGAAATTCTAATAGAGAATACGTGATACCTGAATAAAGAGATCGTCTGAGATTTCCCATGGCCTTTTCTCCAATTATTCCAAAGAAGTAATGCTGCAAGGTGTGACTGAATAATGAAAGTAACCCTATTGCAGCGAAGATGACAGAATACAATGCGACTTTCTGCTTTGCTTCGTGACCGAAATACGCCACTCCAATGGTGATGATGTAGAATCCAAAAACAGGCTTTGAGATGCCAGAAAAAGCTGCTGCAAAGGCGCCAATAGCAGTCTTTGCAAGCTCTCTTTTCTCTAGACCATACCAGATTCTAAAAAAAATACTTCTTTCTTTTCTGCCAATCTGTTCCTCTTTCAATGAATTCTCTGTGAGAATTTCTAGCATCTCAAGTTGATTCTCCTGTGATCTAATTTCTTCAAAGTATTCTTCCTTTCGGACAGTTGAAGTTTTATATTTTGAGCTTGAAGGTCTGGCAATTCAAGATTTTCAGCTAGTTAGAATATAAGTCTCCCCCAAGGTGGTTTTATGCATCATAAAATGAATGTTTAAGCAGTATCATACCTAAAATCAGGAACTTGTTCAAGGTTCTGCATGTTGAATAGTGCATTATAGAATGGACTTGCTTCTAGCAAACTGTTATGTGTTCCTATTTCTGAGACTTGTCCGTTCTGCACAACAACAATCATATCTGCATTTACCACAGCTGATAACCTGTGTGCAATCATCATGACAGTTCTTCCACTCATGGCTTTCTCAAGAGCCTCTTGAACCAGCTTTTCTGATTCTGAGTCCAGGGCACTCGTAGCTTCATCAAGCAAAAGAATTGGTGGATTTTTTAGAATGGCCCTTGCTATTGCTATCCTTTGTTTTTGGCCTCCTGATAATTGGACGCCCCTTTGTCCTACCTGTTTTTTTTTTTAATTTTTTTTTTCCCAGGAACCTTGGACAAGTAAGATAGGAAGATTAAGAAGTGATAAGACAAAAAGATGACATAGGAGATTAAGAAATTGACCTCTGTTAAGTACTGATCTGGAAGTTGTGATATGAAAGAGTGTGCATTTGACATTTCTGCTGCACTCTGTATCTCTTGATCATCAGCATCCATTTTTCCCACTTTCAAGTTATCCTTGATGGTGCCTGTAAAAAGTGAAGGTTCTTGGGAAACAGCCCCTATGTTTCTTCTAAGGAACTTCAGATCAAGATCCTTGATATTATGGTGATCAATGAAAATTTCTCCTGCAAAATTTAAGACCATTTTAAGTTTGGTGATACCCTTTCCGATGAATAATCATGCACTCACATCCTGCAAAAACATTCACATCATCACATGATCATGCATTCAGTTACATAGTTGCCTGCCTTATCAATGTCCATTGACTGCAAAAAGTACACACCTTTGGACCAAATAAATTGTTAGAATTAGCAAGGGGGTGCAAACCTTTTGAGGCTTCATAAAATCTGGAAACTAGGGATATGACAGTACTCTTTCCACATCCACTACTACCAACTAATGCTACTGTCTTGCCTGCTGGGATCGATAAGGAAAAACCTTGAAGGATAGGTTTCTCCAGGCGTGATGGGTAGGAAAAGTGAACATGACGCAATTCAATGGAGCCTTCAATCTTCTGAGGTGTCTTTCCTTCTGATATGTTATTTATGAGTGGCTTTCTTTGGATCACTTGGAAAATCTCATATCCTGCTGCTTTAGCCTGATTGAATATTTGCATATCTGGTGCAGCATAAGTCAAATATCTGAAAAATTGAAAAGGAGATTTTTGTTACTGCCAGTAAAATAGTAAATTTTCTTCTCCATTCCATGAAAATTATCTAATTGAAGACTGCTTTGTTTCCTGTCCCCTACATGGCACCAAAGAGAATGCTCATGACTGCAGTAATAATGTCTCCTCCGGAAGCTCGATGAGCTGTGACCACAACAGCTCCAACCCACACAATAAGAGCCCAAGAAACAAAACTTACAGTTTGGAACATCCCTGTTCCTACCCCCTTTAGAAGTGACTCTCCTTTGCTTATGATGTACAATTTGTCCATGTTTTCTGTGAAGGATTTGATGGCAGAAATCTCTCCAACAAAGGCATATACCGTTTTTATTTGTGATATTGTCTGCAATTTTACAATCAGAGGGCTAGTTAAAACTATTAGATGCATATACTTATGATGAAGAGTTAGTTATCTCAGCCTCTCAATCTCAGGTATACCAACCTGTTCAATCATAGCTGTGACTTGAGACTGGTAATTCATTTTTGTAGTTGATATGTTGTTCATTCTCTTGGTGTAGGTGGCACCAATCAGAAGAATAAGGGGAACAACCACTAAACACAGAAGTGCAATTTCCCAGGTGCAATATGCAGCAATCACAAGTCCAGAGAAGAAAGTGGCGAAGCATGAGGTAAAGTGACCCAGCTGTGAGGAATCAAGAAATTTCACTTGAAGATTCAGTCATCAGAAATTGGTGAAGGATAATGGAGAGACAAGAGAGGAAAGCAGATAATAGGAAGCTAGTAAGCAAGATTTTTGAAGACCTTCTCGCCAATAGCATCTTGTATGATACTCATGTGGCTGCTGATCCCACTGATAATTTTGCCACTTGTTAGTTCTGTATCGAAAGCTCCAATCTCTTGGCTTAGTACTGCTCCTAGGTATGCTAATCTCAGCCTTGCTATTTGTCTCTCACTTGTATACATCCAACACCCCGTCTCTGCAAATTTCAATTTAGGTCGAGCAACATTTTGTAAATTTGTTTAACCAATGTTGGTAATTACAGTTTATAAAAGAAACTCATAATCACAGGTCAAGTAATTTACTCTTTTATCTAAATCTAATCGATTCAAAGACAAATTCTGGCTGCTATGTTCTTTTGTGTTTTTCTCCTTTATGCTTGAAGCTAGTTAGAAGGGGATTAAAGTTCCAAACAGTTAGGTTATGGAAAAATGATTTTTTTTTTTTGGAAAATCAGTTATAAATATTGATTCAGTTTGTAGTTGGGATTTCTATGGGTAAATTTTTAGATCAATATTTACAACTTATTTTTTAAAAAATGTTGTCAGAACTTGATTGTCATAAATTTTTCTGTTTTGAAATTTTATTGCCATTCTTACTTGAAACTAAAGGACATGTGTTCAAAGACATCTAAAAAAAATTGACTATTATATATTTCACTAATCCTACTTATAAGTTACTTTCAACATATTTTATTAATATTAAAAAAATTTTAAAATTTATTAATTTTATTTTAAAATGTAATAAGTTCTCAACTTTATCTTTATTAAATATATATACTTTAATAACATATTTTCTCTTTTCAACATTTAATGAAAAATAAAAGAGAAAATTTGTGATAAAAATTTAATAATGTAACTTATATATAGGACCAAAAAAAAATTATTCTCTCTCTACCTTATAAATGGAACCAGAGGAAGTGACATATTAAATAAATATAATAAGAGAAATTCCTTTTTAATGCCATAAATAAGCACATCGGGTCAGTTTAGAAAATGCTTTCATTCTTTCAAATTTTATGTCACACAAAATAACAAGGGTTTGACAAAAGATAGAAGCATTTTGGACAAAAAAATGGGGGGAAAATGGCAAGCATTTAATTTATCAAGATGATATTTTCGGTACCTCAAGGTTTATCTTTACGATAAAGATCGAGGGATTTCAACATATTATATATACTATTTACATAATTTATATTAATGTTCATATATTTTTGGTCCATCAGTTAGAACTCATTGCTTTTGTATATGTAAGGAGCTTGAAATAAATTTATGCTTCAATACCAAAAACAGATATTCCTCTTTGGTTATATTTATAAGGTACTTTAATATATTTTATATTCATCTTTACTTTTATATCGTGAAAACTTATTAAATTTTAAAATAAAGTTTAAGGTTTTTTTTAATTGTGATAAAATATGTTATAAGTGATTTATAAAAAAGATTAAAGGGAGTAAAAATAATTCTTTTTATCCTTATTAAGGATAGATGTAAAAACTTAATAAATTTTTAAGATAGAATTAATATGGAGTTTAAGATTTTTTTTTAAAATTTCAGTAAAATACGTTGAAAGTTATTTATAAATGAGACCAGAGGGAGTAAATTTATACCCCTCCGATCCTTTTCATAATTAAGCACCACTAAGCATTAAAATTAATTAGTTCTTGCAAAATTTTAAAATTACTCTCAATAAAATTCATTAAAAAGATTATATGTTGTTTAGTTAGTTAGGGAATATTAAATCAAAGGGTACTTTGGTGGAAAAATTAATACTCCTTGTAGTCCTATTTATAAGATACTCTTAACTAAATTACACAGATTAAGAAAGATGATTAAAATTAGTTAAGGGTCTTATTTTTTTTAAAAAAAATTATATACAAATCTTAAATTATCCTTAATTAAAATTATTAACTTCATTCTTTTGTCTTATAAAAAAATTATTAACTTTATCTTAAAGTCAAGCATGCATGGTATAATTAAATATGTGAGCATTTTTGAAAGTCACTCATTAATATAAAACTTCCATAAAGTATCTTATATTAAAGAATGGCAGGAATATCTTATACTCTTTCCATCCTAAATTATAAGGCACTTTTAATGGAGTTTTTTCATCCCAAAATATAAGACACTTTGAGTAGATTAGATTTTATTAAAGCATTAATTCTAATATTATCCTTTATCTCTCTATAATTAATTCACATTTTTTTTAATATATTAAATGGTGGGTATTTTTGAAAGTTTATATTTTATTTTTTGAAAGATAAGGTTGTTAAGTACATTTAATAAAATTTATTAGTACGTAAAATTTTATCTAAAAGTGTCTTATATTTTAAAATAAAAGAAATATAATATAGTTGTTAAGCATTAAGGGAGAGATAATTATAATAAAGAGATGAGAAAGTGCGACTTGTTAAGTATATGAGGTGTGGGACAAATTATAGATTATTTATCATTAAAGAAAGAATAACACTTAATTGTGCGGCTATTTAGGGAGATTAAACCTATGCATGTGTGAGAGCTTCTACAATGTGGGTGTCTTACTAATACGAAATACATACGACAAATTCTTTTTAAATTTTAAAGAAACGGCAGCTCTAAAGTATATACTATTATTTAGTTTGGGTCCTCCCGTGGGACTGCTAGTATTTTCTGTTGTCAACATTTACCCTTGGAGAGAAGGTCATCAATTTGAAGTTATATACATATCTATATATATATATATATATATATGTGGACACGACAACATTACTGATATCCATACATAGTTAAATAACTTATACTACGTTATCCTGATAACATATACCGATATGCATAAGAGACACACGAGCGAATTTATTATTTTCAATATTTACGTTGCCAGCAGGGTCCCTATGGATGAAAAATAACGTATTTGGCTATTTTTTTGTCACTGTCAGGACTCTGCAGTGCTTAATACTAAATGTATAAGAAGCAATCAATACTCTCTCTCTCTCTCTCACTTTTATATCCACTAGCTAACAAAAAAGTAATTGAAGTGATGATCTGATAATCATGAGAGAGCAAAAACATACCAAGTATTCCAGCAGGAAATGTGGCGATGGCCATGTACCACACATAGGGAACAACCTGAATGAACAAGGAAGACTATTGTTAATATCACCACGCACCATGAAGATCCTAGACCTTTCACAGTAAAGAGTATCAACAATATCTAGTTTCTGCGTCGCTTTTTGCAGCCACCAGTCATCTCAGAAGCATGATCACTCTACACATGCACTCTTCAAAATTCTCGTATACAGAAAATATTAACTCCTTGTTTCGAAGAACATGTTACTGAAACACTGAAGATTTATATTATTTATACCTTTTCTTTAAGAGCTCTAGCCATCGCGTCACTGTCATTGATATTGTTGCCAAAAGTATTAAGAGCCATTCCGAGCAAGAGATAGCCAACAGGGAAAGCCATGCCATGGACTACGGAACCCAGAGCTCCCAACGCCATGAGAATCCAATCCACTGCATCGGCATAGCTCAACAGTTTAAAGAAGGACAAGGCTTTCACTTCGCTCTTGATCATACTCTCCTGCTGATCTTCATCATCATCAAACTCGTCTTCTCTATCCACCACCCCTAGGGATCTGCTCCGTTCCATCATTTTTCACAAACCCTAAAACTCTGCATGCACATGTGTGTGTGTGTATAGATATATCACTTCAGTGGGATACGCAAATCATGCTTATATACACTGAAACATGTCACGTACGTCAATAATAGAAGACTCAAATAACTCGCCATTATATTCCAACACGAATGTGCGAGAGAATATGCCTTGCACACGCAAGACATGGTTTATAATCTCACAATAATTAATAACGTGAAACCACCATGGCTTTTATTCTTGTTTGTCGATTTTCACAAAGCTTATTGCTGACCATAAACAAAGAAACATAAGCTAACGTCCCAGGCAAAGATGTTCCCTTCATCTTGATCGCTTTTATATTATTATTTCTAGTGTTTATATATCAAGTATCCATGATTTCTATATTTTTCTTCAATTTGTATCTATCTGGATTCGGTTTCGGTGCTTAGTGGTGCTCAGCACCAAAACACGGCGCTGCAGTGTTAACTTTGCCCCCCTTTTTTAAACTACAAGTTATTATTATAATAATAAATAAATATTATAAAATTATTCTTTTAATATTTAATAAATAAATAAATATTACTCTGTTAAAACTTGACTTCAAATATAAATTTTGGTCTAAATAATTTAAAATTGTACTAATTTTTTTTAAATGACCTAAAGAGTTTAAAATAGAAGTTAAGTTTAGTAAAATAAGCTAGTTTCTTATAATATAACAAACTAATGTTCAAATTTTTATTAAGAAAAGTGCTTATATTTAATATCCAATTGTGTCTTGAATGATGTTATCCCTCATAAATGGACAAGTATGCAAAATCAATAAAATAAGAAATAGTCATAAAATATCTTTAGCTATAGTTTTAATTTTTTTCAATATAGTTCTAAACTATTCATACCAAACTTTATATTTGAAAGTCAAATTTTAATAGGTTAATATTTGTTTTATTTATTCTATATTAAAATAATAATTTTATAAATTTATTTATCATTATAATAATAACTTGTCGTTTAAGAAAAGATGAAAAGAAAAAAGTGAACACTGCACCACAATGTTTTAGTACTGAACACCACGGTACTCATTCCGAAACTGAATCCATATCTATCTAGTTAGGACTAAACTTATAAGTAATTGAATTGTCTTAATTATATATGTCCTTCTGTTTTTCAATGATAATTTGAGGCATATGTAGTATGTACAAATATGTGATGATATTATTAATAACTACATACATGCGCATGTATGTTTGCAAGACTTGGAATTACTTTCATGTTATTCCACCAACATGTTGGCCGGCCGGTTTTCTACAGCGACCCAAATTTTATTTGGCTAGCTTTTTACGAATTCACTGTGAAATCATGGTTTCCTCACAAGTTCATGTGACTAAATCAAAATATTAAAGGACAAGAAAATGAATTAAACTTATTAAATGATTTAAAATTTGAAATAATTAAAGACCAAAATAAAAATTGTTAAGTGAAATTGTTAATTTATAAAAGAAAAATCTATGAAATATATCATTATTTAAAAATTATTTTCTTTCACAAATTAATGAATCTTGTTTACAAATTCATGCTTTGAGAGTTGCAAACAAAGATATGAGGATAGCAAATCACTAGCTAGAAATGGCTGATTGGTGATACGTTTAACAATTTTTTTCTTTACAAATTAACAAGTTTTACTTGCAAATCTTGAAACGATAGTATTAAATTTTTAGACCAAAATTCAATTTTAAAAAAACGTTGGTCCTTATTTTGAATTTTTTATTTTTTTCTTATTTAAGTTTAATTCAATTTTTCGGTCTTCAATGCCATCATCCCATTAACTAATTCTGTTTGATTTCACATAATTAATTCTTTTCTTTAAATTCTAGAGCGTCCTAAAAAAGCTACTTTACTCCAAATAAAGTAACATTTAATTTTTAGAATCATCCAAATCAATTTTCCAAAAACTTGTACCAGCTATTATGATTTTTCGGGCCAAGAAAAAAGTAACAGTAATAATACGGGATCGTGAAACTTTTCACACCTTAAGTTTACTTTAATTATTAATCCAACTTCTCAAATTTAATTTTTATCAATTTAAACCTTACATTTTTTAAAAAAAATCATCACATTAATCTTTTAAATTTTAAAACATAAGTTCACTCTCAATTAATTTAATGTGTAAGATAAATCAACTTAACTTTTATCAATATAATTCTTTATATTGCATTTTGTTCTTCTTTTGTTCTTTAAAGTTTTTTAATATGTTTTTTTCCTACAATTAATATTCTGTTATTAATATATATATATATATATATGGTTACCATCATTATTTTCTTATTAATGTCAGTAAATTTTAATAATATTACCTCCTCTTTAAATGATAAGGACCAAATCAATAACTAAAAAATTCAAGGGACTCAATTTATAAAAATTGAATGTGAGGGATAAAATTGATAATTGAGATAAATTTGAGAGATTTAAAGTTTTATTATCCCTAACAATAATATAAAAAATCACGTGTAATTTTCCCCCTTTACGAAGTATATTTGTCAGCTTTATAAATTATAATTTTCCCCCTTTAAATGTTTCGCTGGGGCGGCAACGATTCTCATCAGCTGAAATTCAGTCTAAAAAGGACATGTCTATTCTCGTTCTTTCTGAGAATTGGGGGGAAAAAATTAAGGACCTGGAATCTATACTAATATATACTGTGTACAATGTGAATTTCTAAAATTAAATGTTTGTGCCTGGTGTTTTAATTTACGTTTGCAGATCTAGATATACATGTGTTAATCAAGATTCTGATATTAACACAGGCCAGGAATATAAATTCATAAACCAAAACTTGTAGGTGCACTATTTTCCACCCTATATATATAGATAAAAATAATTAAAAAAAAGTCTCTACGGGTGGCAAGTTTTAGACTAATTAGTCACGCCAATTTTATTATTGATGATTTTTATATTTTTTTTTTGTACGAAAGATTACAATGCGAAAAATTCTAAATATTTAAGCAGTTTGAAGAACGTTAATTTCTTCGTCTACTATAACTTGGTGGTCGTATTTTGTTGGTGGCTGATGTCGATACTTGATACCATTATTTGTATTTTCAATACAGCCCCAAGAAGTTCCCATCCATGTTAGCGACTTAATTAGTAGGAACAATTTTACTGAAGTCACCAGACACAATTATTTATAACAACTAAAATTAAGAAAATGAAGTTTGATCTGATATGACTCTTGTATATATTGTTCCTTGCTCGTCATTTTGCACACACTAATGCTCAAGTTTTAATATTCTACTTATCGACAGTGGACAGTGGTGATCAATGGTGATTATCTGAAAAGTATATGTCAAAGGGAAGTGATTTTAATTAAAACAATTAACGTTTATATTATAGGAATTATCACGATATTAAATTTACTTTCATTAGTAAAATTAAAACTAGATGTGAGTTAGGTATAACTTTTTCCGGAAAGGTTAGGTGTGAATTTTAAATAAAATATATAATTGAATAAGAGAGTTTCAAGGAACCATGCTGACACCATGTAGAAACTATAAATGATGAGATTCACTTGGACCTCCATGAAGATATCCAATACCTACATCGAATAGAACTGAGCGAATGAGAGCCATCATAGTCCATGTGGCCTCACGTGGGCTGGCCCGTGAGACTATGACAGGTTTGGAAAAAAGAAGGATTGAATCACTTATTTTTAAAATGGTTTTTTTACAAGCAAGACTGGATCAAATGAAATAAACTAGTTTTAAAAAATATTTAAATAGATCAACTACATCATACCATCTATAATCTATTGAATTAAAATGTATTAAATAATTTAAATAAAATTTTATGTGATATTTTTTAAATTAAATTTATTCTGAATGAATATTTAATTTTTTATTTTTTTTCTACTATCATTAATATCAGAATCAAGTTAAATTTAATATTATTTAGATGTCATATTTTTATTAAATAGATAATAAATGACATGGTACATTCGGTTTACTTAAAAATTTCTTTGCCCTAGTTCTCTACAATATAATAAATTAAGATTCAAATATTTTTGAGAAAGACATATATATTTAATATTTTATAATACCTCAAATAGAATTGCTTTGGATAACAAAAAAAAAATTATAATTTTCTCTACTAGTGGGTGAAATGGGTTGGCCAACTTAATCCATGGCAATTTTCTCTCTTAATAATCAACTCCTGTATTCAGCTTTCAGCATCTACACAAAGATACAAATCCCGAAAACATGTCCTAGTTTCAGTCTTGACAAATTTAAAAACAAAAAGATGCACTGACATTTAAGAAGCAAAATCTACGAAAACAAACTTAAATATAGTTTCAAATTAATACAAAAAACTTAAATCAGTATATTAGTTTCAAGGTGTCATTCTGCACAGTAAGGATATATTTGTGTTGTCTAGATGTGTTAGAATGTCTTTTGCTATTCAATCTTCTCATGATAAGCGAAAGTGGCTTCTTGTAAATCAATCTTCCGGGAGTGCTCGTGCAGGCTGCTCTACATTCCATTTTCTACTTAATCTTAATGGTGACATTTTCATAGATGACGTAAAGTAAAATGATAGTGTAACTAAATTTTGTTCACGTGGAAGCGATGATTGCTATGCTTTATTCTGGATTATGTTTTCAAAGAAATCAACTACTTTCTCTTATTTTTAAATTGAGAACGAGGAACTCGATTTGGGTAAGAACGATTAAAAAAAAAAAGCGAAAGAAAAAGCAAGAAATGTCAATTATTGCGCTTAAGTCATTCATAAAACAATTTTTTTTTTTTTTACCTTTTTAGTAAATGTCTCCAAAGGCCGACAAGAACAATTAGTATTTTTGTTAATAAAATATTATTAATTTATTAATTTGAATTTTCTAAAATTTTAATTTTTTAACCTTTTTTTTTTTAAAATTGAAACTTAATTCACTTGCCATAACGCACTCAACGGTGGAACAAAAGTGATTTAGAAAACTTATCAGCTAGTAATTAGTTATAAAAATAACATATTGTCTCCAAAGCTATTTCGATCTTTGCAGTTATAGCTTGTCCATGAATAGTTCATGCTGGCCAGTTGCCACCAATCTTGTAAGTGACCCGCAGTTTCAGCTGGCGTTCTCAGATTTGAATCTTTTAAATTGCAAATTTAATCTCTCATTCTCTCACTTCATGGAAGATATATAAAAAATTAGAAGTTCATGCGTGAGTATTCTTAGTCATCTCAATCTCCCTCACTTCACAGAATTCAAATCGCATCGTTCTGCGGTCTGGTTTTCCAAGTTCAAACACAACATCAATGGAGCAACAAATTGATCAAGAGCACTCTCGTTGGGCAGTACAGGAGGAAGAAGAGGCAGAAGAGGTCACTTTGGAGGGAAGGAAATCCTCGCAGCGTTTCAAGGATGATAACGTGAATACGAGCGTGGCGGGAACATTACTGATATCTCCACCTACTATACAGGAAGAGAATGAAGTTTCAGAGACAAGCAATGTTAGTGAACATAAATATCACTGTACTGATGAAGAAGTAAAGGACGCAGCAACATCTATAGATGCCATAACTCGCCCCACTAGCAATGCTGTGTTGCAGAATAGAAATATTGCTGCCTTTGACAATCAACAAGGTACACACTTGCCTCTCTCTTGCTTCCGCTTAGTTTATGGATTTTATCTTTTTCAGCTATGTACATTGCTTCTTGTTAGAATGTGTACAAGAAACCTTGCTCTTTAGTCTTCCCCCTTGTTCAAATGATCTATGAATGCACATTTTCACAAGTGTTGGAGCTGCTGAGAAACATGGCGATATTGTTTCATGACTTGATACCCAGATATCCGGAGCACTCCATTCAATGATGTGAACAATCAATGCATGAAAACTCTGAAGGATAATTCATCTGAAGTGAACGATGCAACCGTCCAACATTTAGACGGTGAAACCAGTCCAACAGCAGATCCTGAGTTGATAGAAGATTTTGACCAGAGACTTAGAGAACTAGATGTTGAGGCAGTGTTGGCCAAGCAAGCGACTCATGATTTGTTTTGTCCTAATTGTAATTCTTGCATTACCAAAAGGGTCATCCTCAGAAAAAGAAAACGGAGAGTTCAAGATTTAGATCTCAAGGCAAAGCGTGACAAGTTGGATACTGTAGTTAGCTCCAAGCTGGTTGATGATCCTGCATTTGAAGCCAACCGAAGTGATGAAGCAGTCACAACTAATATTGAAAGAGAAGTGCCATCTGCTGATAGTTACGGTCATGAAGGCGAACCAGAAGTATTCAGATGCTTATCATGCTTCAGATACTTTATTCCTACAGGTAAGTAAATGATTATCTTTACTCTCAAACAAATCATGCAAGTGAAGCCTTTGACTGGTCAATGCTTCTTGCAAGTGAAGGTTGTCAGCCTATTTTATACGCAAAATTACATTTTCTTTCCTGATGACATGTATAAATTGACATGAAATTAATATTCTGTGCATACCATCTGCCAGAGCTTAATAATCCGATTACTTTGGCAGGAAGTTTCAATTTGTTCCGAAAATTTGTCGGCACTCGTGAGAATGAAAGTTCACAGAATTCCTCAAGTTTACCTACATTTGACTCACACGGTTCTTCAAGGTTACACCAGACCGACGAGAAAAACCTTTCAAATATACCAGCCTCCAATTCAAACTGGTTCTTCTCTCTATTTACTTCAAATGAGCGGAAAACAGCTAGTAAGCAAGGCTTTATATTATCATCAGCACTTCAAAGTTCTAAGTACATTGCTTTCACAGAGGAAAGCAGTTGATTCTATACTATGGCACAAATTATGGAGCCATGTTTCGTTTCTATTTCATGATCTAGGTCATTCCTTGAGAAATTCAAAGTTTGCTAATATTTGATAGCCAAGCTGTAAGCAAAGAGCTGCATTCAGTGGAACATATTATACTCCTTGTGGTTTTCTTCTTTTATTGAAATTCCTCTTAAGATCCTTCCATGCACTTTCTTGGGTAGTTGAGACACATGATATGTTAACCTGAGCAATATTAGGGACATGCACATTGCATGCAGCACATTTCACAACAGACTCAAATATGTCTATATTTGGAAAGGTCATTCCTTGATAATACAATTGTATCCTTACCAGCACAATTTTTTACACGTCATTAACTTCCAAATAAACCATTCTGTACCCTGAAAAAAATTCTGATTCATGTATTGAAGAAGTTTTATATTTCATTTTACAAGTGAGATTTCAATCCAAAACTTGCATAGTTTCTCTCAGTTGTTTATCAAATATATATATGTATCACACTAAACCCATGCAAAGTAGCTTTATACACAAAATCGCAGTTTTCAAATATATTATTCTTAGACAATTGCATTTCCAGTTCAGTAATGAATATATTGTTGCTTGTTTCAATAAATCACTCTGAAGCAGACTTTGTTGCCTCAATGAACCTTTCTGGTGATGTTATGTGGGAAAATTAAAGGTAATTAGGAAAATGGGCAAGAGTATTTAGGAGAATTAGCATTGTGGGGCAATTTGTGTATTTGAAGCATACCAATATTCTATAAATAGGGGAATAGCATATGCAGTCAGGGTGAATGAAATAGTTCTTCAGTGTCATTGTGATTAAGAGGCTTGACATGCATCAGGTGATATGATACCAAAGCACACAGGAGACCTTTCAGCAACTAAAATTACCAGTGAAAAAGTTGTTAAAGCTGAAGATCCTGCAGAAGATCCCGCTCTGAAACCTTATGCAGAAGAACCTGAGAATTCAGAGAAGGAAATGTACAAGAAATCCAGCATGGAAACGTAAGATAAATTAAATATTTAGAATAGTTATTATCCCTCATCAATGCAGGGCTCACAGATATCTGCTCAATCATTTTGCAGTGCAGAATTTGCAAAGAATGCAACTTCTGATATGCAAACTGTTGGTGGATATGCTGAATATTTTTCGGAACATGATCTTCCACTGGCTGAAAAAGAAAAAACGGCAATAGAGGAAGAAAAAAGTCCTCCAGTCAGAACAGAAAAGAAAGGTAAATGAATCAGATAACCATTTGTTAAATATCAATTATGTATGACTCTAGTTCATGCTCAGAGAAAACTCCTTTTAGGAGTTTCATAGGTATACCTGGTTTTCTTAAAACAAATTGCCAAACCAAGTCAATCCAATAGACATTCAAGTACTACAGATGTAGGTTTAACTGGAAATAGATTTTAATCTCCCGTGCTAATTCCTTATAATTGGCTACCTTAACAGGTTCATGTAAACCAGTTTCAACCAAAAGTTTGAGAGTTCACTATGAATTAACAATATATATGCCTTGATAATGATTGCAGGGAGCGAGGTGATAGTATTAGTTGAACCAGTTGAATCCACTGCTACTCAAACAGAAGATAGTGTTATAATTGAAGGCACTATTTTGACAGAAAGATCTGCCCAAACTCAAGCACATAATGGTGAACAAACAGGAGATGTAGTCAGAAAACCGTACGGAAGGGAAATACTTAAAAGCATTGTGTATAGTGGATTGGTTGAATCAATTTCAAGTCTGGGAGTTGTGACATCTGCAGCTAGTGCTGGTTCTTCTTCAAGTAAGTCTTATTTAATAAGAAATCACCATCCGTGCTTCTATTATTATTTCAACTTGGTAGTTATGTGATTTCACTTGGTTAAAGTTGCTATTTTAGTTGTTAACGGTTGGTTTATTTTCTGATATTGTGTTTTTGTAGTGAATATTATAGCATTGGGATTAGCAAATCTGGTTGGTGGACTTTTCATCATTTGGCATCATGTGAGTGAGGTTCCTTGTAATGCTTGGTGTTATAGCTACTGCAATATCTTTATTGTCTCTCTTTTTAAACTGATTTTTTATGCATGCAAAAAAATTTTAGATCAAATAAGTATTGAAGTTAGTAATCAAGTAGTCTTTATAAAATGCAAGCAGGAACAACTAAAGTGATATGGGAGGTTGACAATTGAGATTAAATTTTGCCACTAAATGGAATCTTTAATCATATCTCCAAATTTGACTCTTAGAAAGCAATTTTTTTTCATAAATTTTGCCTCTAAATGAAACCTTTAATTTGGTCCAAAATCTTAATTTTTACATACATTTTCTAATTTCGTTTAGGGCTTAGAAGATTATGACATTTTGGAGGTCTTATGCATGCCATTTTTTGTCCCATAGATAATGGAATAAAATCATAGGATACCAATGTCTTAACAGTGTGATCTCATAAGTATTCTTGACCACTGGGTTTTGTGCACTGCCCAAAATTACTATAAACCACATAGAATTTAAGTATATGAGCCAGACATCAGATATCAAATTGTATATTTCCCTACACAATGAAATGAGGAGTTTACTTGTTAAAAAGCCAACTTTTTTCAATGCCATGTTACTTGTTAAAAAGTTTCAATGTAAAATTTAATTGAATAATTTGTTGAGAGTTACATTTTATGGTCCAATATTCTGCATCATCCAATCTAAGCAAAGGTACAAAAATGCAATTGATGAATCCAATGTCTGGCTTTCATGTATCACATTACCAAGGTCAATTAATTTTATCTGTGATACTTGTAAAGCATGAAGGTAAACCCTTGTTACTTTCACAGCTTACAGAATTAAAAGAAGATTCTCAAGGGGATACACAGCAAACAAACGGACAAGAAGATAAGTACCAGAGACTGCTTGGTCACCGAGAAAACTTTGTACTTCATGCAGTTGTAGTTGTTTTATCATTCCTAATATTCGGTTCGGTCCCTGTCGTTATTTATGGCATATTGATCGGTGAAAATTACTCTTCGGAAGTGAAGGTTGCATTAGTAGTAGCCGCTTCTCTGCTATGCGTCATTCTGCTTGGAATAGCCAAGGTTTACACCAAAAGACCACCCAAATCATACGCCAAAACTGTGTCGTATTACGTTACCTTGGCGGTTGCAACTTCGGGAGTGTCTTACGTAGCGGGACGATTAATGAAGGACCTCATAGAGAAACTCAGTGAATTAGAGTCAGGTTTTGCTATTCTCATGCCCATTTCAGACACAGCAGAGAGGGAACCACCATGGACATCTTATTGAGGTTGGTTGAGTAGATATCCAAACCTTAAAGGTGCAAATGCAGAAGTGAAATGGTGAAATAATGATGCATGATAACTATTAATTTTAATTTTAGAAAAAGTGACCAATTTTCTCTCATTCGATAAAATAGCTTGATGGTCAAATATTTGCTATTTTTAGAATTTAATCGTCAGCGTCGGACATTTTTAACAGATTAGAAAAGGTTAATGTCTTATAAAATTATGTGTACTTATGTATTATTATTTATTTACCAGCTTCTAGAATTTTTTTTTAAACTATTTTTACACTTTAACCTTTCTTTTTACGCAATGCTCATGGGCACAATGAATAAATCTAGTTGATAGTAGAGATTATTTACTTTGAATATAAAAAATGGACCCTCCCAATTAAGTTATTATGTAAAAAGAGCTGAGATTTTTTTTCCCCACAAAAAGGAGCTGAGATTCAAACTTTAGGTAATGTTTATTATATATTCATTGTCCCATGACATTATCTTTCGCTTGTGCAAAATATAATCTAAGATTACAAGAGGAATTTTTTTTTTTAACTTCCTGCGCTTGAAATTGAACTAAACTTTTTTTCCCTTATTGGGTTTTGGGCATTGTTTTCTACATTGGAACCCTTGCTTCATTTGGTGTTATCTGCCTGTTGCCATAATCTGAGTCAAACATAAAGGCAAACAATGTGCAGGTTTTAATTGGAAATTTATGAGGAGATGCGTTTGTAATAGTTTCCACTCAACCAATAGATGTTTGTAGATAAAATTTAGGGAGAATTACAATTAGATCCTAAATAAAGAAATTAATTATTTTTTAATTTATTTACAAGTCAAACTTCTATACCTACGTGTCAAGTTTTAGTATTTACAGGTAGACAAAACTAGCAAGTAATTAGTTTTTTTTTTTTTCCTTCGTGTATAACCCGTATGTAATTCTCCCTAGAATTTAGGCTTATGGTTAATCATTGCATCGTGTGGAATTATGTTTATGCTCATTAGCAAATAGTTCGGGATAGTCACCCTCGTCCTGGATCTCTTGAAATATTGCCAACACTTTGGTTTGATCCCTCTAGAAAAATCTACATTTCTCCATATGAAACCCATCAATTAATCGATAAACCTATTTATCTCTTAAATATAAATCTCATTCATTTTGCCTATTTTTCATCACATTTATCATGTAAATTTCTCTTCAAGGAACCCAAATCCACTTCTTACTAATAGGACCCCAGGAAAGAGTGACAAAATAGGTTTAAGTTTAACACAACTAATCAACTAAAAACACGAGATAGACAACGTATCCAACCCTTCTATACAACTATACCATACCGTACACATCCGTACTTGACGGGAGATCATGTGAGACATCATTAATTACCTATGCAGATTGAACAAGTCAATCATTTATGATGCCACAATATGCAAAGACTTGTGTGGTATTTTTCATTGACTTGGGTTAAAGGGCTGCATTTACATCATCACTAATTTGATAAAAGAGTAAAATTGTAGCAGTCAACTTATCCACAACGAACCATAATCCCAAACTACGAAGCCACCGCATTTTATGATTCATGAGCATTTGGTCAACAGCGGATCCAACTATTGGAGAGTACCCCATGGAATGGAGAAACAGGATATGATTTCTATTAGAAGGTGATGCTACAATACTACAAGGACACAATTTACAACCTTCGACCCAACCCAACTGATCACTATCAACCCGCCGAATGAAATACGGAAAATGGATCCTGATTTGTGCATGTTTTGATGCAATACGAATCAGGAAAATAGGGAAAAATCGGTACTAAATTTGCTATGAACATGTCCTGTGATGATGGTAGAATTTATCTTTATCCTTGAGGCTATCCATAGCATCAATGAAACTTCGCCTCAGAGGGTTTACTTCCCCTGAAAGCTGAAAGAGAAAAGAATGACCTTGACCCTGGAACACAGACATGTAGAAGAAATGAATAAAGTGCATCACTACCAACAAGAATAAGAATATACAATTTGCTGGAATACAGAAATATGAAGCTCCTCAAGTTGTGGATTACTCAGAGCGGGAACTTACCTTTTGTAGCAGAACCAGCACCAAAATCGCGGCCTTCTTGCATCTTGTGAGAGCCCTTACCATCAAGTTTGTTTAAATCTGCATATCACAATTTTATGAGTAACACTGTAAGAGTACAAATATGTCATTGCGAAAGGGCCATGCCTGTTAGCTTTCAACTATTTAAGCGCAACACAGACAGCTTGTTTTCCTCTTTTGGGGCCTGAATACGGAGACAGCATTCCTTTCCAATATCATTTCACTACTGAGCTCAGTAACCAATGACGATACATTGAGGAGTATTAGTTTGACCAAGATATGCCAAAGCTCAAATGGCTAAATTACAAGAGTTCCAATACTAAATACGCATCGAAATTAAAAGCAAGGCTTAACTTGCAAGTTTCATAAAATATGGGAGTATAATGGTAATAAAGTTTCAGCACAAGACAGAAAAGGGTAAAAAAGCTATCTGATTAGGAAATCATCTCCCGTTGGAGCTTATTACGTTTTAGTACCATCTAGTACGGCCGGGTCAAAGGGTCTAAACTTTAAAATATTAAAGGTGACAAGAGAACAGCATTTTGAAAGAAGCTGAAATATATAATACGATAAAAATTGGAGTGTGGAGGGGGGTCTAAGACCAAAACAGCAACAATGAGACAAGAGCAAAGGGCAAAAGTTGAAACGCACTAAGTTAGTTTGCTATAGTACCTAAATTTTTTTCGTAGCCTTCATGTAATGAACTCTTTGGTTGCCCATAGCTTTTAGCATGCAGTGCAGCCTTTCTCAATAGATTTTCAGCGTTTCTTTTCGTACCATTTTTAGACTCCTCAGCATCATCCTCCCCTTCAGAAAAGACAGATGGGCTAGACCAGCCAGTGGAATTTGTATCCCCCTTGCTCTTTCGAGCAAATTTCAGGAGTCTTTTCAATCCTTTTGGTGCATCCTTTTGGTATATCATGGCAGGAGGATTCTCAGCATTTCCCCATTCACAAGTGTCAGGTTCACTACTTTCTTCTTGCAGCATCTGGGACAGAGAATGGCGAACTCGAGGACTAGCTAATCCTGCTGGAACAATATTGGCTAGAGATGCAGGTTGGAATGAGCCATCGTCACATGTCTTGGGCAGTTCCAGAGGTTCTTCTATTTCCTCCCAAGCAGTAGGTGGTATGGTTGATTCTTCTTCAGTACTCATTTTCAATGAAGACCATTCCACATTTGCTGAGAGATCCCCAACTTCAGTAGGTACTTGGTCTACATCATCTGTTTCCCCAGATTGCAGGTGATTATTTATCTGACATTCTGGTTCTATAACAGAATTCTGATTATTAAGTGTCACCAAATCCCTTTCAGAATGCTGACCGAGCAAATCAGAAGTATTATTGGCAACCAAATCAGTTTCTTGAGCTTTGATTGAAACTCCATTTTCTCTAGGGGTTTCCTCAGGCTTAGGAGAAATTTTTTTCTTGCTAGTAATGCCAGTACTATGTCCAGTCCTTGAACCCTTCCGCAGAAATGGTTTCGATTCCACCGGCACTACACTGCTTTTCTTGGTCCCCTTGTTGGTTAAACTAATCTTTGATGGAGTGGAAGAATCTACAGAAGCATTTGTCACTTTTTCTTTCATTTCCTTACTCTTGTTTGCGGCTGCTGGCTGCCGCTTTTCATTTTTGCTTTTGAGGCTCCTGACATTATCAGTTTGGGTTTCTTTCTCCTTTCTAATTTGCTGCTGAGATCTTTCCTTTTGGGGACTTGGTTGAGGAACAGATACTGCTGACTGTGGCTTTCGACGTGTTGGGGTGGTGCTAGCTGAAGAAACTCCACCCCGAACTTTAGCAGGGGATGTCCCAGAAACCCTTGGTGAAGGTGTTGCTGACCAAGACTTACGGGTAGCAGGCAATGGTGATGTTTTAGATGACACCTTTTTGGCAACTGCAGGCTTGGAGGCTTCCTTTGGGGAAATTGCAGGTTGAGTTAAATTCCTGAGGGACTTTTGAGGCTTCCGTGTTGTACTCTTTTTAGTTTCATTCCCACTATTGGACACCATTTCAGATTTTCTCTTATCAAGTATTTGCTGCATTGCTCGAAACTGTGCCTCCTTTTCAACTTTTTTTCTGGTATTCCCTCCTTGAAGTTTAGCATCTCTTTTCCCCTTATAATTATCATGAGATCCTCCTCTTTGTTCACTTGGAATATTCTGATTTTTACCAGGCAGGGACTTGCCATATTTTACAGACTTACTTTCCATCATTTTCATAAGAATCTCATTATACTCTGCTTGCTTTTGTTGATTCCATTCTGCTGAGGCTGCCAGCTTTCTGGTTTCCTTTCCAAGGTCTGGATTTGTTTCTGCTTGGTTATCAACTGTGTTAGACTTTACATTTTCCTCTCTTTCTGGTTTCACATTATCTTCAGTGATCTCGTTATAATTATGACTTTCAGACACAAAATCAGACCCCACTTCTCCCTCTGTACTTTTTGGGTTCTTAACATCTGCCACATCATTGGAAGTCACAGAAACAGAATCTTCGGAATCAATTTGTGGCTGGGACTGGATAGAGTTTTCCCCCATACCTGAACTCCATCTTCTTAATACAGATTTATTTGCACTAATAGAAGCATCTGCCAAGGACCTCCTATTCTGAATGTCTGTAGCTTGATCCCTCTGTTTGCTTTCAAACAGATTGATCGCATCTTGCACAGTTATCCTCCCTACATCAATCTCCGGCTTCTTATAAGGCATTTCAGATATTTCCTCATCACCATCATTTGTAGCAGCATCTCTATAAGATGTTGCCCTTTCTCTCGCAGGGATAAAATTAAGACTCTTGATGGTTAATGCAGCAGCTCTTCGGGGTCCAGTTCTTCCTATTTGTATTCTCCTCATTGGGGATGCTGACCTTCTCGGTGTTGCAGATCTTGCAAGAGATCGACTTCTTTCAGCAGATGCCTGACCTTCATCACTAGAGCAAGAAGATTCTTCACTTTCTGTTGAACTCTGTCTCTCTACTTGAGCAACTTTAGCTGGTGAAACACCATACTTAACGGGTGTTTCTTGGTGTACTGGCTTGGAAATCTGAGAATTTCTGACAATCCTGGTTGAATCATCATTTGTCATGTTGCATGTGAATAAGGCTGGTTCATTGTTCAGGGGACAAACATCCTGGCTCTTTTGGTTCAATTCTATAAGCTTACTCAAAAAGTTCCTGAGACCAATAGCAAAGTGAATGGAAAAAAGATCTTAGCAACTTAAGTGGTTTTTAGTTAGATGGAGGAAGAAGGAAACATGCAAGTGGTTTGTGTATATCAAATGCCGTATTTGGATTGTGCTTGCAAATTCTGAAGGATAAGAGCATCTGATTTGTTGTCCAAAACTTACCCTACATTAGTGGCTCCAAATTGTTGAGAAAACTTTGCTAAATCAATGATATCTTTAGAGGAGCAGGAGGAATTGGTAGCCTTGTTAAAAGTTGTTACTAACTCCTTACTTAATGCTGAGAACCTCAGGTCCATTGCTCGCAAGAGCTCATTCCTGGAAATATAGTTCAAAAGATTAATGGGGAGCACAGTCCACAAACATCAAACTTAAGCTTCATAGCCACAGGAACATACTTTGAAGCATCAGATGCCGTAGTGTTAACTTGGGTCTGTTATATGCAATAAAATGTTAGTTGAAATGCAATGTAATAGAGAAAAGAACATTGATTAAAAAGTGAGGCTCAATTTATATAAAACATGAAACCAGCCGTGCTCAAGAAAAGAAATTACTTTGGAGGATGGTGCCATGTCAGTTGAACTACAGTCATCTGTCAAAAGAGGGAAAGCTATAATGATAAAAATCAATTAAGATCAGGAAAACTTAGGTATCTTGGGAAAAACATGAGGTATTAAGCAGAGATCAGGGAAATTACTAAAGTAAGCTGAAACATGACAGACACCAAAATACTATGCTTCTGCACATTATGATGGTTCAACTTACACAGAAAACCCATATCACATAAAGGAATATGTTATCCTCCAAAAGAAAATTTACTGAAATCAACTTGATTATTGATCGTTAGATTTAAAATATTAAATCAAACTCTTATTTAATATAATCCAACAATCTGATATGCTAGGGCAGCACAGCATGAGAACAGCAAGCTAACAGCAAATACCAGAGGCTGAAGTTATCACAATCACATACAACTGAGAAATTGTAAGGACTTCGCAAATCACAACAGCTATCCTGGTCAAATGATCATCCAGGTTGATGAAAACAACAAACAAATTTAAATTCTTCAAAAAAAATACCAAGATAGAAGTCATTTAGGCATGTGTTTATGCCTTTAAATGAAATTTTGATGTACACAACAAAAAAACAATTTGAAAGGCTAAGACAAAGCACATCCAGATCAAAAACCATTGGTTTATTTGAAATATCAAGGCATAAAATTAACCCATGCCCTAGTAGGATTAATTTTCTACCGGTCATTCAGAAGCCGATCTCTGTCAGAGGGGCATACTTCATCTCATAAAGTGTCGATCCTACTGGTGGACAAGAATCAATAAGGCCTTAAAGTACAAGTTACGGAGAATTGAAGAATTACCTTTTCCTCACCTTTAAGATGATGCTTCTGGTCCTGATTTCAGAAGGATATCATCAATTAGAAACTACACAATACAGCATATGTTAATTCAAAGACACATAATATCACCTTTCCATATAAAGAAAGATGGAAATTTTTTGATTCCTCCAGCAGAGACATTTCATTAATGATAGCATCGATAGTGTCTATCAAATCAGGTGAGCCAACAACATCAAGGAATCTGAGTGATGAAATAACATGAGAGAAGTTGTTAAGTGTCTTTACTGTAATAAAAATAAAATCCAAAAGAAAAGAAGAGAAAAAACAGATATTTGACAAGAACCTTTTAACAGTAGCTTTAGTAAACCATTCGACATCATGCAGATTTTCAGGTAACTTCAAGTCAAAGTTTGCATCTAATCCCTTCACACACAAATCATTTATTCCAGGTAAATGAAGTGACAAGTGTTCCAAAAGCCCTGTCGCTACTTTCTCCAATTGTTCCTCCATATAAACAAATGCTTCATACCTGGACCACCACCAATGAGAAGAGTAGAGAACCAGCAAAAGTCCAAAAAATGTGAAGTTCACATGACTGAGAACAAATTGGCTCCCACAACTCAATGCACAAAAGAATTACTTAAGGAAGAAACAACGAACAAGGAAATCCTAATTATATGAATAGAAAACATTATTGCAATGACTATGGAATTTTTCAAATTCCATGTCTGCGGCAGAGGACTTGGGCAGTCAGACAAGTATTTGGCAAGTCGACTTTAAACACAAATTAAAATCCATATTTTATAGATTGGATTTTTATTAAAAAAAAATAAAGATTATATTATTAAAACACAAGTTAGATTTATATTTGAATGAAACAACAAAGCTTTTGATGCTTAAGAAACGTTAGTTATTCTCAAGCTTTATTTGGGCATTAAGAGTGATGTTAGCTATGCAGCTTGTGTGCTTGGGTCTGGCCTTTGGAGACCTTTACGCCAATACTCCCAAAATAAAACCAATATTCTGACCAAGGAAACAAGGCGATCAATAGTGTATGATATTATTTCTCCAAATCCATGGGCCTATTCCAAGTGTTTAATTCAAAGAGATCAATTTCACAGTAGTAATCAAATGCTACTCTAGGATTGTCACTCTACAAAGATAATGTTAAAATTAGTTCTTGCAACAAAATTTGCTTCAACCTTAAGCCTAATTTTATCTCCATTCAGCATCAAAGCTAACCTGTTTTGGTTGGGAAAAATCTGAATTGAAGCAGAATCTAATGGAACATCACCAGCTAATGCATCACCCATTACAAATTGCTTAGATCAAAATCCAAGGAACTTGAACCTGAGAAAAGCAGGAAAAAAATATTTAGATTGAGCCATGGATTAAATGCCACCCTGAAACAATACAAGATATTTCAACTGGAAGACAAAAGTTATACAGTGTGAGTCCTATTGGATTTTAAAAGTCTGCCCGTAACTCAAGCACAAACGAGCTAGAATTAATTTCAATTTACATGTTGAGAAACTCGAGTAATTTCATCATCACAATCTAGAAACAAAGCATTGAAAGACTTGTACAAATTTAAGAGGCATACACAGTCGAAGAGCAGAGAGATTTTCCAAGTCATATATAACCAACGCGTATAAGAAATTTCTTTCATTTATGCTACTGAGGGAGGCAAAATAAGCTTAGAATTGTAATAAGTTTTTCAAAATGACCAAACTATTCTAATATACAAACTGTTGATTAGCCTGAGCAACTTTTATTAGAATGCTACGGGAAAAAAAAAATTTATATAAACAAAAACCACCAGAAATGTTCGTTTTGAAAATATAATGAAGTAGAAAATCAAACGAGCAAAGAAGGGGGGGGGGGGAAGCGAACCAAAAAAGCTTGCACTACCTACAGATTTCAGTGCACCCAGCATGAAGTCAATAACAAATTGGCAACAGGGTAAAATCCAAATGTAGTCAAAGAACATAGCTAGTTTGGAAAAATGTGACGCAAACTCAGATTTTGTGACTTCATAATCAGAAAATAATTCCCAGATCAAAAGAGCAAAGGGACGATAGTTAGGTATGCTCACAGTGAAATCAGATCTAGCATGTCACCAAACCGTCTAAATTTCGGAGACAAACCACATGTTGAGTGAGTTCTAGTGAAGCAAATAAGGAAGAAAATCTTGGGTTTCAAATCTGAAAGAGACCGCAGATTTGACAACGGATTACTCAAAGTCCGCTGATTTTTGAAGAATCCAAACTATTGCAACTTAAAGAATATTTACAAAATGACTAAGAAAGAATGCCCAATGGTTTCAAGGGGGAAAAAAAAACAAGAAAGAGACGAAGAAAAATCCGAAGAAATCTTCCAAAGTAGAAAACCAATGCAAGGAAATAATAGGCGAAAGGCCAGAACCTTTGAGCTGAGATCTGGAACGTATTACTCTGAGTGAATGCGGGAGTTAGAGATCTTCGAAATGCATCAGCGGAAGCGAGCGGCCCCCGAGCTCCAATTTGGTACAGTGTAAATGGCGAGCGCGAGGCATGAAGCGATGACTGACGAGAGGCGATTTAGTGAACGAAGAAAGACAAAGCGCGTCGACTTGCAAAAACTGGAAAGAATAGGACCGTGCTTGACTGACGCGTGACTATCACGCTCCAGGACCACGTGTGGTCCCCAACTGTTCTGTCGGTATTTTTTGGAAGAAAAAAAATCTTAATGAAATTGAGGTCATCCAATTTAATTGTTGTGTATCGATGTAATGTCTGTCCGTCTTGTATTTTGAAAGGTAGGAGAAATATCAACTTCATATCATATAAATAGAACCAACCAAAACTTTCAGCAGAACTCGGTGACATATACGTTTGCACAATTATAAAAATATCAAAGGAAGAAGGTGGATATTATTTGAAAGATGATGTTTTGTGATTTGGGGAACGCGTAATGGAGAAGGATTGAATTGGGAGGAAGAGACAACTGTGAGCGCGACCAATTGAAGGAGAAGGCGTGCATATTGGGATTGAACACATGTTTGGATTTGTAGGAACCCACATGCTGTCGGTAGTTTACGTGGGTGCATGTTCTCCGAAAGCGGAATGACACATACATTTTCGACAAAACACGAACCCGTCATTTTATTATATAGTTTATATAAAATAACCTCACAGCTTACAACCTCAGTAGCACATCCCTTTGCTGTCTGATCCAAATCTAAATCTAACTAATTAATGCACATACCCACACTCACACACTCTTGTGAGTCCCTGCACCAAAGCGAAAGGATCACACCAGCTCTTTTCAACTGCAACGTTTTCTTTTTTCTTTTTTTTGGGTAACTACTATGTTTATTTCAATGCATGCAATCATACATACAAACATGCACACATATACACATATACATGTAGTTAGATCAAATTGAACATTGATAGTTCCGTTGACATCAATAGCTATATCATTTGTGGAAGTATCATTTGTGACTATTATGAAATTGAATTAAAAACTTTTTTAAATATCTTAATTATTATCCCAACATTGTTGCTAAACTTATGAGCATTCTTAAAAGTTTTAATTTTTGATAGAATAATAAGTTGAATTTGAATAAAGTTCAAATCTACATTAAATTAAGCTCTCACACTTATTTAATGCAACTTCATGCAAAATCATCATCTCTCAAAATACCATCAATAAAATTAAGGACTAAATTACAAAAAATTAGATCATTACTTTCAACTATATTTTTTATGAATAGATACATAAGCTAATTTGTTCACCATGGGTCTCAAAACAATATTGCCACTATGACTTTTATAGAATCACCCCTAGGGTGTAGGAGCTTTATATGCTCTTATATGAACTAATTATCTTACACGATTTTCTATAGCTTTGTATTAAAAAATATGAGTGGCTAAATGCATGGCTTTGTATTTATAATATAATTTTGGAACGTTTATGTGTGTGCGCGCACACGCACGTATAGAACTTTTTTTCTTTAATAAAAAATATTAGAGATTATTTTTTTAAAAGTATTGAAAGTAAAAGAATAGACTTTGCCAATAACAAATTATCTTCCTTAAAATACACATGGTAAAGAATAAATATCTCTTAAGCCTTAACTAAGTTATTATACATGTAAGAAATGAAATTTAAACTTTCAATTACTTGTTTAAATAACAAGAACCCCTACCATTAACTTTAGTTTGTGAATATAAGTTATTCTTATTTCTTCTTACCATTTTTTCTGCCCAATAATTTCTTAATTATACCATTATATAAACAAACATTGATATTAGGAGAAAATGAAAAGGCACAATTCATAAAGAAAAACAATTAACTTCTCATCACTACATTTCACGAATTTCAAGATTTATCATGATTTATTTTTCACTCAAACTTGTTTAAAAACTAAAGAAAAATATAATCATCAATCCTTATAATTTTTATTGAATTCTGCTTTTAATTCTTATAATTTTTTTCAATATTTTAAGCCATTACAAAGATTAAAAATACTTAAAACTAAAACTATAAGAACTTAAAAAATTAACATTACCCAATCTTTATGAAATTATAAGGACAAAAAAAAAAAACTAAAAACAAAACTCGATGCAACTGTAAGGATTAAAGATTATGCTTTCTCAAAAACCAATAAGCAACTTATCTATAAATGCAGACGGACATGAATACCACTCTATCCTATTTAGGAACAACTTTGACAAGAACAAGATCTTGGAATAGTTTAAAGCACCTCCAGATCTTTCGGTTACCCTTTTCCCTGTACGAAATTGGTATGTGATGGCAAAGAGAGGTTCCATTGGTTGCATCACTGTTTTTGATGCCAAGCGGAAGCGGAAGCGTGTAGGTCAGCTTTTGCACTGAGACTATATAAGATCTGGCAGAATAGAAGCCATAGGAAGGGAAAAGTAGCATGGAACACAAAAGTAAATGGATTGAGGCACCAGAACATGAAGGTTGGCAAATCGTAAAGCTACCACGCTATTGATTGCGTTTCCTACCCTTTACCATTGCGGCACTTGCAATCCATGTGAAGTTCAACAGATTAGGCCACCACATGCCTCCACATGGGCAAGCCAAAAAAACAAATTAACTCAACAGGAACAGAAACGGAAGCAAAGAGGTAGAGTTACATTATTCACATACTTCACTCTAGAGGACCAGAGGCCGCTCCATAAAATGTAAAATAGATTACAGCAGAAGCAACATCTGGCACGAGAGTTACCAGCGTAGAATTTCACATAATACAGATATAGGTTGTCAACTGCTGGACAAACTTGCCTGAGACGTACATCACTAGGGGGGAAAAAAAGAATCATAAAAATATAAAAAGGGCCACTACTCCCACAAGTCGTCTTACAGCAGGCAAGGACAATCAACTCATCCATGGATTAAAGAGCAATTAGAAAGAGCAAGGCATTATTAGACTCAACAATGCATCAGTTAGACCATACATGAACCAGACCATGTCTATTGCCCGTATAGATCTCATTGCGCTCTTCATCATAGAAGAGGGCAGTAATATCTTCCAAGGCTTCAGCAACTGTGCTCCTAATTCTGGCGACATGCTTTCTCTTCCTTGAACGGCAACCCTTACTTGAACACTTGTCACAACAACCACATTCATTCTCCATGGGTGAGCTATTGCTTACTCTTATTTTAGCAAGACACTTGCCAGTTAAAATGTTGCTGACATTAATGGATCCTGCTGCATTAATAAAAAAGAGCCTGTTAGGTTCTCTACGATATCATATTTTGAATTTTGGCTTATACAGTAAGCATTTGACACATTTGGTTGGATCATCTTTCCCATCCAACGGTAAAGATACAATCCTCCGTTTCAAAATATTGCTCACTTTACTTTGCAGTTTGCTTTACAAAGAGTGCATTACAAGGGGAGGGGCCATGACAGAAAAAACAAATAGGAGGCCCAGAAAGAAAAGGAGAGTACCATTTCCTTCAGACAATGGATCATCAGAATCAGCCTTGCAGTATGATATAATGAGATCTTGGTCACTAGTTATATATATATTATTTGTATTGCAGTCAGGGTGCCACAAAAGGTGATCCTCAAAAGAAGTAACAAGCTCTCCGCGGAAATTCCAAACAGCCACAGTACGATTGCGAAAGGTCAGGAATAATTGGTTCTCATATAGAAATATAAATGCAGATGGTGTCATGAATTCACTTCTGCTAACTTCTGTTAACTCAAATGTCCGCACCTAAAATAAAAGTACAGGTCAGATATTTGCATGCAGATCAATGCACACGAGTCATGTAAAAGAATAATACTTACATCAAGAATTTGGAGATTCTCATTTTCTTGCTTGACAAGAAGTTTTTCATTAAATTGTTCGATGAAATCCACCTTCTTATTCCGATGAAGAAGGTGGTTGAACGATTTCAAAACAGTACCATCTTCAATTGAGAGGATTTTAAGTGGGACATGACTGCTTGCTTTATTAAAAATCAACAACATGATCCCTGGACTGATAAAGAAAATCATCAAAAAGAATACTGTAAGTACAAACTAAGACCACTCAAAGAAAAATGAAAAAAGATAGCTGATTTTTTAAAGAACAGCAAAAATCATGTAATATCTTAAACATTTGACCATGGCCACGTACAACCTCTACGGTAGTGACAAATGCAACTGCAAGTAAAGTTCACAAGTTCATAAAGAGAGAATACCTTATCTTAATCTCTTGAACATGTTTATCAGAAATGGAGTACAACATCGTATAATTTTTCAGATCAAACACCTTGTAGATGCTATATGGCCAAAAAGAAAAAAGCAAATGTTAGAATAAAGGAGTCAAAATAATTAAATATTTGCACAAGAATATCATGCAATAAAATATTTACTTATCCTGAGCAGAGAATGTGAGAACCTTCCCATTTACATCATCAAATTCAACAAAACCTGGCCACTTCAAAGACTCAGACTCAAAAAGAGCAAAGCCAGCATCTGGTTTACCCCTCCTTATGTACCTGGACAACCAAAAAAGTATCAGATAAAGAAACTGCATATACAAGATACACAAGCAATAGCTTCCATTTGCAGTTCTTTCAGTTATTATGTGTGTGCTAATGAATCCCAAGGTCTTACCCCTCCTTTACCGTTGGGCATGGGGAAAAATAGAGGTATTTTCAAATCAATCAAAAAGAGATATACATACTCAATTCTCGTGCTTCTGCATTTCAAAGAACTGTAACTGTCTGAAGCATAAACAGAAACTGTAATAAGTGAGTCATTGTTCTTATTATAGAACAGACTCCTTATAACTTCATCTGGACTCACGTTCAAGAAGCAAATCCTTTGATTAGTTTCTGCAACAAAAATAAAATAAAATAAAGCATGCAAAATGTATCATACATCAACTTTCAGATGCAAATAGAATTGAACAGCAAATTTAGATATCATAACACATAAGTACTAGTCATACCTCGACTAAATGCTGCACAAACACCAGACTGTGCAAGAGCAAAAACTATGTCCTGTGCTGCCACAATCTCAATAATTTTTGATCTCTTTCTCAGGAAAGGCAGCACCACAGAAGAAGGACCTTTTGCATCATGCGTATCGTATTCTTCCTGTGAACAGACGCATTGGAGATCAGATATACCACAAGTAAGGTAGAAAATGAGCATAGCTATAGCGAAGCACACATCTCCCTAAAACACGGGAAGAACAGAAGATTCATCAATTAAAATAGAGCAAACATCATACTGCACCACTGGATACTTAAAACAGCGAAAGCCACACGAATAAGCAAAAGAAGTTCCTGAAGAAGGCCCAAATAATTCCACCAGCACATCACAAATATATTCTGCTTATATATAACTCATTTGCAAATCACGATCAGCACAAGCAAACAAGCACATGCTTTAATGTTCCACTTTATCCAATTTCATCAGGAGGTCCACCAATCTCATTATCCAATTTCATATTGTATTTTCCCAACCATTCTCACCCCTATCAAGCCAAAGTTAAAACTCAAGCTAATTGAAACAAAATTGCCTTGAAGTTAAACTGTTCAGTTCCGAGCAATTAACTTAATAAATTCATCAAGCGTATTGTCCAGCAAGTTCGTACTAAAATATTTATTCGACAAGTTAATACTACTTCAATACCAAGACTTTCAGAACAAAGTCGGAAGTAGGGGAAATTATGTATGTCAAAAAATAGAAAATAGAAAGCAAAAGATCACGTTAGGGTAACCGAACCTGCAAGCGGATGTTGCGAAATCTCTCTTGAGCATCGCTCATACTGAAAGCTCTATCACGCTTCGAGCTAATTTCACGCCTCTGAAGCTTCTTCACGCTGTTGACAAACCCATCAACTCCCCCACCTCGACGCTGTCTCTTCTTCGCTACTACTCTGCGACCACTGCAAGGCCTAGGGCTCACCGTGATCCTTCTTCCACCATCCATGGCACCCTCTTCAAAACATCCAACTTCAATTCGAACCCCAAGTTTGCACTCCCCGTGAGTTCGACCTACACAGTATTTTTTTGCGAAGGACTAACTCTGCTGCTGCATCCACTACCCAGCTAACGTCCTTCGCAGAAAACCCTAATTCCTTCGACCTCGAAAGGAAACGGAAGTGAAGACCTTGAACACTAAGGTTTCCGGAACTAACATCAATTTCTCAGTGACAATGATTGGGGGAAAAAGGAGAAAGAAACTGAAAATCAAGTCCAATAAGAGAGAGAGGGGAGAGTGAAATTTCAAGGGGCGTCATCGAGTTCGATCCCGTTTCAAATTCAGAATTTGGGATCTGGAATTTAAAGAAAATATGAAAAATAATAATAATAATAATAATAATAAACCAACGTCACAAGGCAAGGGTAAATACTAAATTCGAGATTTGATTTAATTTAAAGTTTCTTAATAAGCCCACATACTACCTTGGGCTTATCTTTTCTATACTAAATTAGGGCCCAAGTTGACCAAAAACACGAAGGCCCAAGGTAAAACCTAACAGCGTTGCAACTCTAATTAAAAAAATCGTGCAACTTATTATTATCTAGGAAAATTAAAATAAACAATTTCAATATAAAAAAAAATTTGTGTAGTTCATAATCATGTCAATGATAAAATATTTTAACGAAAATATAACTTATTTTTAAAATTATTTTAAGATATTTTAAATTTTTTGTTAAATCCTTTAAAAATAAGCATAATATAAAAGAATTCATGTTTCTGTTTGTTTTGATAGGCTACTTTAAGTAACTTATTTTAAATAAAATTTAATGGATGAAGAGAAGATAAATAAATAAAAACGAGCTTACGGAAATCAGAAGATTTTGATAATATTTTATTTTTTATAAATCATATAATATTATATTTTTCTGATTAATTTTTATTTCATGACAGATAGCATTTTTATATTTTTATCCCAAAAAAAATAAAAATGAAAAAAAAATTGCTTTCCATACAATCTCTGAAAAATAAATCACCTTTTTCAATGATTTGAAAGTCACTTATATTAAAATCTTATATGACAATATCTACAATAAACTATATATTGTTTATAAGACGAAAACATAATATAACTTGTTTTTCAAATTTTGTAAAGCACACCAAAGTAAATAAATATGACTTGCAGTTTTTATGTCATTATCGTTATGTTTTTAATATCTTTTGAAACTCCTTGGAGTCTAAATAATAAGTATGAGGTGACATTATTCATGGCCCATGCATTGCAGACATTATGTACAAAGTTTGAACGGAGAAAAAAGTTAACATACGAGCTGGCCTAATTTTGGATGATATTTACGTCCTGACTCGTGTTATTAGAGTAGCATATCTTCATCGTCCTCTTGTTTTGCAAAAAATCTAGGCTTTCACGTATAGAGTTTTTTTTTTTTTTTTTGTCAAACTTTCTTCACATCTTTCTGCGTGCTCGTTTCACTTGGACTGACTAAAACTTGTAAAATAGATTTTTTTTAGTTTATTAATGATCTATAAAATAATAAATTATAATATATATTCATTCAATAAATATATATTGAGGTGAATATCTTTATATAAAAAATTACTGTGCATAAAGATTATATAAAATATCGATATCAAGAGAGTGATCTGAAAAGTAAATAAAACTTGGAGCCTGTTTGGATATGCTTCTGGAATTGATTGAATGTACTAAAGTCGTAGTTTTACTAAAACTACCTAAAGACTCTCATTTTTATATAATCGATTATTTTGACTCAGACCACGATTTGGCTTAAGCAAGAAAGAGTAGTTTCCAATGATCGATTATGTCTGTTGGAGCAAATGTTGTCGGTGAGAATTTTTATTCTATCAAATAATTAGACCATCAATTGTGTGCAATATGTGAATACTTCTGCCATCACTTCTCTTTATCCTTGCCAAAAAGGGAAGACTACTCTTTGCCACGACCTCCATTTATTATTTGCTGCAACCTCGTCTCCTCCGATCAACGTCTTCCATCTCCAATTTGCAACTGTTGTCTGAGTTCATCAGCATGCGTCTCCTTCCTCGCAAGTCATTCTCCGCTGTTTTCCCCGTCAAAGCCCGTATGGTACGACGTCCTCTCCTTCCACTGTGTGTTCTCTGTCGTCTTCCTTCAACTTTTTATGGTTTGATTCAGTGGTTCTCTTCCTTTTTATGGTTCGACATCCTCTGCACCATGAGAATAATATCATATAATTTTTTATTACAATATAATATAATATTAATATAGACAATAAAAATTATATTACAATATAATATAGTTTAAATTTTTATTACTAATCATAATATACTTGTTAAAACTTAAATCTAGTGCTCTTTATTATAATTTAAATATCTAAAATTGATTTTCACTACAATCATCCAACATATTTAAATTTATTAAAATCAATTTCAAAAAATAATATAAAAATATAATCATGTTATAACATTATCAATTATAATTAATTGTACCTAATTGAAATTTAAACACAAAGCTACTGACATGACCACATAACAGCCATAAACTTGCATGGAATGTTTTCCAATAATCATTTTTGTCAAGAATGATAACAATACATTGTTTGTCCAGCGGTTCTTGAAAAGTGAATGCTGGTAAGCCTCAAATCACAAGCCATTGTTGTCAATGCCAGCATGCCATCCATTAGTAATTGTCAATTCCCTGTTTGCATCCTCCAATTCTTCAAAGGACAATAATTTATATAGAGTAAGAAAAACTCGTCCAAGTACACCTAAAAGAACTAGAAATTGAGATCTTGATCCCCACTTTTTCTTTTTAGTCTTTACGGAGCAGATCCAAATACATGAAGCCATGTAGAATACTCCAATATTGTCATTTGTCAACTACAAAATAGATCCTCGCCTGCCTGTAAGGCACCACTTGACAAACTCAAAAGTCGTGATAAGTGGACCCCTAACGGCGCTTTCGGAAAAGTACTCCCCCCTCCTCAAAGCAACATATAGTCTTCCAAACAAGAATCACTACTGCGTTGGATTGGGAAATGTTTTTCTGAACCGATAACATAGGCCTCAAGTTTGAGCCTAAATGATTGGGCCTGCATGTGAGGTTTGTTTTTTTTTTTTTTACCCTTAAGTCAGGCTTGAGTTTATGATGAGTCTTGACTGTACTTCATATGTGGACGTTTAAAAAAAGCTTTTGAATTTAGGTTTCAAAATCTTTAAGCAAACTTCAAACCTATCAAAATTTACTTTATGTAGTTTTTTAAACCTATATATTTTAAATTTTAAATAAATTTCAAGGCTTCTTAAACCTAGCTTATTTATAAAGAGGCCAGATCCCAACCAAGCCCACCTGTAGCACCCGATCTATTCTCACTCTTGTTGCCTATGTTCTATCAAACAATATATAATGACACCAGATCTCTTTGAATTGGACAGATTTTAGTTTCATTTGGGGAAAAAAATATACTTTTTGCTTCTACCTTTACTCAAGATTTTTATTTAATTTGGTCCTTAATTTTATAAATTATTTCTTTAGTACTCTGCCACTAACAATAAAATGAGCTCAACCTTTTTTAATCACTTTCTCGTTGTCTTCCTGTTCCCATCTCGTATAAGCAAGAACCTTACATTACTGTCTAGTCACTTTGCTCTCTATGGGGAAATTCTGGATTGAGGTGTGCTTGATATCTGCAAGGGGCTTGCAACGTTCAGTCTCTCTTTGGAAGCGTCATTGGTATGCCGTTGGCTGGGTTGATCCTAAATCTAAGTTCTGCACCAAAATTGATGCTTCTGGGAATGCGAATCCTGTTTGGAGAACAAAGTTCTCTTTTCTGCTTGATGATGACTCTGAGCAGAGCCTCCAAGATCTGGTACTTAACGTCCAAGTTTTCAGCAGAGACCCCATTTTTCTCACGGAAAAGCTTCAAGGTTCTGCGACTATTATGCTCAAAGAGTTCATCGCCAAGCATGTGAAGAACTCCGAGACTACGAGGTCTGCAGGAAATGAGGAACTAGGGAGCTACCAGTTGCGAAAGAAGAAATCCAGCAAGCCACGGGGGTTCATTGATATTTCAATTCGTATCTCCGACGACAAGGAAGAGCCAAATATGTTCCAAGGTATATGAACATTTCAAAAAACCTATGTTAAAAATACAATCTCGTCAGCATCTACTTGTCTTGCTCGCATCAACTTTTAATCGTCACTGTATCTGAAACATAACGGTAGAGTTCTGCAAATGCGGATGTGGAGCTAGTAAGAAGTCTTACACAGATCATGGTACTTTAACCAATAATATTGGAATTCGATATTTTTATCGCCCTTAAGTTCACCCGAAAAAGAAATCTGGTCCTGCAAGCTGCAACTTTACGTTTTTTAGCTAGAGCAGTTTCTGCCATGTATCATCTTCCTCATTTCCATTCTTTCTTGGGTCTCCTATTTCGCCAGCTCTATCAATATTTGGGATGACACAACTGACTGAAGTAATTTCAATTTTGAGTATGAATTTTCTCAACGTAATTTGAAGCTATAAGCTTGACGTTGTAGGTAACGAGGGAGGAATCTTTCTCCTGGATCCTGGAAGAAACACTAACATGACCCCCCCAGGTGGATTAGAGCAACCCCATCGGCAACAGCAAGTGCCTCTAGCAACAATTCATCGGCCAGAAAATCTCCAACAGCCAAGCATGTCCTCATATCCAAAGCCACATCCTTCAAACTATCCCAATCCATATGTGGGAGGACCAAGTTACTATGCACCAGCTGGACCAAGCTATCAACCACCTCCACCTTCACAAGTGGGATATAATCCCACTATGTTCCCAGGAACTGAGTTCATCAACATGCCATCATCATCTGGGGCTGGTCCTGCTGCACAGAGGGGAGGAGTACCTGCTGGTTTTGCAATAGGGGCAGGAGCTGGAGCATTGGCAGCTGGTGCTGTTATGTTTGGTGGTGACTTCATGCCAGCGGCACACAATCTTCCACATGGGCTTGGGGATGCTAGCGTTACCATAGCCACTGATCCTCTTTTCTGAAAAAGCATTCACTAGATAAATAATGTATAACCATATATGGCCATTCCGTTAACATTCTCCTTTCCGAAGGGTTTCCGTCTGTTTTTTCTTGTGCTTTGTAATCAGCAATGCCCGCTTTTAATGGGAAATAGCCAGTTTTGATAGCGTCATACATAATACACTGGCACAGTGCTAACCATTGGCATTTAAGGAATGTTTTGAAGTTAAGAAGAAAGTTGATAAAGGCTTGTAATACGCACACACAAATGAACACAATCTGTGTTGCATCAGAGATCGAGTAGATTCAATGATTTGCACAAATCTTGTTGCAGACTAACAAGCTGCAGAAATCATAGGGTACTTTTTCCCCAGTACTTACAAAATGATAAAATAGGGTGAAAATTACAACCTTTTTTTTATTTTTTTGCTTATACACTACTTTCCACAACTCAAACTTCTCAATAGCTGTACAGAGATCATCATGATTGCTGGATTAAATATGAGCGGCTATCATCACATATGAATTCTATGAGTTTACTGCGATCCAGGGGCATAATTAATCTGCCTTATCGTTCAGCCTTCTAGAGATCTTCAATGAAGTAAAATGGGACGCTTGAGCAGTAGGAATTTCATTTTACAGGTTGCAGATTATGCTCATTTGAATAAGTATCAACTAATCTTCGCAGGAACTTCTCCACAGCAGAAATGAACTCCTCAACTTTTTCTTCATGGGGCAGATGGCCACATTGCTTAATTACTTCAAGGGATGATCCTGGAATGACTCCTGCAAGTCTCTTAGCATTCCATGAAGGAACTAGCCGGTCACTATCACCAGTGACAATCAGAACTGTTTTTTTTTTTTAAATTAAAAAAAAATCACCAATCATGCTCAGCATTCAACTCAGGGCAAAAGTAGAATAGGTTGTTACTTGTGTGTGTGTGTGTGTGTGTGTGTGTAAAACTCATTATTCACCATATATTCCCCAAGAAAAACCAGCCAGCTAAAAATCCAAAGTTCATAGAATGTAATATATCTTTTAAGATTGATTAACAGTTTCCAATTCAACTCACGTTGTAATCCCAATTTGATCCGAAGTCTTCACACAAGTGTCCACAGGATTGATCTAAAAATGAAAATACATCTTGGCAAATCCCCAAAGATAGCATAAACAGATCAACCTATTCATTGTTACCGTAAATTACGCAGCATAACCAATTATAAATGGCATTATCATATATTCATGTCCATATCCAAATTGCTACCTTCTCTGATCAGCTAATTGAAAACAAAGCTCGATCGATATATTGGGAAAAGGGGGGATGAAAAGCAGACATGCATGCATACATACAAATACATATACAGATGGAAATTCAAGGTTTAATAATATTCTGAGCTTACTTTCTTGAATAGCAATGAAATATATTTATAGAAGAAAAGAGATGTAGTCAAACACTCAATTAACTAACTATTTGCTAAAGCATGTTAAAACAGAATAAAATAAGCGGCTACTAAAAAGGCAAAAACATTATCTAGAAATCAACCTTAAAAAACAACAATGAGAAAAACAACAACATCCTACACAAACCAGCTAAAATATAGGGGACAAATAAATATATAAAATTCAAATCAATACCTGCACTATATAAAAAGTAAAATCATATTTAGATAATATAATCTCTCTATATATAATGATTAGTATCATTACCAGGACAGGATATCTCATGCAGTTTTTGAGTCAGTGGGGGCTTTGTTTTAGATTCCTCATCCAGAAGCATTGCTGCAGTGAATTCAACAAGTGCCCTATCCCAATCTTTAGTCCTCAATGGCTGCATTCAGTGCTATCACCCAGGTGAGTACTGACTTCAGATTACAAGACATAGAAATGGACAAGACTGACAGTGTACAAAAATTAGGACATTGCTGAGAGATTACCTTTGTATAACCGTCAATGACATGTTCATTGACCTGATTTGGATCATACCATGCATTTCGAACAGCAGCAATACCAAACTTATCAATAACCATCCTCACCTGTAATCAATTTGAGGCAAGCGGCTATTAGATAGGTAAACAGATCAGCCATCACGACAATTATAATGTGTTGGTTTCAGCGCTACAACTAGTTTTACAAAATAACAAATATGCCCAAAGAGTCATCCAACAAGAAAATTTCTAAAAAGACAACTGATGTGAACTGATCAGAATATCATGACATGTCATACTATGCACTTCAACTCTAAGCCAAAGGCCATGGATTCTAAATGTTGGTGAAAAGGAAAGTGCGGAATTCCAGCTCATTGGAAAAGCTCTCACGAGCTCAGCAGCAGTTGTATTTTAGCCACCAATTCCTCAGTGTTATTTGATTATAATATTAATCCAGTGATGTTTCTATCAAGAAGGTCTTAAAGTAACTAAAAGCAAATATTATATTGCATTAGGTACGAAAAAGTTTGTTACCAGCATTGTGGCAAGGGCAGTACGCAGGACAGCTGATAAAAATTTCCTATACAGAGAGTTGAGCATATTTATCATCCCCTTCATCATCTTGGTTATTGCTTCTGAAATGTATTTGGTAATCATGGACAAAAGCTTGTAAAGCCCAGAAATTGGGTTTGCTCTGATAGGAGAATCATTGTTTTCTTTCATTTCATTATCTTTCCTCACTTGATTTTTCTCAACAATTTTAGGTGCACTGAATGGGGCTAAAATTGCTGGGGCAATAAGAATTAGAGCAGCAACACGTTCAGGAGCTTCAAAATATGTATTAACTGCTACAAGTGATCCAGCTGAGTGCCTGACGTGCCATTTTGAGAAAATCTCAACTTCAACATAAAACTAAATTCTGAGCATAGCAGGGATAAGGTACAATGGAAGAAAACCAAAGCCAATAGAAGTATCACAATTTGCAGACGCAATCATACAAGAAATTGTGGAAACCCTATACTAGACTACCATCCTTGAGTGGTGAAACACAGAGTTACTAATTTAATGCTTGATACCAATAAAATCACCTTCATATTAACAAACAACTCTTCCATAAAACAACCAGGATAATTAGACAAGTAACAAATGCAAGACACGTGGACGTAGGGCAGCAATATATGATTGCTTATTCAGTTTACCAAACAGATGATTAGACATTCACATACCCCACCAGGATCACCTTGTCGGCATTTAATAGATCAATGAAGAACAAGGTAGCAAGCACTGAAAACAGCATCGAGTATGGATTTAAGGATTTTGAGACATCAGTTCCTGAAGAAAAATTCACTCGTGATGTCAATCCAAAGGCTGGCCTGTCAAAAGCAAGAACTTTTGAACCAGAAAGCCCAGCCAAATGCTTCATAACCTTTTTCCATGAGAAAACCGATGCTCCAAAGCCATGTAACAGAATCATAGGAAGACCTAGCTGCCTAGTTTTATGAGGGAACTGAGAAAGAGTCTGATTGTTGAACATGCTATGTGCTTGCGATTCCCCATCATATATCTTATGGTGTATGTGTACCCCTTTGAACTCACAAAAACAACTGTCTGGATCAGCTAAAATCTTGGGATCCACTAATTCATCCTGATCTATGCCAGCTATCCCTTTCCTTTTCTTCGTTGTTCTAATATCCAACAATTGCTCTGGTGAAAAGGGGTTCAACATAAAATGCTATAAGTAAGCGGCATTGCAACAACACACTTGTCCAAAAGAAGATAAACACTAATCAGTAATCTATCTCCAAGTACATTCTTATAATTAAATCCAAGGTAAATAAAATAAGGACGAACTTGCTTTTTCTTGATAAAAGAAGACTCCAATAACAAGGACAGAGCATACAGAAATTGAGGATAATCCATGCTCTTAAAACAAGACAGGGAACCAAATGTATAATTGACGAACGGAAAGCATAAAACACCAACTCATAAATGTCTGCAAACCTTTGCTTATCCGACAAAGATAACTGTGTTAAAAAATCCATATCATATCTTTATCGAAGATATGGATAGAAAAAATTATAAAGAACTGTAAATTTTACCCAAAAATCAATTGCTGAAATTTCAAGCATTAGACTTCAACCAATCTCGACGCGTGCTAGAAAGGTGTGTTCTTACCAGGCCTCATTGTCCTTGTCTTTTTATGGCAAAAATATGTGAGTTCGATATGCTATAATCCTAATTAGAGTATGTTTGACAGAAGACCAACAAAATGGTATTTTACATTAGTTCGGCTTGAGCTGGTAGGAAGCTGGGAACACTACAGATAAATATTTCACAAAACGCGCACAGAAATAAGAGACTTGACTAAGCAAACAGCGAGACAAGGAGCACAAATTACCGGAATATTCGGCACCTGAGCCACTGGCTGAAGAAGCGGAAGCAAATAAGGCAGACTTAAGAGTAGGATAGTCAGCATCACCCAAACCAAATTTGAGAAGAGAATGAACCAAACAAGACGGAAACTTGCGAAAAAGCGGAACAGGGGAAGGAAGCCCCGATTGCTGATGAAGCATCGCCACTTTGGTCATCTGATTGTGGGAAAACACAAACAATCAGTTATCAGACAAAAGCGTGGACGTTGATGAAGAACAGAGAAGCAGCCTGTTAGCGGGGTCCTCTCCGGTCGTCAGGCTCTACTGCCTTTATCTGCTTATACAGTACTGTACACAACCCCGTGCACCACGGCTTTGGATGAAACAATACCATGTTTCAATTTTTTTTTTTTGGCCGGAAACCATGTTTCGATTTTAATCTTGTAAAATGAACGAAAGGAAATGTAGTAGAGCAAATGAAATTATATTATGTTAAACGGGACCAAATGATGTTGAGGGAAAAAAAAAACAATTTTCGTGGATTTCCAGATTTAATTTTGAAAAAACCAAAATACTTGAAGTATGGCAATAACTTGCATATGAAAGTGTGTGTTTTTTATAGGGCTGTACAAACGACTGGACAGGACTGGACTTTAGCCTAACCGGAGTCTAGTCTTTTCATGAAAAGGACTGGGTTAGATAACCCGTAGTCCGGTCTGGTCCTGTGTGAAAACCCGGAGATTAATAAGACTGGACTTGGTCCATAGGACTGGGAGACTGGTCCTGTTAGTCCAATACCAATAATCTATTTCAACTTAACAAATTCAATTAAGATAATAAAAACACTTATAATCATAATAAATCTATAATAATTTCTAACACCAAGAAAATAATATTTTAGTTACAGTCCAAACTCCAAATGATTTAAATATATAACTTCAATAAAAAATTAAAGGAAAGATCGAAAATAGACTAGAGAAAAAAAATCAGCGAGAACAAAAGTAATAAAAATCAACCCACAGACATGTTCCTTCAAAGTTCGAACAGATCAAGATCAGAGTGCAAAGTGCAAGGCAGGGGCTAGGGCTTTAGCGCACTGAAAAATTGAGAATGAGAGCAAAGTTAAGTGAGTGACTAAGATGCTAAGTGCTGTTAAGTATTGTGTTGAGGTTTTTTTTTTCGATCAGAGTGTAAAGTGCAAGGCAGGATTAAGACTTTTTTTTTCTAAGGCTTATTAATTAATAATTTATAAATTAATTTTAATTATATTAAAATAATTATATAGGACCAAACCGGACCACTTAGTCCAGATGCTTGGTCTCTAGTCTGGTCTTACCCGAAAAATTAGTCTTGTCTTTTTAGTCTTTTTGGTCTTATAGGACCAGCATTTTACAGGACTGGACAGGACCGGGTTTTTATGGGTCGGACCGGACCGAACGAGACCACGAGACTTTTGCACAGTCCTAGTTTTTTATTTTACATTAAAAGGAGTCAACATGCGGAATAACCAAATGTGATGAGTTATAATATGTGCTAAACGTTTTTTTTGCCATTTCACCCCCAAAAAAAAGATAAATATTGTAAAAAAGTTTTAAAATAAAAATTAAATAAGATTTAAATTTTTGTTAAAAAGTATAATTTTAAAAAAATGACCATCTGCATGTGAAAAAGAAAAACCCGATACTACAAAGTGTTTTAATGCATCATTAATATTAGATCCATTTTCTAAAATGTTTAAGTTGTTCGTTAACGTTGAATGCTAATTAGAAAAGGCAATCAAATTAATAGATTGACAATTCTCTCATAAAGCTTAATTGAATTTTTTATCGAAGTAAATATTTATTGATGCCTGGAAGGGAAATAAAGAGTCTTGTCTTGGGAAAAAAAGTGTGTTTGGCCCAAAAAAATGTGTGTAGTCTGTTTCATTACTATTGACAATAAAGCATTTTGATGTCTTTCAATGTATGTAATTTTTATTTTCATTTATATTATCTGTTTTATCCTTTAATCCAAACACCACCATTTCACTTTAAGAGATTTGGGGTTTGTATAGAAAAAGTGGATCTTAAATTTTGATCCTAGTGGTCGGAGCAACTTCATGCTCTTCTAACAGGTAAGAAATTATGAGACTTGCTTAAAATTATTTTTTATTTTATTATTTTAAAGACATATGTTTTATAAAATATATTTTGAGAATAAAAAATAATAAAAATAAATTTTTTTATTATCACTTGTGCTTCAGAACAATAATTTCAAAATATTTAAAAAAAATTATTTTTTATTCTTCAAAACAATATTTATTTTTTTATTCTTTAAAATACTTTTTAAAAATATGTTATCAATTTTTTTTTTCGGTTTTGGAGTCTGCCAAACGGGCCTGTAATTTTGAAGACTGCATTTTTATTAATTATTTGTGAAATTTCAAAAAATACTCATGATTCGAAATCTTGAAGCTGTGTATAATCATTCTTACATTATTTCTTGCAAACATTGGTATCTTTTAATTTTCAAACCTGAACGTGAGATCGTCATTGCGTGTGAATGAACAGACATTCCCTACAATTATTATGAAGGTATTCTTTACTGCAAGTTCTTGAAGACTAAGATTATAATAAAGAAACTCAAAGGTAACAGGCATGCTCCCTAGCACATCGCTGTCCTCAATGTATTTGTTATAAAACACTTTTATGTTTATTTTAGCTTTTTAAAAAAAGAAAAAAGGTAAAAAAGTAAATTAACTCTTGAATTATACGTCCAAAAGTATTTAAAACTCTAAACTTATTTTCTTTATGCAATGTTTCTCTTTCAACTTTTGAAAACAATATAATCTAACCTCTATTGTTAACAAAAATTAATTTTGACTGTTAATTGATAAGAAAATGATAGAGAAAAAACCCCAAAAATTACAGAAAAGACAAAAAATTACAATAAAGGTCCAAAAATTATAGACAATAATTCAAAAAATTATAGAAAATACCAATAAAATTTTATTGATTATTTTTTATAATTTTTAGTGTCATTTTTTTGCTCAATTAACAGTTAATTTTTGTTAACAATAGAGGCTAGATTGTATCATTTTTAAAAAATAAAGAAGAATATTACACTAAAAATGAGTTTAGGGTTACAAATACTTCTAAACTTGCAATTCTGAAACTAAATTGCTCTTCTAAACTTCCAAAAATTGCTTTTAAATTGGGTAAAAAAAATCAATTTATGTTACTTCTAAATACACAAGTGTATGAGATAAATTCTAGAGTAAAATATATTGTTTAAGTTTTTTAATATGCATGGAATAATAAATTATTAAAAGGGTTAAGGATCAAAAATATTCTTGAAATGCACACAAAGGTTACAAATGACTCTAAACTTAACTATAAGTCATTTATACCCCTCCACTTCAAAAAATCATTGCTCCGTTGCTTAGGAATTAACTTATCATTATGTGGGTCCCACATATAAATTTTTTAATGTATTTTATTAAAAAATATTGCTTGTGGGCCCCACATTATTTTGTTTAATGGGTTAAAGGCAAATTTTATCCCTGAAGTATAGATGAAAGGTCACAAATGACCTTAAACTTAACTTGGGATCAATTTTATCCCTCAATCACTAAGATTTTTAAATGTATTACCCTGCTGTTTTCTCCATTTATTTTTTCTATTAATAAGACCCGTGTTAAAAATTTTTAATACTTTTATTATAAAATATTTAAGTAAGTCCTACTAGTCATTTTTTAAATATTTTTTCTCCTTCTCTCTCTGCCCCTCGCTTTCAGTCATTTGAATCAAGGTCGTGTATCGTCTAACAAGCTAAGTCCTTGTACATAAGCTCCTCAGTTGAGAGCAACGTATACTTAAAACTCAATCTATAGCTAGAGATGCAACATGCGCTTGTTGAGAGAAAAATCCTAAATAAAAAATGGGAAACATAGTGCTTAAAGGCTAACTTTACATTACAAAATACTAGTTAGATAGTTCTAGCCCAAACTCAATCTATAGCTGAATAACAACTCATACATAAGCATACATGTTGCACTTCGCACATGGCTCAAAGTAATTATAGTGTTGATCCCCTCATCTACATAGCCCATTCTTGCATATTCAAACGTAGCATGGTTGTTTTGCAAGATTTGGCTTTTATTGGTTTGAAGATTCAATCAGGTCAGCTAGTGCTTGAATGATGGCATTCCAAGATCCTTCAATCCCTTTCTCTTCCTATCAACAACAATTCCAACAACTCTTACATGACCTTGATTCAAATGACTAAAGGAGATTAGGAAGAGAGAAGGAAAGAATATTTAAAAATGATTAGCGAGACCCACTTAAATATTTTATAATAAAAATATTAAAAAAATTTAAAATGGGCCCCATTAATAAATAAAATAAATGGAGAAAACAACAAGGTAATAAATTTAAAAATCTTAGTGGTTGAAGGATAAAATTAATCCTAAATTTAGTTTAGGGTCATTTGTGATTTTTCATATATGCTTAAGGGATAAAATTGACCCTTAACCTGTTTAAAAAATAATGTGAGCCCCACAACAATATTTTATGATAAAAACATTAAAAAATTCATATACAGGACCTACATAACGATAAGTTAATGTCAAGGTAACAGAGCAATAATTTTTTTAAAATTGAGGGATATAAATGACCTATAATTGAGTTTAGGGTCATTTGTGACAGTTCGTGTGCACTTCAAAGATATTTTTAACCCTTAACCCATTATTAAATGATTCCATGCACATTGTTATTTAGACTAAAGTTTAAATTGCATTGATGAAGGTTTATAATAGACATTAAAATATCATCTATGCTTTTAACCAATGATTTAAAGATCAGACTGGACAGGCCATCACCTGGACACCTTAATGGCTCATTTCACTACTTTGAACTATCTAAAGAGTTAGACTAGGTTGAGTGGTTTAAATCTAGCTTTTGAATTGAAAGTCAAAATTATATCAAGCATCAGGGCTGTTTGAAAGGACCCAAGTGAGAAAAAAGAAAAGAAAGAGAAGGGAAGGGAAGGAAAAGGAAAAGGAAAAATTGATGAAAAAAATGTTAAAATGAAAAAGGAGACAAATATTCTAACAAAGAACCAATAACTTACTTATTAAAAAAAAAAGAACCTAGTGATGAATATATGATAAAAGGGGGGATGGCAAGAACTTACTGATAGATTGAGAGGATGGTAGGGAAGATGAGAAGGATAACTAAGTCAACAATAGAAGAGAGTTAGAAAAAGATGGATGGTTGAAACTTGAAAAAAGATTTTCACTTTCTTAACTTTACAATTATACCATATTTGTTTGATTGAAAGAAGAAACTTTAACAGAGAGGAGGGGGGAGGTTCAATCCCCTCCAATCAAATAAGGTATTAATGAGAGGAGGAGTGAGTAAAATTATAATTTTTGTTTTGATTAGATTGTTGGAGTCACATAAAATGGCTATCAAGATTCAAATAAAATAAATATATTATTATAATTAATGAATAATACATTAATATGCTGATGTGATTGTGAAAGAGATTTTTAGGTGGGTATGTACATATATTTACTCTTTTTTATGAGGAAACAAATACTAAAAATAGTTGGATGTATAATTTAAAAATATAAAAAATCTTAGATTAATTATAATAATTAAAACATGACTAGTTCAAGGGTGTAATGTAATCATCAAATTCAACTACTTAATTTTTTAAAATATAATTTAATAATTTGATAATACATTTTTATTCATATACTATTATGCACGTATTATGAAAATAATGAATAGTTAGTTTTTTCTAATTCAATATCTGATCTAAATTTTAAAACATTGCCTTTAACTTGTACATGAAAAAAATTAAAACAAATTTTTTTTACATTTTTAATATTTACAGAAAATAATTTACAATATTTTTGTACTTTCTAAAATATTAAATACAATGGTTGTTATCTTCATCTTTTAACATATTTTTTATAAGCTAATGAGTTCATTGAAAAAAATAAAATAAATAGGTTTGAAAGTTTTAAAATAATTTTACATATTTTTTATTTTGAATTCACTCTTTATTAAAATTGTATAACTTTGTATCCATCTTTTTTTAAAATTAAATTCACTAGAACCTCCCTTCCATCACCTTTATTTTCTCAAAGTTAGAGATGAAAAATAGGTGAGCTATAAGCCTGACAATTCTTACGGGCTCAAGCCCATAAATCTAAATTTTTTGAAGACTAATTACTTTTTGAAGTTCAATTCTTATTTAATGAATTAAGGGCTAGAACTCGTAAGCCTATTTCTTAGAACATAAACTTCAAAATTATGCCAACATGTTGTATTATCAAATGCAATGTATACCAAAATTCTTGTATCGAGGGCTTGCTAACCACCATTTATATATCATTCAAAGAAATCATTTCTCTCTTTTTTCCCCTAGTACAAAGAGGCAAGCTTAAAGCTTAGGGTAAATTACATCAAGAATAAAAAAAATAAAAAAATAGTTTATAGTTGATTAAAAAATTTCACCCCTCACTACTCACCCATTAAATTCTTTCCATCAAACATACATCATAAAAGAATCACATCTCACTAAATAGCTTAGAAGATTGAATTAAGTCAACTACTTGCCACAAAAAGCAAAACAACTTGCTAAACATCTAAAATTTTCTCATGTACTTCAACATCAAACATTTGGATTCTAATTTGAAAATACAAGTTCAATCTAATGTTTGATCAAGGTAATTCCGCAGCAGACATGTTGTATGACAATAAATTATCATCATGATAGTATGTTTGGCCAAACTTTTAGTTACACAACTTTTTGTCTAATGTCTAATCGAGATGATTTAAATGTTTAAATGAAACTTGTTTCAAGCTCTATCAATTGGCTTTAATTCAATTTCAAAACTACATCAAATGAGGGAGTTGGACGCTTGAGATCACTTTTCACATTTTCTCACCTTCCAAATAGCCCAAGTATCCTATTCCTTTGCCATAAGCCAATAGCCACTCATGAGCCTTGAACTACACTTAGAGAGCCAAATGACATGTTCAACACATCACAATCAATTATGCATGTATATACTAAAACTTGACCTCCAAAACAACTATTTTAACCCATAATTCAAGAAGATCACCTCATGCATCTCTAAACTCATTCAATTACTACAAAGTTTATCATATTACATCCAAATACTCATATCAAAATATTTTCTAGCCCCATCACAAGCCCATAGAGGCTTGACTCACTAAAATGACTAGAGATGCATGAATATCATATCACAATTCGGCGAACACAATACATAATTGTCCACAGTTGGCAATATACTCATATTCAATACACAAAGCAGGAGGCATTACAGCTACAAGAAACTAATTAGTAGTCTCTGGTTCCTTTCCTTTGCTAAGACCCAAATCTTCATAAGTAAAGCATAAAACCAGAAGGAGTGAAATAATTATCTCACTATCCAAGGATTCACTAAATTGAAACATATAAAAGAAAAGTATTTAAGGGCATGCAAAGCAGGCAATAAATACAATTCATCATATAGTATAATCATTCATGCATGATCATTAATTTAGCCCCTTTTATCTTCTCCTTATTCCTCTTGACCAAGTCCATGGGCTAAAATTCACAACAGGACAAATTTATGTAACAAGACTAGTCCAAACTCTCCAATAATCAAGGGATGACTTGGGTGTTGTATGTTTGCCAAACAAGGAGCTTAGGTGCTTCATGCTAAAATATCTTATCCTACTTGGCATGAACTCACAAAATTCAAGGCATGTCAAGCAATGGTTTCTCACCTAGATAACAATATTTATGATTTAGTGGTTCTAAATTTTATGAGTCATGTCTCTTTCATAACTCAACACTCGCTTAGTCAATGAGGTTTCCTTTTGGCAGATTAGACTCTACTTCATTTGAAGATTTATTGGGCCTAACTCTTTGTTTATATAAGCCTAACGCTTTGTTTCTTGCCAATTTAGGCTTTACTTAAATATAGACATTTTATGCCCAAACAATATATGTATATATATATATATATATTGTTACTCACCATAAGTGCATAAGTCGTAGCAAGTAATATAAAATGAGTAAAGTATCATTCCCTCGAGAATTTGTTTAAAAATAATGATGATCAAATAATAGATTAAGTAAATTCAATTAAGTTGAGCCACATAAAATTAGGTGAAAATGATGTTGCAAACTAAACTAATACTAGAAAATAAAGAAAAGTAATCAATTCACAAACTTCAAACATAAATTGGGACATAGGATTATCTATCTCCCTTGCATTTCATTACACCAAAATTACCTCCTCTCATAAATGCTTTTAATGAAAATATATGCTAACTTAAGGTTCTAAAAATACTTGGACAAGCTCTTTCAATGTATGAATAAGTGTTTAGTTAGATTAATTGTTTAATCTTTTGTTACAATTAATAAAACTCAATTTTAAATAACAACCCTAACGTGGGTATAAGACTAGCAAGTATATCTCTATTTTACTAGCAAAACTATTCATTTAACATGTAAATATTGAGTTCTTGCACTATTTTACTAAGGTTCTACACTCAACCTAACCCTCTCAAGCATCAATTAAGTGAATATATCTAAATGGTGGCCAATCACTTAGAAGCATTAAGGAAAGAGTAAAATAAACACATATATATCATTAATCACAAAAAGAGAGGAGGAACTTAATGTTAATTCATACAAAAGTTTAAAATAATCTTAGAGCAAAGAGTTTAGCTATTCATAAATATCAAAAAGTTATAAATACACAAGATATTCACAGCCATTACAAGATTACAAGAAGGAAAGGGAAGAGAAATAGAAAAACTAAAGAAAATGAGCTTCAAATGTCTTAAAAACTCCATTCCCTTGCTTCAAGCACTTCTAATGCCCAAACCCTAACACACTTACGCTCCAAATATGTCTAAAATTTTGACGGATGTGTACTGGGTCAAGCTCTCAACATATATATATCCTAGCCAATTAATTTTTGATAAATAAACATAACATTTTTCTGATAGCAGTGAAAGTCGCAACTTTCTAATGACTTTGGCATTTTTAAACTGTTTTCACAATTAATAAAATTTATCATTTTTGCATTTGATTTCTTCATCCAAAAGCCTTCCAAAAACATTAATAAAGCTTCAGAAATGGATCTAATTAAATCTTAAACCAAAATAATACAAAATTAGATCAAAAATATTAAATTAAAGCTAAGAATGCAAACCCAAAGTAAAATGCACATTTTTTTAATTTGGGCAATAAAAAATATATACAAATGAGAAAAAATAGCTTAAAATATAAGAAAAATATGATGAAATAACATAAAATTTTATAGGTTAACATATATATATTATTTTTATATTGACCATACGTAATTGCTACAAAATAGAGTTTTTTGATGACTACAAATTTTGCATAGCCACTAATTTTTTTTTTTTTTTTGCACTCTAGTACTGATTAGTTGGGAGAATGACAAATAGGTCTTAAGAGAATCAATTAATTCAACTTAGGCCACAAGTGTCAAGCTTTAGAAATTTGCAAATTCAGCTTTTAATTTTAAAAAATTTCGTTGTGATGAATTTGAAACTTATTTTTAAATTTTAACATGGTTAAAGAATAAATAAAGCTTGACTCTCAATTTTATAACTTCATTGTGATGAATTTATATTGATAATCCAAATGTATTCTGTACATTCCAGATTTAATATTAAATTTTTTATAACTTTTATTTTGAAAAAAATATTAAAAATTAAAATATATAAAAATGGATTTTTTTAAAAAAATTAAAAGTTAAAAATTTTAAATTTGAATTATATAGAGTACATCTGAATAATCAATATATAAAAATATTAATATTAAATTGAATCTTTCAAATTAAATATAAACAAGATTGATAATAAAAAATATTTATAATTTTTTATATTTTTATAAATTTTTATTTTATTAAATATAATATAAAATTTCAGAATAATACTTTAAATTTAAATAATTAAAATTTAAATTTAAATAATTCAGACTTCATCACATTGATAAGCATGATGAGCATGTTGTGATGAGCACGAGAAGATCGGCCGGTGCCTGTGGAGGATCTTAAACCCAAAACAAAGCAAACGGTCAGACTGCCAATCAATGACACAGGCAGCTAAGTTTAACACCGTGTGAACAAAATAGTGGTTGACCCTTTTACCTCTCAATCTTTGTTACCAAGTTTTCTATTTTCTTTCTTTCTTTCTTTCTTTCTTTTTTTCATCCATTGTACATTTAAAAAAATTTATTTAATGTCTTTTTTTTCTGTCACCTACTATTCTTCATACAGCTCATTAAAATTTTAACAAGAAATCACAAAAATCTCTCTTCCTACACGAAATATGAGCTTCATCTTCTCTTAAAATGAGCTTCATCTATTGCTCCAAAGCAATCTTGTTATAAAATGACTCTCTCATATTTACCTCTCATTAGGCTACAAAGTTTTTCATTTTAAACTGAATAACATTTACTCCTTTGATTAAAAAAATATAAAATATTTTTAATTAAATTTCACCCTAATAAAATAATTAATTATGTTCAAACTAACATCATCTTTTTATATTTATCCTTATTTAATTAAAAATTTTAATTTAAAATAAATATAAAGTAATTTATTTATTAGGAACACTTCAAAAAAATATGATGATTATATTTGAAATATTAAAAAATACTTTATATCTTTTAACACTTAACTACTAAAAAATATTTATATTTTTAAATAAGTAATTAGGATAGATTAATGAATGGTTAAAGGAGTGAGTGACACTACTGGATGATGCGATGGAATAAAATAATTCAACTACTGCCAAGTCTTGGTTAATCAGAGGATAATTTTGAAACTGTACGTACACGCTAACACGATATAATTTCAACTAACAGATTAAAGCAAACAGGGGCAAAAAAGCTATGATGACAAAAACAACCAAAAGCAAAAAACTCATACACGTCCGGCAGTTTAATAGACTAAAGGAAGAATCGCACAGCAAACTCAAAACAAAGAACATTGCACTGTAGGCTTAAGAAATTCGCATAATGTACTGCAGGTCAAGGGCTCTTATTATAATTTTTCTTGAAAATAAAAATACATTTTGTCCTTAATCAAAATGAAAGAAACAAATTGAAAATGGTGGAATGATCAAACTTGACACATATGAATATTCAGTTTAGAATTCATGAATATCATGTTGAGAATTAAACTTATTGATAAACTAAACACCCATGGATATCGTATTGAGAATTTATAGATATTGTGTTGTACATCCATAAATATTATATTGTACATGCTTTGCATGACTATTTAATTAACCTACAGATCAATTGGATATGCACAGACATTATGTTAAAAATTCATGAACATCGTATTATGCATTCATGAATATTATTTTATACATTATCTGCATAACTTATACATTTTATTAAAACCTGCAAATCAACTTGACACATATGGACATTCAGTTGAGAATACATGAACATTGTGCTCTGTATCTATGGACATTATGCTGTATATTGTTTGCGTCACTTGTATATTTTATTAAACCTATTGATCAATTGGATATACATGAATATTATGTTGAGAATGCATGAATATCATGTTATACATTTATGGACATTATATTATACATGTTTTATGTGACTTATATATTTTAATTAACCTACATATCAACTGGATATGCATGTATATTGTGTTCAGGATTCATGAATATCGAGTTATAATTTGTGTATGAGATTTTTGTGTAAGTTTTGAATTTTCAAATCACGCGAGAGCAAAATTATACTTTCGTTCCTAAAAGACATTGCAAAAAAGGCACTTGACCTTCAATGCATTATCAGAATTTATTAGGCTCAAAGTGCAATTTTTTTTTTTTTAAAGCCTGCGGTTCAGTTCTCCCTAGATTAAGTTCAACGCACTATATGATTTCACACGTGTGCGTGGCTTGTTTGATTACTTATAATAGGCTTTTTGGTCAAAAAAAGCCATTCAGTTCTATGCGATTTTTCTGTCATAATATGAATCACACTGCAACCTCATCAAATGGTAAAAATAATCATCCATATGTTATATTAATAAATAAAGCATAACTAAAATATATAATAGGCCGTACTGTTTACAAATCATGACATATAATACAACCCATTGACGAGGCTGCATGTATAATGTGTAACGAAATATATGTAATTCTTGCTATAAACTATGCCAACGTTTATGACATCAGATTGCAATGATTAAAAAAAAAGAGATGTTAAATGAAAATAACTACAAGTTGAGATTTGATAGTTTTTCAAACAGAGGGAGCATTTATTAACGAAGGAAACCGAAAGACCATTACACATACGGTGGTGACAGACGTTGAAGCAGAAACTTGGCAAGCTAATTATTAAACAGGAACTTTACGTATTCCCAATGAAAACTCTAAAAGATAAACTTGATTACGACTAATTGCCACCATTAGGATATGAAAGGACAGTGAAAGTGATTTTGACCAGAAATGAAAAGGCAACATATATGATTCATTTCCCCCCCTAGTTCCAACTCTCACAAACGACAGATTCACTCCCAATTCAGGATATCTCGAATGAAACGTCCAACGTAGGAGTGGGAAGATCCACCTTCCACTAAAGCTCTCTTACTAATCTCACTCATTTGCTTCACCTTCTTCCTCACCTCACTTTCCTTCTTCATCACTTCTTTTATACCTTTCTCTATCCTTTCCGCAGTTATTAGCCCCGATTTGGTCACATTGCCGAAGCCGTTCCTGTAATCCAATAACATCTCTACGCTCATTTTCAGCTCTCGCGCCATTTGGAATGCATTCGGCTGTTGCTCCGCATAAAGCGGCCACGTGGTGATAGGCACACCGTAGTATATACTCTCCAGTATCGAATTCCACCCGCAATGAGACACAAACCCTCCTACCGCTTTGTGGGCCAAGATTTTGGGTTGTGGGGCCCACCCCATCACTCTTCCGATCCCCGCCGTCCTATCCAAGAATCCTTCCGGTAAGACTTCTTTTAGGTTGGAGTAATCGCTCGGTGCTCCCACCGAGCCCTTGGGTGGGGGCTTCCTTAAAGACCACAGGAAGTGGACGCCACTGGCTTCAAGAGCACGTGCAATTTCCGTCACTTGATCCTCATTCTCGAAATACCCCATACTTCCGAAGCACAAGAAAAGAACCGACGAAAGAGGTTGATCATCTAGCCACTCCATGACATCTGATTCTGATACCTTCTTATTGTCCCTTAAACTTAAGATGGGTCCCACGGGATAAACAGTGAGATCACTGTTGGAGAAAGACTGCACAGCATGGTGCTCAAGCTCTTCGAATGTATTTACTATCACACACTTTGCTTTCTTTATCCTGCTTGCATGGTTGAAGAAAAATGGCGCCCACTCATTGTCCAACATTACACTTGGGAAAACACAAGCAGGAATATGGTTGTCAAAACTAGGGATAGCAAACTCGAAGCCCGAGTCCTTGAAGTTAAACGCAGTCGTATCAACATTCTCTCGCTCCCTGAGTGTGTGAATATGAAGCATGAACCCAAGAAAAGCAGCGCTTGAGGTGAAGAAGACCGTGGCAGGAACCCTGAACTCGGTAGCTACATCCATCATGGTAGTGCAAAACATGTCGACCAAGAGTCCGACCAGGCGGGGTGAGTGAGGGCTTGAGGTGAGTTTGGACACAGCGTCTCTGACATTGAGCTTCTGGCTTTCGATGAGAGAGTGCAAGAGGGAAGATAGATCAAGAGGGCGAGAGTTGGTAGGGTTAGGGTCGACGGGATGTGGAGGAAGGATAGTGAAGTGAAGCCGATTTGGGAAGGAAGAGGAGGAGGTGAGGGAGTGTGTGTAGGTGTCCACTGCTTGGTCAAATGGTGCTTTGATGATGAGGACGGTGATGGAAAGGTGGTCATTGCGGTTGACGAGAAGCTTAGCGAACTCAACGGCGGACATGAGGTGACTCAAGCCAGGACAAGGCACAAAAACTAGCTGCGATTTCTTAGCCATGGTGCGTGCAAGTGAAGATGATGGGAATTTGATTATGCAAGAGTCTTGCAAGTGGTGGTGTTATTTATATGAAACGATTATTACAACTCGTGAGAAGTGGGAGAGGGTAGGGCTTGAAGCTGACAGTGATACATATTGAAGCATGCATATGAGAGGTTAGAAAAGCACGTTTAGCAATTAATTCTTTAGAAGTTGGTTGGCATGATTTATAAGATGACCATTTATTCATGCAAGACCCAATAAGGAAAATTATGATGGAGAAATGTACTTTTCTTATGACACCTGCATCTTCGTTTTATTTTCTTCCCTGAACTAGTGAACTTGTTGAAGCCAGTTACCTTTTTAACTCCGTCCTGCCTTTTTTCTTTTTGTCCTTCTCCACTATAATGCGGAGATTAAATCATGCATAAAACAAATAAGCTATATATGATATGTGTTCCTCATCAAAAATTGGAACAGAGTTGCAACTCAAGACACAGGGGAAGTTGCAAATTAAATCCGAGAGAGAGAGGGAGACAGAGGTGGTGTTGTAAATTATATTCCTAAAACTTCATAAATAGTTTCTCAAGAAACATTCAACTGTTAAGCCATCGGAAAATTTGCATACACATCAACATATCATCAACACGACTAAGATTCCAATCTTCAACAGGATCAAATCAACACATCGCCTAGCCTGTTAACAGCATCCATTTTGAAGCGCATATATGCGAAGTAGAGTAGCAATTTGTTACCTGTGGGCAAATCCTCCACTTGGAGCTTCTTACCTTTTCCATTCTCAGATGTCAAGTTCAATGGCTAAATTTGACATATATTTTTAAATTTATTTATTTTATTATTATTTAGTATTTTACTAATAGCTTTATAATATATAAAATTTTAACTATTGAAGTTGAGATCTAAGGCTAAAAAGAGGAAGGGAGAGGAGGGAAGCCAACTACAACAAATCTGTGTGATGATGTGGACGGTGCAAAAAAGATATATAACATAATCCTGATAATAGAGTTTTTGTGAGTAAACGTACTGTAGGAAATTATCTATGCACAGACTCCCTCCTACTATGTTTAAATTATATTTTAAAAAAGTTGGTAATGCTTTTTTTATAACTCATTTTATATTAAAAAATCGACATTCAATTACTTTCTTTGAATTTATTCTTTTAAAAAATTTTATAAGTAGGGTAAGATATGATTGTTTTTTTTTTGGCCAAGATATGATTGTGTATATGATGAGAAAGTATCTTGAAAAATGATACATTTAACAGGGTAAAATAAAAATTTTTTTCAAACAATGTTAATAATTTCCTACCCTTTCCTAGATTTCCATGAAATAGTCACAAGTAACTAGTGTGCAAGATTAAAGGAAGTACTGAAAAGGCGTGACAACTGCTTTTGATTGGGAATAGATATTAGAATATCAATCATACTTAAAGAAGGGTAAATCTAGAAAGAACCTGGAATATCAGCTAATAAATAATAGTTCTTTAAATTGTTGAGAGGCATTTAAAATGCCTTATGAGAATAAAGGATGAATATAAATTATAAATGATAATGCATTACAATACTAGGAAGAAAAAATGGGAAAAGTAGATGCAATAATTTGAAGCAAGCTCAACAAGCCAATTCAAATAAGTTTGAAAAATTTTGGAGTCGGGTTTAAAAGTTTAAAAAAATTTTTTACTCTGAACTTATCCAGACCACTTGAAAAAATCTGAGTTAAGCCCGAATCTGAATGGGCTTGGCCTGAACACCCAATTCCTTTTCCAATCATTAATAAAATCATATAAAAATAATATAAAATTGAAAATGTTAATTTTTAAAGTAAAAAATAAAATTAAATAATATTCAATCATTCGAGTATTCAAGCTAGTCCCAAAGCTTAAAGGACTAGGATCAGGTTTGACTGTATAAGAATTTTTTTATATGATAAGATATTTTAAACTTAATCAGAAAGGACCTTACTCGAATAAGCCTGAACTACCTGAATTACTAGTTATAAGAAAAAAGGAGGTGGAGGACATATATTAATGAGAAAAAGAAATGCACGAATTTATTGATAGGAAACTCAAGTTTTATTATACTATTTTCTCTTCTTAAGGTGAACCACCACCCATTTCATGTTACACTTGTGCCATGTGACTCCATATATGTCCACAGCACCATATATTTATGAACAATTTAAATCATAGTTTTCAATCAACAATTACTTATCAATTTCTCAAATAATCACCTTTCTTAAAAGGGAAACTCACTACTTTTGCTTACTACTTTTCCTTGACCTTATTCATTAAGTTTTGGCCTTGTCTTCAAATAAATATAACTAGCCTGCACCCTCACCATTATTTCCCTCAAAATCTCAATTCACTTAATTACTCTCAATCTCCAACCCATTTGGCTCGGTCACTCTCAGGCTGACATAACAGCTTATATTGAAATAGAAGGCTGGTGTTCAGGTCCCCCCACTGTGACACTTTGTCCAAAAGACATAAGCTACAAATGAAGACGTCATCTTTCGTTCAGCCATGCCCAAAGTACAATACTGAGGGTATTGGACCTTTCGTGATTCTGTGCCGACCGTTCACACTACATGGCATGCTCCTGCAGTGAGTGCCAAAAAAGGGCAAGAGGAAACAAAGATGAAAGCCCTTAATAAAAGGCAACTTTGGTCAGAATTTTTGTGAAGGTAGTTGAAATATCAAATACTATGCTTTTGTGGTGCAACTAATACTTATTAACCGATCATGGAATTAACGTATAAGAGAAATATTGAAGAAATGCTGGAGCCCAATCACGCGCACAGACACAGCACCATTTATTTTACGCCCACTACAACCACCTAACCTTCATGTCTTCCAGCTAGCCAGGCGACGCCGACACTCTTACTGGCTACTGCTTTGTGATTGATCCATGGTTTGGACCATACGTACGTAAAACAATATTGCAAAATACTTGAGTTTTCTTATGACCGAAAAATTTGGACCGTTTCTCTCTTTACAAATATTCGAATCTTGATTCGTTATATTGTGAGTGACTATCAGTAGAGCCACTTTGAACCAGGTAGATTTGTAAGAACTAAGGGTCTCAACTCTCGAATATATGGAGAGAAGGAATGCAAATAGTGAAAGTATAGATGGAGGAAAATGATGTTGATGGAAAACAAGAGAAAGAGTAAGTACGTGTTTGGATTGAAAGTTCTAATAATGACATTAGAGTAAGCTAAAGTTTGCAAACTAAATTTAAGATAAAAATCATCTTCTGATATTTAACTACAGCTGAAGCCAGAAACTCGTATTTTCTGTTTTCATGTAAAAGATCTTATAATTAAAAGCCCTTTTGACTACTTTTTTATCCATTAACAGTTAAACATTTCCATATTATAGTACTTTTTCTAACATTGTTTATACTTTTTTTTTTATTTTACTTTCACTATACTACTTTTTAAATTTGTTATTTTTATTTTAAATGAAAATAATTAATGTATAATTAATAATATATTAATTTATAATCATAATTATAATTTAACCACAGTGCTCTAACCAATAAAATATAAATAATCAATTTTCAAATTGTAAATTCCTTTTCTTAATATCAAACAACTCACATAAATCATTTAAAATAACTAATCTTCTAAATATGAAGATTCATAATTAATATCTCATAACCCTTTCACCAATTTTTATGATTGTACTTATTGAGTAAAGGATTAATAACTCTTATAAAAATAATTTTATCAATCTTGTACCTATGTAATATGACTTCAAGAGATAAAGTTATTTAATCAACAAAAGTGATCAATGCTATAAATATATAAATATACATATATACATATAATTGTAAATTGTTAAAAATAATATTTTGATAAAAAAATTGCTAATAAATTATTTAGAACATTACCCACTTGATAATTTTTTAAATAAATAACTTACTCCTAACTGGTCCTCTTAAAATAATGTTTGCATCTTTAAATCCTAGTGCCAAATAATAACATTGTTATTTTATTTTAAACATTTATTTTTTATACCTTTTTGAATCCAAATCAATTCATAAAAATAACACAGACAATTCTTAACTGCAATCTTTTGTTCTCTTCTCTTCTTTTCTTTTCTTTAACATTTCATAGGTATTTCAAAAGACTAATACTTTAATAGAAAATTGGCTCTTGAATTACTAATCAAAATTACTCTTTCTAAATATCTCTATTTCTAACCCCACCTTCTTTATGGAGATTATTCCAACTGGAGTAATAACCATTTCAATTTTCAAAACATATATAAGATTATTAAATAAATCCGGTATAATTTGTTTATAGTTTGCATAGAAAACCACTAAGAGACACTTGCATGTCCAGTGGAGAGTAAGGCCACATTTGGTTACAAGAGAAAAATAAAATGAAGTGGATTGAAAAATAAAGGTAAAAATAAAATAATCAAAAGAAATAATGAATCGCATTCATAAAAAAATGGGTAATTTAGTTCATGAGATTGAAAATTATGATTCATTAATTTTTGGAAGGTGTGATAATTTTCACATTTATATTATATATTAATGAGTTTTATCATGCTTATCTTGAGGAGGAAGAATGATTTATTTTATTTTTTTAATTGATTTTTCAAACTCATTCCACTCAATTCTTTTCTAGTAACTAGACGGAACCTAAATATTGACTACGTTACATTAAGGATGAACAATCCAAATTTAAACAATTAAATGGTCCGGATGAGAAACAAAGACCAGGTGAATTATTATCACACGGGGAAAAACAAATCCCAGAAATAAGAGATTTATAAAGAAGCACCGTACATAATAATATTTCAGAACTTATTTACCTGAAATAAATTACAATTACTCCCTCCCTTAAAAAATATAAAACATTTTTGAGGAGTTGGATGTTAAAATATGTGAGACATTTTAGTTTTTCAAGTTATAATTATTGTCTTTTTTCAAAAATGTCCATATTGATGAATGACTTTATATTTATTATAAACTGTTTAATAGGAATAACTATAAAAAGATAGAATTAATTTAAAAATAGATAATTACTTTATTAGAGGTAAGATTCTATTAAAGACGTCTTATATTTTTGTATAGAGAAAGTAGAGTTTAACTACAATAAGCATAATTTATTACCATTGATAGATCCGGAGTTAGTAATGATAACAAGATATTAACAGTGGAAACAGGACAGACAAGGCTGATTACATAGATCTGATTTTTTATGCAAATAGGTCTAACAAGATGCTTAATCTTGACTTTTTTATTAACAAGCCAAGCCGGGTACAAGCCCTAGGCGTATGCAAGCCTGCCCATTTTAATATTTAAAAAATTAATTAAATTATATTATAGGAGGAGCATAATAAATTATATTTATTTATATTTTTTATAATAGTTATTTTTCCCCACATATGTATGATAATAGCTATTTCATATAAAATGAATTTTTCCTTTATTTGTTAGTTTCATTTCTAACCTATAAAAATAAAATAAATAATAAAATTTTTAATCCTTTAAATTTTGGGAGAATGACAAATAAAAACTTCATAAAAAGATTAATGTTAAATTAAGATTTTTTAATATTAAAGTTCTCAAATTTTAATACTCTTTCTATTATATTTTAATATTAAAATTTTTAATTTAATATTAATATTTTTATAAGGTCTTTCCTTATCATTCTTCCTTAAATTTTTCTCCACTAATGATTTGGTCTTGAAATTTAATCTTTTCTAAAGTTTCAAAATCACAGAATAATCAAACAGGATTGGCGTAAGAGGAGGGTTGTGGGGCCCATACAGGATGGCTGTTGCGGTTTGCCCTGTTATAAAAAAAGAAAAACAAAAAAAATCTTTGATGCGACGGTTTTCATTGCATGCTCCCAGCAAATTTTCAATACATGTACCAATTTGTTGATAAAAAAAAAAAAAAACGCAAGAAAGTGATAGACAATGACCTTTTATTTTCATCTGTTGAAAGGAAACAAGTGTGCGGTGATGAGTGCACATTTTACTGATAAGTGGGTATAAATTTTAAATTATATTTAATTAAAATTATTAATATTTATATATTTTTGCCTGATCATTTAATTATAAAACAAAAAAGAATTTTGATATAAAATTTACTTAGATTCTCCCTTTTTTAAATTAAAAAATAATATTCCTTCTGTCTCAAATTATAGTGCACTTTGAAAAAAAAAATTTCATTTCAAAATATAAAACATTTTGAATAGATTGAGGTTTCATAAAATGCTCTAATTTTAATATTATCATTTCCCTCTCTATAATTAATTTCCATCACTTCTTCTTTATGGGTATCTTTAAAAGTTTATATTTTTTATTTTAAAAATATAAAATTATTAAGTGTACTTAATATGATTTATTGACATGTAAAATTTTATTTAAAAGTATTTTAAAATTTAAAATGGAGGGAATAATATATAATTATTTAAGGAAAAGGAAGAAAGGAACAAATCTCGCGTGTGAGGTGAAAGATTCTAGGAATGCGAAGCTACTGGATGTGATTTTATAAGAAGGAAAACTGCCCCCTTGGAATTATGAATGCTCGCATTCGGATGGGGGATCAACGGAGCCATGGTGGCGCTTGAACAAGTGTGCAACAAGGAAGAGTCCTTCGTCTTCCTTTCTGCTCCGCGTCGATGGGAATGCACTCTGCACGGCTGCGCGTGGACGAAGCAAAATGGTCACACACACACACACACACACACACACACACACACACTAAATTATCTTATTTAATGAAAGATACGAACGGATTTTAAGCCTATATAGATCAAATTTATTGTAAATAAATTTTTCAAAAGCTTCTCAACACATGTAATCTCACGTCTAAAAGTTAGGAGGCACACTATAAAGTTTGAAGTTTTCTCTCTCATCTTCTTTTTTAGATTCTTTTTATATCTTTTATTTATGATTGTAGTTTTAAGTTTATGCTTTATTGCTAAACTCCTTGTCAGAGTAAGAAATAGCCTGATTGAAATAAATTTATTTTTTATTTGATTTAAATTATTTTTTCTGTTGAACATTGAATTTTGTCTATGAAAATTATTCCTGCTTTTACATTTATTTGTCTCATTTTAATTACTTTTTATATAGATGAATGCTATATACATTGCCTGCAGGTAGTTTGTTGAATTGAAGGGTGAAGAACTTACCTAGATTTAGAAAGGTTGACACATATAACTAAATTAAAATAATTTAAAAGTTTGTGATGGCTTATATTATACCTACATGATTTAGCTAAAGAGTATAATTTAATAAGAGCTATAATTAAATACATCCTAATATGCTAAATGATGATTAGAACACCTTAAAAATGGGTATCACTATAAAAGAAAGAAAAAGAATTAACTGAACTATGATAATCTATTATGGTAGGAGAATCCTGATCCTTGATGTTCATTTGATTAGTTGGTTCATCATTTTTTTGGATTTATTGTTTTCTTACTTGTATTATTTAATTATTTAATTTAAATATCTTTTCAAAAATAATATTTGTTTTTATAAATAACAAATATCACTATCTTCCTTTAGGTTTGACTCCTGAAATATTCTGAGATTCAAACACATATGCAAAAAAAAAAAAAACTTAATGGAATAAGAGATAAATTAGGCAATATAATTTATGTTTATTTAAATTTTATAATTTTGATAAAATATTTTTAAATTATTATTATACTTAATTGTTACAAGTTCTCGGAAAAAAATTATTTGAAATTTCTTAAATTAGGAAGCAAGAGGATAGACAAATAGATTATAAAAAAAAATTAACAATTTAAATTTTTTCCACACAAATACAAGCAATAAATTAAATATTTCAGAATATTTTACATAATATTTGTAACCGTATTAAAAATGATAACTTATTCTATTTTAAAATGTATTGTCTCGTGTAAGTTAAAATTTAAGGAACAATTTTTTTTTTCTTCTTGTTTCTTAAAGTTTTTTCGCAGTTGGCAAGTATGAAATTAAAATTTTAATAGGATGATACTTGCAAGGAATTATTTTTATTTTGCAACGTGCTACTCTTATACATATTAAAAAATATTATTTTTTAAAATTTTTCACTTCCCGCAACTTGAAATATAATCTTAACTTTTTTTTTTAAATGTGCTACCCCATATATCATCTTGAAAAAAATAAAACATATATTATAATGAATCATGCCATAAGTTATGTGATAATATTATTTATAAATCATAATTATAATGGTTATAAATCAAAGAAATAATATGATTCATATTTTAACACTATTTATCAGTCATATGTACAGGCATTGGAAGTAACACAATGATTATAAAAAAAAATTAAGTATATAGTGAAAGATAAATTTACTAATATTATATAATTAACTTGTAGCCCTTTTTTTTTTTTTGCTTATTGAGACACATAACTATATCAATATTTTTCATACATGTTCAAACCAATCAAATTTTACATATGAATAATATAATAATAAATTTTTATACCTTATGCATTTGAACAATATAAACAAAAACTTGTTTTATATATACTCATACAAACTATTTTGATTTGTTACGTTGTGTTAATAATAAGTAAATTAAAAATTCTTTTTATCTAAATCTTGTTATTCCTTATAAATTTTTTTACATATCTAACATCTATTATTTTTACTAAGAATATTTTTTATTTATAGATCTTATATGATCTTTTAAAATATAAAAATTCTATTATTTTTTTACACCTCATAAAATTTTATGTTTTTAACGTTTACAAATGAAAATTTATACAGCAAATGTTTTTCATCATGTGTGAATAAATTTTATTAATTAAATTATAGGTCCTACAATCATTTTCTAACCAATGATAATTTTTTTACATATCTAATACCCATTATTTTTATTAAATATTTTATATTCACAATCAATTTCTACCATGAATTCTTTATGACATTTTAAAATATAAAAATCTTAATATTTTTAGGTTGATTTAACTACTCTAAATTATTAAAAATTATTTTATTTTATTTTTATCTTTATTAAGTTCATAAACTGTGCCTCTGAATATTTTTTTGGCCAATATATATATATATATACACGTATTTTAAAAGAGTTACAAATAAATACATTTAAATAATAAAATTAATTTTTTGATAATTTAAATAATTTTTGAACAACATTTATATTTAAATAGGAGTATTTTAATCTAATGCATATGACTTAATAGTCAAGTAATAGTTAGGTAGATGAAAATAAAATTTTAAAAATAGGAGGAATGTTTATATTTTATAACTATTTATACTAAAAAATATTCATATAAATGTTAAAAAAATAGAGTGATATCATTAATTAAAATAAAATAACAAAATATTTTACTTATTTTTATTATAAGTTTCATATTAACAATTTATTTTTATTGGTCTCATATGTGTCTCTTTTACTACAAGGCCCCCATTATTTTTTACTTTTTTTTATTATATCATATTAAAAAATTAACAAGCAAACAAGTAAAATAAAAATAAAAAGTCGAATGGATATCCGATAACAATTTTGAAAATGAAAAAAATTCTACAGTGGCTATTTGATGCCCATCTGATGACAAATAAAAAAGTAAAAAAGAAGTCAGGTAATATTGGATATCTACAATACCATCCAACAGCTTTTACATATTGTAAATGTAGATTTGGGACGTCTCGAGGCATTTTTGATAACTTACTGTTCATTTGTTGTTCATTCAGGCATCTGAAATTTATATATATATATATATATATAGGTATAAGTTATACTTTTTTTGATCTTATTTATAAGATAGAGAGAAAGTAATTTTTTTATTCTATTTATGAGTCACTTCATTAAATTTTTATTATAAATTTTTTCTTTTACCTTTTATTAAATGTCAGAGAGAGAAAATATATAATTAAAAAATATATATATTTAATAGAGATAAAGTTAAAAATTAATTAAATTTTAAGATAGAATTAATAAATTTTAAGATTTTTTTTATATTAATAAAATATATTAGAAGTAACTTATAAGTAAGATTAGATGAGTGAGTTGTAGATTATATTAAAAAAATATATTTAAAATGAATAGCTGATGTCAAATTTAATTAATTGATTAAATCAAGAACTCAGGTGAGCTCTCCGCCTAACGATGAGCATGGAATTATATGAACACTCCAAGGCGGCTACAAAAGATAGCATTCAGATGAGATTAAAGGCTTTCCACGTGTTTAACGAAGATGGCTTGCGAATTGGTCAATTGGGGATGGGCCTTTTGATTTAGAAACTTATAGCTGCTGTATGTATGTATGTATGTATATGCAAGTTACAGAAAAGTGGATCATACCCAAACTAAGGATAAATGGATTGTATAAAGTTGTGGTTATTTTTTTTTTAGAGAGATTGATTCAAAGCTTACTACTATTTTTTTCTTGGTTTTGAGTCCACCTCTGCTTTTTATCCTGAAAACAAAAGAGTAACATAGCTTTAAAAATGCAAGATTGAAAAACGAAGAGATAAATTCATTTATCTTTGGACACCAAATCACCTCCAAGATTGTTTTATAATTTTAGATGAAGGGAATATTTTTCAGACCAAAATGATAAAAATATAATTATCTCTCTCTCATGAAAATTAAAAGATGCAGCTACGCTTTCATCAAAAAAAAAAAAAGTACAAGAAAGTTGCCAACAAAAATTGAATCCAGTCAAAGAGATTATTCATTCACAACCATAGCAAATTAATATTCCTTCCATCCTAAATTATAAAATACTTTTAGATAAAATTTTATATACCAATAAACCTTATTAAATACACTTAACAACCTTATTTTTTTAAAATAAAAATATAAACTTATAAAAATACTCATAATTCAATACATTAAAAAGAGAAGGGACAAAAATTAATTATAGAGAGAGAAAAAGTAATATTAAAAATAATACATTTAATGAAATATAATCTACTCAAAATGTTTTATATCTTGAGATGGAGAAATTTCTTTAAAAGTGTTATATAATTTGAAACAGAGAAAATATTAAAATTTTTGCTATAGAAGATATGTCTCTACTGTGCTTTGCATAAGATTAGTCCTTATCATTATTACCTTCAATACAAAGGCATTTATGCGCAATAGTCAAAACAAGATAAATTTTTATGCTATATTCATTCACCAGTTTAAGAGATTAATACATAATTTTTTTCAAGAAACAAAAATCAATGTTAAATATTGTTGTGTAACTTTTTTCTATTGTGTAAAGATGTCTTCTCCTTTTTAAAAAATTTCGTTTGAAAAAAAAAAGAAGGCCAACAGAGGGTGATTGTGCTTATTGCATTTGGATTATCAGCCAAGAAAGGGTTGGCAAAAGCAGATGAAATTTAGTTTGAGTCGTGAGTAAAAATACTATTTTTAATAGCTATTCCATCATATTAGGTTGATCATACAACAACTCTTCAAAATTGAACAGACTCTTTTCATAAAAAATAAGGACACAAAATAATGAAAATTTACAAAATAAATTCAAGTAACAACTCAATTGTGATAAGAAAGTAGAGAAAGTTAGAAACTTAAAGGTTCTTCTTGAACCTGTAGCAAATATTATCTTTTTGAAGCAGATATCTCAAAAAATTGGATAATAAAATTATCTTAATCACAATTAAAAGTCCGTTATGAAAATAATGGGGTTAGATAAATAGATTTAAGTAGTGGGTTATAGTAATTAACATTAGTTATTTATAAATAACTTCTTTTAAAACCCCTAAGCTATTTTATAACAGGGAGCGGGAGACAATCTTAACAATCGCAGTTGGGTTAGTTTTACTAGAGGATATGGGCCTTGGCAACAAATAGGATTGTCGTGTATTTAATCATCTTATAAATAAAATTTATAATCAAATAAAATAATTTGCACTTAAATTCTTGATCCGTAATTAGTCTTAGTCAAAAAATATTGATTCCATTGATAATAAATAATGACAATTATAATAAGTAATGTGTTAAAATTTTAAGTTTTACCATATCTAAGCATTTTTTTGCAAATAATATGATTATTATAGTTCATATGAAACTAACAACTTTTTTTTTCTTTATGTTTTCTTTTTTGTTAGCTTGGGAGAAAATCATATCTCTTCATTTTTTTTCTCAAGTTTATCTTGTTAACCAAACACTATTTATAAATAAGAAATAGATTATTTTTTATATATGGAACTTCAATTTTTAATATAAAACAAACTTTCATTTATTTTTTGGGGCCTTTAACATCGGTCAAAGTTAGAATAATTAATATTTTCTTTTAATTTTATCTTTTGTTTACTCATTATGTTGAATTCTTCAAAAAATTTATTATCATAACTAATTAAGAGACGCTCCGGAACTGATGTGATTAAATTGGAGAGAGAAGCTCACTAACACTTTTAGCCAAGAATGTCATCAATAAAGCGTCCCAAGTACGCGTACGAAGATCCACCCTCCTTTAATGCCTTCCTACTCAACTCGCTCAGATGCTCCACCTTCTTCCTCACCTCACTCTCCTTCTCCATCACTTGTTTTATCCCCTTCTCTATTCTCTCTGCACTTATCACCCCTGATTTCGTCCCATTCTTGAACCCTATTCTGTAATCCACTGAGATCTCCACACCCAATCTCAGCTCCCGCACCAGCTCGAATGCATTCATTTCTTGATCCCCGAACAGCGGCCACGTGGCAATGGCCACGCCGTAGTATATGCTCTCCAGAATGGAATTCCACCCGCAATGCGATACGAATCCTCCGACTGCTTCGTGGGCCAGGATTTGGGCCTGCGGGGCCCACCCTATCACTCTTCCCGTTCTTGCCGTCCGCTCCAGAAACTCTCTCGGCAATACTTCTGCCAAGTCAGAGTAATCACTCGGTGCTTCCACGGAATCGAGGGGGGCTTCCGTAGAGACCACAGGAAGTGGACTCACTTCTTTCAAGAGCCCTGGCGATTTCTGTCACTTGGTTATCGTCCTCGAAATAACCTCTGCTTCCGAAACACAAGAACAAAACCGACGAAGGAGATTGACCATCGAGCCACTCTATGACGTCCGATCCTTGTCGAACCATCTTGCTCTCTTTGTCCCTGTTCTCCCCTACACTTAAGATGGGTCCCACCGGATAGACCTTAAAATTGCCGTCGGAGAATGACCGAACTGCATGGGGTTCGAGCTCCTCGAATGTATTTACTACAATACACTTCACTTTTCTCAGCTCGTTTGCGCAATTGAAGAAAAATGAGTCCCACTCCTTCTCTAGCACAGCAGCCGTAAAAACACTGGAAGCTCGGGATAGCAAACTCAGCGCCCGATTCCTTGAAGTTAAACGCAGTCGTGTCAACGTTGTCTTGGTCTCGGATTGCGTGAATATGAAGCATGAACCCTAGAAATGCAGCACCGGCGATAAAGAATACCATGGTAGGAACCCCGAACTCGTTGGCCACGTCAATCATGGAGGCGTAGAACATGTCCACGACGAAGCCGGCAAGCCGTGGTGCGTCGGAGCCAGAGCTGAGGTTGGACACAGCTTCTCTGACCTTGAGTTTCTGGTTTTCAATGAGACTGTTTATAAAGGAAGCTGGGTGACAGGACTGAGAGGTGGCGTGAGGGTCTTGGTGTGTGGGAAGGAGGATGAAATGGAGGCGTTCTGAAACGGAGAGGGAAGAAGAAGTGAGGGAGTGCGTGTAGGCGTCAACGGGAGGATCAAACGGTGCTCGGGTCATGAGGACGGTGATGGAAAGGTGTTCATTGTGTTTGACGAGAAGCTTGGCGAACTCGATGGTTGACGCTAGGTGACCTATGGCAGGAAAAGGCACAAACGCTATCTGCGATTTCTTGATCATGGTTCTTGTAAATGAATAATGAATCGATCTGCTAAATTTGGGTCAGCACGATGGGATTGAAATTATATGCGCCAGGTTAGAGAGGTGAGAGGGTGAGGGCTTGAGACTTGAACCAGAAAGCGAAATAGAGAGACGAGGGAGGGGGAAAGAAGGTGTTACTGTATATATCTCAGGTATGAAAGAGGTTGAAAAAGCAGTGTGTGAGAGTTGGGAAACTGATATTCAGTAGGATGGTCGAGAGAGGGGAGGAAATGGGAGCAATTTGTTATGTGTTCATTATGGAATGGTATCATTCATATGTATACCATATGGTTGATTTGTCAAACAAAAAAATCATTTATTATCCTTTTTTGTATAATATTATTTCCTTTGAAACATTTATTTAATTTTTACTTACCTTTCTAATTTTTATATGCGTTTAAACAAGAATAAATTAAAGATAAATTTAAAAGATTTGCGATTAAATTAATGCCATACAATTATTCCATCACATGAAAAATTTCATGTATACCTGCTTGATAACGGGAGCAGCAGCGGATATGTCCTACTATTTTGTATCTATATCCTTGAAATTTAAATTTATTTATCCTTAATTTTGATATTTAATATTTTTGTATTTGAGTTTTGAATTTTAAAATTTTATTCGTCTCCGCCAGTAAATGGGAGGATCCTCAATCCACATTATCATTCCACACAAATTGGTGATGCGCGCAGCAAACAAGTTGTTGATAGGACGTGAATTACGTGGGCGGTCACATCTAAAACTACCGTCATGGCCTAACAGTCAACGGCTCCTCTACCCTTCCACTCCGTCTTTTGGTTAAGTTAATGGTCTTTTTTATTTTTCAACTTTATTTCATTAAATACTCTAAATTTAATTATAGCTTAATTTTGTCCTTCAATGTCAAGAATTTCCTCCATAAATCATCCTACCATTAACTTGTATTTTCTTACTGTTTATGGGTTTTATATTATATTTTTTTAATTTTTTTTGAATTCAAGATGTCTGTTAACTCTTTTGGATGAAGTTGAGCAATAAAAATTACTTTTAACTCAATAATTATAATAAAATATTAAAAAATATAATGTGTGGCCCAGTGAAGAAAATGATTAGCTAACAAGAAGGTGATGATAAAAGGAGTTTTTAATATTGAAGGACACGATTGATCTAAAATTGAGTTTATGATGCCCAACTAGTAGTCTTTTAAAGTAAAATTGAAATATAAAAATGACATTTAATTTCTTTTTTTTGGATTAACACTCTGCATCTTATTTGAACAGTTGTTATTATTATTTAGATGGCTCAAATTTAATCTTTTATAAATTATTATTAACATATTAAATCATAACAAATGAATATTAAAGTTTAAACTTTTAGAAGAATTTGATTTTAACATTCTCAAATTATAATAAAGAAAAAATGAAAAGAAATTCCATATAAAATATTGAGAATTAATAGTCATTCTTGTCCCTCCAACTTTACACAAAAAGATCATTAAAAATTCTAATTCAATTACAAATCAATTATATTTCTAAATATTAAAGATTCTCTCCTTTATTTTCACTGTCAAAGAACACTTAAGTGTCTATAAATTATCAATGAGTTCCACCATTTTTAAATATTTTTTATGGATTAAGAATCATTTTTACTTATAAACTTTTATTTAAATGGTCAGTGAGTACTTTCAATTCAAATATTTTATAATTAAAATATTAAAAAAATATAATATGTGGCTTATTAACAGTTAATTAAAGGTAAAAAAACGGCAAAATGATAAAGGAAAAACCTTTAAATTTGAGAAACATAATTGACTTATAATTGAGTTTAGAATTTTTGGTGATTTTTCTAGTAAAGTGGAGAAATAAAAATGACATTTAACCCAAACATTAAATTTGAACCGCCAATTAATCCATCAATTAAATGATGGTTCGCGTTAGAAGAAATGAAATGAAGGATTCGGCGGGGAAAAAATAAA
>NW_026555333.1:12409044-12466052 GCF_029017545.1 Prosopis cineraria
AAAGATCTTATAATTAAAAGCCCTTTTGACTACTTTTTTATCCATTAACAGTTAAACATTTCCATATTATAGTACTTTTCTAACATTGTTTTATACTTTTTTTTATTGTTACTTTCACTATACTACTTTTTAAATTGTTATTTTTTATTTTAAATGAAAATAATTAATGTATAATTAATAAATATTAATTATAATCATAATTATAATTTAAAACCACAGTGCTCTAACCAATAAAATATAAATAATCAATTTTCAAATTGTAAATTCCTTTTCTTAATATCAAACAACTCACATAAATCATTTAAAATAATAATCTTTCTAAGCTTCTAAATATGAAGATTCATAATTAAATATCTCATAACCCTTTCACCAATTTTTATGATTGTACTTATTGAGTAAAGGATTAATAAATCTTATAAAAATAATTTTAGCAATCTTGTACCTATGTAATATGACTTCAAGAGATAAAGTTATTTAATCAACAAAAGTGATCAATGCTATAATATATAAATATACGTATATACATATAATTGTAAATTGTTAAAAAATATTTTGATAAAAAAAATTGCTAATAAATTATTTAGAACATTACCCACTTGGTAATTTTTAAAAATAAATAACTTACTCCTAACTGGTCCTCTTAAAATAATGTTTGCATCTTAAATCCTAGTGGCAAGTAATAACATTGTTATTTTATTTTAAACATTTTTTTTTTATACCTTTTTGAATCCAAATCATTCATAAAAATAACACAGACAATTCTTAACTGCAATCTTTTGTTCTCTTCTCTTCTTTTCTTTTCTTTAACATTTCATAGGTATTTCAAAGACTAATACTTTAATAGAAAATTGGCTCTTGAATTACTAATCAAAATTACTCTTTCTAAATATCTCTATTTCTAACCCCACCTTCTTTATGGAGATTATTCCAACTGGAGTAATAACCATTTCAATTTTCAAACATATATAAGATTATTAAATAAATCCGGTATAATTTGTTTATAGTTTGCATAGAAACCACTAAGAGACACTTGCATGTCCAGTGGAGAGTAAGGCCACATTTGGTTACAAGAGAAAAATGAAATGAAGTGGATTGAAAAATAAAGATAAAAATAAAATAATCAAAAGAAATAATGGAATCGCATTCATAAAAAATGAGGTAATTTAGTTCATGAGATTGGAAATTATGATTCATTAAATTTTTGGAAGGTGTGATAATTTTCACATTTATATTATATATTAATGAGTTTATCATGCTTCTCTTGAGGAGGAAGAATGATTTATTTTATTTTTTTAATTGATTTTTCAAACTCATTCCACTCAATTCTTTTCTAGTAACTAGACGGAACCTAAATATTGACTACGTTACATTAAGGATGAAACAATCCAAATTTAAACAATTAAATGGTCCGGATGAGAACAAAGACCAGGTGAATTATTATCACACACGGGGAAAAACAAATCCCAGAAATAAGAGATTTATAAAGAAGCACCGTACATAATAATATTTCAGAACTTATTTACCTGAAATAAATTACAATTACTCCTCCCTCCCTAAAAAATATAAACATTTTTTTAAGGAGTTGGATGTTAAAATATGTGAGACATTTTTAGTTTTTCAAGTTATAATTATTGTCTTTTTTCAAAAATGCCCATTTGGATGAATGACTTTATATTTATTATAAACTGTTTAATAGGAATAACTATAAAAAGATAGAATTAATTTAAAAATAAATAATTACTTTATTAGATGTAAGATTCTATTAAAGAGGTCTTATATTTTTGTACAGAAGTAAAGTTTAACTACAATAAGCATAATTTATTACCATTGATAGATCCGGAGTTAGTAATGATAACAAGATATTAACAGTGGAAACAGGACAGACAAGGCTGATTACATAGATCTGATTTTTTATGCAAATAGGTCTAACAAGATGCTTAATCTTGACTTTTTTATTAACAAGCCAAGCCGGGTACAAGCCCTAGGCGTATGCAAGCCTGCCCATTTTAATATTTAAAAAATTAATTAATTATATTATAGGAGGAGCATAATAAATTATATTTATTTATATTTTTTATAATAGTTATTTTCCCCACATATGTATGATAATAGCTATTTCATATAAATGAATTTTTTTTCCTTTATTTGTTAGTTTCATTTCTAACCTATAAAAAATAAAATAAATAATAAAACTTTAATCCTTTAAATTTTGGGAGAATGACAAATAAGAACTTCATAAAAAAGATTAATATCAAATTAAGATTTTTTAATATTAAAGTTCTCAAATTTTAATACTCTTTCTATTATATTTTAATATTAAAATTTTTAATTTAATATTAATATTTTTATAAGTTTTTTCCTTATCATTCTTCCTTAAATTTTTCTCCACTAATGATTTGGTCTTGAAATTTAATCTTTTCTAAAGTTTCAAAATCACAGAATAATCAAACAGGATTGGCGTAAGAGGAGGGTTGTGGGGCCCATACAGGATGGCTGTTGCGGTTTGCCCTGTTATAAAAAAAGAAAAACAAAAAAAATCTTTGATGCGACGGTTTTCATTGCATGCTCCCAGCAAATTTTCAATACATGTACCAATTGTTGATAAAAAAAAAAAAACGCAAGAAAGTGATAGACAATAACCTTTTATTTTCATCTGTTGAAAGGAAACAAGTGTGCGGTGATGAGTGCACATTTTACTGATAAGTGGGTATAAATTTTAAATTATATTTAATTAAAATTATTAATATTTATATATTTTTGTCTGATCATTTAATTATAAAACAAAAAGAATTTTGATATAAAATTTACTTAGATTCTCCCTTTTTTAAATTAAAAAAAATATTCCTTCTGTCCCAATTATAGTGCACTTTAAAAAAAAAATTTCATTTCAAAATATAAAACATTTTAAATAGATTGAGGTTTCATAAAATACTCTAATTTTAATATTATCATTTCCTTCTCTATAATTAATTTCCATCACTTCTCCTTGATGGGTATCTTTAAAAGTTTATATTTTTATTTTAAAATATAAAATTATTAAGTGTACTTAATATGATTTATTGACATGTAAAATTTTATTTAAAAGTATTTTAAATTTAAAATGCAGGGAATAATATATAATTATTTAAGGAAAAGGAAGAAAGGAACAAATCTCGCGTGTGAGGTGAAAGATTCTAGGAATGCGAAGCTACTGGATGTGATTTTAGAAGAAGGAAAACTGTCCCCTTGGAATTATGAATGCTCGCATTCGGATGGGATCAACGGAGCCATGGTGGCGCTTGAACAAGTGTGCAACAAGGAAGAGTCCTTCGTCTTCCTTTCTGCTCCGCGTCGATGGGAATGCACTATGCACGGCTGCGCGTGGACGAAGCAAAATGGTCACCACACACACCACACACACACCACACACACAAAATAAGATATTATCATATTTAATGAAAGATATGAACGGATTTTAAGCCTATATAGGTCGAATTTATTGTAAATAAATTTTTCAAAAGCTTCTCAATACATATAATCTCACATCTAAAAGTTAGGAGGCACACTATAGAGTTTGAAGTTCTCTCTCATCTTCTTTTTTTAGATTCTTTTTATGTATTTTTATTTAATTGTAGTTTTAAGTTTATGCTTTATTACTAAACTCCCTGTCAGAGTAAGAATAGCCTGATTGAAATGAATTTATTTTTTTTATTTGATTTAAATTATTTTTTCTGTTGAACATTGAATTTTGTCTATGAAAATTATCCTGCTTTTACATTTATTTGTCTCATTTTAATTACTTTTTATATAGATGAATGCTATATACATTGCCTGCAGGTAGTTTGTTGAATTGAAGGGTGAAGGACTTACCTAAATTTAGAAAGTTGACACATATAACTAAATTAAAATAATTTAAAAGTTTGGGATGGCTTATATTATACCTTCATGATTTAGCTAAGGAGTATAATTTAATAAGAGCTATAATTAAATACATCCTAATATACTAAAGGATGATTAGAACACCTTAAAAATGGGTATCACTATAAAAGAAAGAAAAGAATTAACTAAACTATGATAATCTATTATGGTAGGGGAATCCTGATCCTTGATGTTCATTTAATTAGTTGGTTCATCATTTTTTTGGATTTATTGTTTTCTTATTTGTATTATTTAATTATTTAATTTAAATATCTTTTCAAAAAAAATATTTATTTTTGTAAATAACAAATATCACTATCTTCCTTTAGGTTTGACTCCTGAAATACTCTGAGATCCAAACACATATGCAAAAAAAAAAAAACTTAATGGAATAAGAGATAAATTAGGCAATATAATTTTATGTTTATTTAAATTTTATAATTTTGATAAAATATTTTTAAATTATTATTATACTTAATTGTTACAAGTTCTTGAAAAAAAATTATTTAAAATTTCTTAAATTAGGAAGCAAGAGGATAGACAAATAGATTATAAAAATAAATTAACAATTTAAATTTTTTCCACACAAATACAAGCAATAAATTAAATATTTCAAAATATTTTACATAATATTTGTAACCGTATTAAAAATGATAACTTATTATATTTTAAAATGTATTGTCTCATGTAAGTTAAAATTTAAGGAACAATTTTTTCTTTTTCTTCTTGTTTCCTAAAGTATTTTTGCAGTTGGCAAGTATGAAATTAAAATTTCAATAGGATGACACCTGCAAGGAATGATTTTTATTTTGCAACGTGCTACTCTTATACATATTAAAAAATATTATTTTTTAAAAAATTTTCACTTCCCGCAACTTGAATATAATCTTAACTTTTTTTTTTAAATGTGCTACCTCATATATCACCTTAAAAAAAATAAAAAATATATTATAATAAATCATGCCACAAGTTATGTGATAATATTATTTATAAATCATAATTATAATGGTTATAAATCAAAGAAATAATATGATTCATATTTTAACACTATTTATCAGTCATATGTACAGGCATTGGAAGTAACACAATGATTATAAAAAAAATTAAGTGTATAGTGAAAGATAATTTACTAATATTATATAATTAACTTGTAGCCCATAATTTTTTTTTTGCTTATTGAGACACATAACTATATCAATATTTTTCATAAATGTTCAAACCAATCAAATTTTACATATGAATAATATAATAATAAATTTTTATACCTTATGCATTTGAACAATATAAACAAAAACTTGTTTTATATATACTCAAACAAACTATTTTGATTTGTTACGTTGTGTAAATAATAAGTAAATTAAAATTCTTTTTATCTAAATCTTGTTATTCCTTATAAATTTTTTTACATATCTAACATCTATATTTTTTACTAAGAATATTTTTTATTTATAGATCTTATATGATCTTTAAAATATAAAAATTCTATTTTTTTTTACACCTCATAAAATTTTATGTTTTTAACGTTTACAAATGAAAATTTATACGGCAAATGTTTTTCATCATGTGTGAATAAATTTTATTAATTAATTATAGGTCCCACAATCATTTTCTAACCAATGATAATTTTTTTACATATCTAATACCCATTATTTTTATTAAATATTTTATATTCACAATCAATTTCTACCATGAATTCTTTATGACATTTTAAAATATAAAAATCTTAATATTTTTAGGTTGATTTAACTATCCTAAATTATTAAAAATTATTTTATTTTATTTTTATCTTTATTAAGTTCATAAACTGTGCCTCTGAATATTTTTTGGCCAATATATATATATATACATATTTTAAAAGAGTTACAAGATAAATACATTTAAATAATAAAATTAATTTTTTTGATAATTTAAATGATTTTTTAACCACATTTATATAAATAGGAGTATTTTAGTCTAATGCATATGACTTAATAGTCAACTAATAGTTAGGTAGATGAAAATAAAATTTTAAAAATAGGAGGGATGTTTATATTTTATAACTATTCATACTAAAAAATATTCATATAAATGTTAAAAAATAGAGTGATATCATTAATTAAAATAAAATAACAAAATATTTTACTTATTTTTTATTATAAGTTTCATATTAACAATTTATTTTTATAGGTCTCATATATGTCTCTTTTACTACAAGGCCCCCATTATTTTTTACTTTTTTTTGTTATATCATATTAAAAAATTAACAAGTAAACAAGTAAAATAAAAATAGAAAGTCGAATGGATATCCGATAACAATTTTGAAAATAAAAAAATTCTACAGTGGCTATTTGATGCCCATCTGATGACAAATAAAAATGAAAAAGAAGTCAGGTAATATTGGATATCTACAATACCATCTAACAGCTTTTACATATTGTAAATGTAGATTTGGGACGTCTCGAGGCATTTTTTATAACTTACTGTTCATTTGTTGTTCATTCAGGCATCTGAAATATATATATATTATATATATAAGTTTATACTTTTTTTTAATCTTATTTATAAGATAGAGAGAAAGTAATTTTTTTATTCTATTTATGAGTTACGTCATTAATTTTTCATTATAAATTTTTTCTTTTACCTTTTATTAAATGTCTGAGAGAAAAAATATAATTAAAATATATATATATATATATTTAATAGGGATAAAGTTAAAAATTAATTAAATTTTAAGATAGAATTAATAAATTTTAAATTTTTTTTATATTGATAAAATATATTAGAAGTAACTTAAATAAGATTAGATGAGTGAGTTATAGATTCTATTAAAAAATAAATTTAAAATGAATAGCTGATGTCAAATTTAATTAATTGATTAAATCAAGAACTCAGGTGAGCTCTCCGCCTAACGATGAGCATGGAATTATATGAACACTCCAGGCAGCTACAAAAGGTAGCATTCAGATGAGATTAAAGGCTTTCCACGTGTTTAACGAAGATGGCTTGCGAATTGGTCAATTGGAGATGGGCCTTTTGATTTAGAAACTTATAGCTGCTGTATGTATGTATGTATATGCAAGTTACGGAAAAGTGGATCATACCCAAACTAAGGATAAATGGATTGTATAATGTTGTGGTTATTTTTTTTTTTTTAGAGAGATTGATTCAAAGCTTACTACTATTTTTTTCTTGGTTTTGAGTCCACCTCTGTTTTTTATCCTGAAAACAAAAGAGTAACATAGCTTTAAAAATGCAAGATTGAAAAACGAAGAGATACATTCATTTATCTTTGGACACAAATCACCTCCAAGATTGTTTTATAATTTTAGATGAAGGGAATATTTTTCAGACCAAAATGATAAAAATATAATTATCTCTCTCTCTCATGAAAATTAAAAGACGCGACGCTTTCATCCCAAAAAAAAAATAGTACAAGAAAGTTGCCAACAAAAATTGAATCCAATAAAAGAGATTATTCATTCACAACCATAGCAAATTAATATTCCTTTCGTTCTAAATTATAAAATATTTTTAAATAAAATTTTATATACTAATAAACTTTATTAAATACACTCAACAACTTTATTTTTTTAAAATAAAAATATAAACTTCTAAAAATACTCATAATTTAATACATAAAAAGAGAAGGGATAAAATTAATTATAGAGAGAGAAAAAGTAATATTAAAATAATACATTTAATGAAATATTAAATCTACTCAAAATGTTTATATCTTGGGATGGAGAAATTTTTTTAAAAATATCATATAATTTGAAACATAGAGAGTATTAAAATTTTTGCTATAGAAGATATGTCTCTATATTGTGCTTTGAATAAGATTAGTCCTTATCATTATTACCTTCAATACAAAGACATTTATGCGCAATAGTCAAAACACGATAAATTTTTATGCTATATTCATTCACTAGTTTAAGAGATTAATGCATAATTTTTTTCAAGAAACAAAAATCAATGTTAAATATTGTTGTGTAACTTTTTTCTATTGTGTAAAGATGTCTTCTCCTTTTTAAAAAAATTCCGTTTGAAAAAAAAAAAAAGAAGGCCAACAGAGGGTGATTGTGCTTATTGCATTTGGATTATTAGCCAATGAAGGGTTGGCAAAAGCAGATGAAATTTAGTTTGAGTCATGAGCAAAAATACTATTTTTAATAGCTATTTCATCATATTAGGTTGATCATACAGCAACTCTTCAAAATTAAACAGACTCTTTTTGTAAAAAATAAGGACACAAAATAATGAAAATTTACAAAATAAATTCAAGTAACAACTCAATTGTGATAAGAGAGTAGAGAAAGTCAGAAAGTTAAAGGTTCTTCTTAACCTGTGACAAATATTATCTTTTTAAAGCAGACATCTCAAAAAATTGGATGATAAAATTATCTTAATCACAGTTAAAAGTCTGTTATTAAAATAATGAGGTTAGATAAATAATTTAAGTAGTGGATATAGTAATTAACATTATTTATTTATAAATAACTTCTTTTAAACACCTAAGCTATTTTATAACAGGGAGCAGGAGACAATCTTAACAATTGCAGTTGAGTTAGTTTTACTAGAGGATATGGGTCTCGGCAACAAATAGGATTGCCGTATTTAATCATTTTATGAATAAAATTTATAATAAAATAAAATAATTTGCACTTATATTCTTGATCCGTAATTAGTCTTAGTCAAAAAATATTGATTCCATTGATAATAAATAATGACAATTATAATAAGTAATATGTTAACATTTTAAGTTTTACCATATCTAAGCATTTTTTTTGCAAATAATATGATTATTATAGTTCATATGAAACTAACAACTTTTCTCTTCTTTATGTTTTCTTTTTTGTTATCTTGGGAGAAAATCATATTTCTTCATTCTTCTTTTCAAGTTTATCTTGTTAACCAAACACTTTTTATAAATAAGAAATAGATTATTTTTTATATATGGAACTTCAATTTTTTAATATAAAACAAACTTTAATTTTTTTTTTGGGGCCTTTAACATTGGGCAAAGTTAGAATAATTAATATTTTCTTTTTTTAATTTTATCTTTTGTTTACTTATTATGTTGAATTATTCAAAAAATTTATTATCATAGCTAATTAAGAGACGCTCTGGAACTGATGTGATTAAATTGGAGAGAGAAGCTCACAAACACTTTAGCCAAGAATGTCATCAATAAAGCGTTCCAAGTACGCGTACGAAGATCCACCCTCCTTTAATGCCTTCCTGCTCAACTCGCTCTGATGCTCCACCTTCTTCCTCACCTCACTCTCCTTCTCCATCACTTGTTTTAATCCCCTTCTCTATTCTCTCTGCACTTATCACCCCTGATTTCGTCCCATTCTTGAACCCTATTCTGTAATCCACTGAGATCTCCACACCCAATCTCAGCTCCCGCACCAGCTCGAATGCATTCATTTCTTGATCCCCGAACAGCGGCCACGTGGCAATGGGCACGCCGTAGTATATGCTCTCCAGAATGGAATTCCACCCGCAATGCGATACGAATCCTCCGACTGCTTCGTGGGCCAGGATTTGGGCCTGCGGGGCCCACCCTATCACTCTTCCCGTTCTTGCCGTCCGCTCCAGAAACTCTCTCGGCAATACTTCTGCCAAGTCAGAGTAATCACTCGGTGCTTCCACGGAATCGAGCGGGGGCTTCCGTAGAGACCACAGGAAGTGGACCCCACTTCTTTCAAGAGCCCTGGCGATTTCTGTCACTTGGTTATCGTCCTCGAAATAACCTCTACTTCCGAAACACAAGAACAAAACCGACGAAGGAGATTGACCATCGAGCCACTCTATGACGTCCGATCCTTGTCGAACCATCTTGCTCTCTTTGTCCCTGTTCTCTCCCCTACACTTAAGATGGGTCCCACCGGATAGACCTTAAAATTGCCGTCGGAGAATGACCGAACTGCATGGGGTTCGAGCTCCTCGAATGTATTTACTACAATACACTTCACTTTTCTCAGCTCGTTTGCGCAATTGAAGAAAAATGAGTCCCACTCCTTCTCTAGCACAGCAGCCGTAAAAACACTGGCAGGAACAAGGTTCGCGAAGCTCGGGATAGCAAACTCAGCGCCCGATTCCTTGAAGTTAAACGCAGTCGTGTCAACGTTGTCTTGGTCTCGGATTGCGTGAATATGAAGCATGAACCCTAGAAATGCAGCACCGGCGATAAAGAATACCATGGTAGGAACCCCGAACTCGTTGGCCACGTCAATCATGGAGGCGTAGAACATGTCCACGACGAAGCCGGCAAGCCGTGGTGTGTCGGAGCCGGAGCTGAGGTTGGACACAGCTTCTCTGACCTTGAGTTTCTGGTTTTCAATGAGACTGTTTATAAAGGAAGCTGGGTGACAGGACTGAGAGGTGGCGTGAGGGTCTTGGTGTGTGGGAAGGAGGATGAAATGGAGGCGTTCTGAAACGGAGAGGGAAGAAGAAGTGAGGGAGTGCGTGTAGGCGTCAACGGGAGGATCAAACGGTGCTCGGGTCATGAGGACGGTGATGGAAAGGTGTTCATTGTTCATTGTGTTTGACGAGAAGCTTGGCGAACTCGATGGTTGACACTAGGTGACCTATGGCAGGAAAAGGCACAAAAACTATCTGCGATTTCTTGATCATGGTTCTTGTAAATGAATAATGAATCGATCTGCTAAATTTGGGTCAGCACGATGGGATTGAAATTATATGCGCCAGGTTAGAGAGGTGAGAGGGTGAGGGCTTGAGACTTGGACCAGAAAGCGAAACAGAGAGATGAGGGAGGGGGAAAGAAGGTGTTACTGTATATATCTCAGGTATGAAAGAGGTTGAAAAAGCAGTGTGTGAGAGTTGGCAAACTGATATTCAGTAGGATGGTCGAGAGAGGGGAGGAAATGGGAGCAATTTGTTATGTGTTCAGTATGGAATGGTATCATTCTTATGTATAACATATAGTTGATTTGTCAAAAAAAATCATTTATTATCCTTTTTTGTATAATATTATTTCCTTTGAAACATTTATTTAATTTTTACTTAACTTTCTAATTTTTATATGCGTTCAAACATGAATAAATTAAAGATAAATTTAAAAGATTTGCGATTAAATTAATGCCATACAATTATTCCATCACATGAAAAATTTCATGTATACCTGCTTGATAATGGGAGCAGCAGCGAATATGTCCTAGTATTTTGTATCTATATCCTTGAAATTTAAATTTATTTATCCTTAAATTTTAATATTTATATTTTTTGTATTTGAGTTTTGAATTTTAAAATTTTATTCGTCTCCGCCAGTAAATGGGAGGATCCTCAAGCCACATTATCATTCCACACAAATTGGTGATGCGCGCAGCAAAACGTGAATTAGTTGGGCGGTCACATCTAAAACTACCGTCATGGCCTAACGGTCAACGGCTCCTCTACCCTTCCACTCTGCGTCTTTTCTTTTGGTTAAGTTAATGTTCTTTTTTATTTTTCAACTTTATTTCACTAAATATTCTAAATTTAATTATGGCTTAATTTTGTCCTTCAATGTGAAGGATTTCCTCCATAAATCATCCTATCATTAACTTGTATTTGCGTACTGTTTATGAGTTTTACATTATATTTTTTTAATATTTTTTGAATTCAAGATGCCTGTTAATTCTTTTGGATGAAGTTGAGCAATAAAAATTACTTTTAACTCAATAATTATAATAAAATATTAAAAAATAAAATGTGTGGCCCACAAAAGGTCGAGAAAATGATTAATTAACAACAAGGTGATAATAAAAGGAGTTTTTAATATTGAAGGGCATGATTGATCTAAAATTAGTTTATGATGCCCAACTAGTAGTCTTTTAAAATAAAATTGAAATGTAAAAATGATATTTATTTTTTTTTTGGATTAACACTCTGCATCTTAGTTGAACATTAGTTGTTATTATTTTAGATGGCTCAAATTTAATCTTTTATAAATATATTATTAACATATTAAATCATAACAAATGAAGATTAAAGTTTAAACTTTTAGAAGAATTTGATTTTACATTCTCAAATTATATAAAGAAAAAATGAAAAGAAATTCCATATAAAATGTTGAGAATTAATAGTTATTTTTTGTCCCTCCAACTTTACACAAAGAGTCATTAAAAACTCTAAAGTCAATTACAAATCATTTATATTTTTAAATATTAAAAATTCTCTCCTTTATTTCGCCGTCAAAGAACACTTAAGTGTCTATAAATTATCAATGAGTTTCACTATTTTTAAATATTTTTTATTAGATTAAGAATCATTCTTACTCATAAACTTTTATTTGAATGGTCAGTGAGTACTTTTAATTCAAATATTTTATAATAAAAATATTAAAAAAAATATGTGGCTTATTAACGGTCAATTAAAGGTAAAAAAATGGCAAAATGATGAAAGATAAAATCTTTAAATTTGAGAAACATAATTGACTTATAGTTGAATTTAGAATTTTTAGTAATTTTTCTGGTAAAGTGGAGAAATAAAAATGACATTTAACCCAAACATTAAATTTGAACCGCCAATTAATCCATCAATTAAATGATGGTTCACGTTAGAAGAAATGAAATGAAGGATTCGGCGGGGAAAAAATAAATCCAGGGGAAATTAACATTTGTAAACACCACGATAACGAAACAATATCATAATATCTCTTGGCAAAGCGTGGCACATGAACTAAAACATGATAAATCGATGCATTATTGTGCTCACGTTCGAATTAATCTAACCTCGCCAAGGCGGTTTGGATTGGGCTTTATAGACATGCCTCTTGAGCTAGACATAATTCTTCTTTTTGATCTGAACTCTCTAATCGTTGGCATTTAATTTAGAGATGGGTTATCATTATGTGACTAATTTTACATCCTCAGAGAAGGTGGACCTGTTCATACTCGGAGGCTAATTTCTCAAATCAAATTCAACCATCACGTACGCATCTCTCTCTCTCTCTCTCTCTATCTCTCTCTATGTATGTATGTATATCAATCCATAGTACAGATGCAGATTTAAGCTAAATACACCGATAGTTTTCAGCTCCATCTCTTGAAAATGACAGCTTCATCCTCAACTCAGAAAATCATCAATAACTCGTCTCAAGTTGCAGTGTGAAGACCCACCCTCCATTAATGCATGCCTACTCAACTCACTCATCTGCTTCACCTTCTTTCTCACCTCACTGTCATTCTGCATCACTTGTTTTATCCCTTTCTCTATCCTCTCTGCACTTATCACCTCCGAATTCCTTACCCCGTCGAACTCTATCGTATAATCCAATGAGATCTCCACACCCAGTTCCAACTCTCGTATCAGCTCGAATGCATTCACTTGTTGCTCTGAATAAAGCGGCCACGTGGCAATCGGCACGCCATGATATATGCTCTCTAGTATTGAGTTCCACCCACAATGCGATACAAATCCTCCCACCGCTTCATGGGCCAAGATCTGGGCCTGACGGGCCCACCCAATTACTCTTCCAATCTCTGCCGTCCGCTCCGTGAATCCTTCTGGTAACACTTCTTCCACGTTGGAGTAATCACTCGGAGGTTTCATCGAACCCTTCGGCGGGGGCTTCCGCAGAGACCACACGAAGCGGACACCACTTCTTTCAAGGGCGCGTGCGATTTCTGTCACTTGATTATCGTCGTCAAAGCAACCCCGACTTCCAAAGCACAAGAACAAAACGGACGACGGAGGTTGATGATCGAGCCACCCCAAGACGTCGTCGTCTGAACCTCGGCGAGCCGAACTGTTGTCCACCCCACTTAAGATGGGTCCCACCGGATGAACGGCGATGTCACCGTTGGCGAAGGAGCGAATTGCATAGGGTTCGAGCTCCTCAAACGAATTTACTAGAATACCCTTTGCCTTCTCGTGCCCTCTTGCGTGATTGAGCAGACATGACCGCCACTCCTTATCCGACGTCAGGGCAAGAGGGAAAACACTAGCGGGAACAAGGTTCGCGAAACTCGGGATAGCGAACTCAGCGCCGAGTTCTTGAAGTTAAGCGCAGTCGTATCAACGTTCTCTCGTTCCACGAGCGTGGGACTATGAAGCATCATCCCAAGAGAAGCGGCGCCCGAGGTAAAGAAAACCATGGAAGGAACCCCGAACTCATTAGCCACGTCAATCATGGTGGTGCAGAACATGTCGACGATGAAGCCGGCAAGCGGAGGCGAGTCGGGGCCAGAGTTGAGGTTGGACACGGCGTCTCTGACGGAGGGTTTGTGGTTTTGGATGAGAGAGTCCATGGAGAGAAATGGATGAAGAGAGTGAGAATTGGCAGGGTTGGGGTGTGAAGGAAGGAGAAGGAAACGAAGACGTTTAGGGAAGGAAGCGGAGGAAGTGAGGGATTGAGCGTAGGCGTCGACGGTGGGGTCAAAAGGTGCTCTGATGATGAGGACGGTGATGGAAAGGTGGCCATTGTGGTTGATAAGAAGCTTAGCAAACTCTACGATGGACACCAGGTGACCCATTCCAGGACAGGGCACGAACAATAGCTGCGATTTCTTCATCTTTTGCGAATGCAATAACATGTCCGGATCCGGAGCTGACTGTTCGTAAATACTCCCTCCGTTTTTATTTGTAGAAACTATCACTTTTAATATAAGTAAAATTAAATTTTTTAATAGACATTTATTATAAATCCTCTAAATAATTCCTCATAATTTTATTATTCATAATTATAAAAAAAATTAATGAATGTTTGATTAATTCAATTAATAAAGGATATTATAATTTAATTTTTTTATTTTTAAAAATAATTAATATATTTAACTGCTTTTTTTTTAAATTGTGTGATATAGTTTTTTTATAAATAAAAAAAGAAATATATATATATATATATATTTTCTTGTTCATTTTACGTGGACCGTACGTAAATACTGCTACAAAATAGAGTTTTCCCATGACCACAAATTTTGATAGCCACTAATTATTATTATTATTATTATTATTTTGTGTGTGGTGGGACCAAAAAATTATTGCTTGCACTATAGTACTTATTAGTTCTTACAATGACACGATGTGGCTCGTGGCTATCTGCTGCCCACATGAACAACGGGAGCCGTTTCATTCATGTGTTCACCGCATCGAGGCACCCTGAGGATCTTGAACCCCAAACAGAGCGGACGGTCGGACCGCCAATCGAGACGCAAGCAGCTATGTTTGGCATTGCATGGACAACATAGTCGTCATTGACCCTTTTACCTCTATCTTACTTACCACGTTTCCTCTTTTTGAAATTTCATTCATTGCACATTTAAAAGTTCTTATTTAATGTCCTTTTTTCTTATTTCTTCCAATATTTTTTTTATACAACTCATTAAAATTTTAACAAGTCTTTACAAAAATCTCCCTCCCTGCACAAATTGAGTTTCATCTATTACTCCAAAGCAATCTTTTTATAAAATGATTTTCCCATATATACCTCCTAATTATTAGACTACAAAGTTCCTTCCTTTAGACTGAATAACAGTTGGGTATTTATCATTGCGTGCATGACAAAAGTAATAAATGTTAATGGAGTGAGTGACAGTACTACTGTATGACGGAATAAAATAATTATCCAAATTAATCCATACTTTTAAAATAAAAACTATCAAATTTGAATAATCTAATCTAATTTAGCGTACTTGATTTAAAAAGTTTCGTCCACTCTAGTAGGAGGAAGCCAACTCCACTTCAAGGGTGGTAGTTCGCTCCAAGCCAAAGTGATAGAAGCTTACCTAGAAGGCAATTGCAACTGAATGTTGCCGTGTGGGGCTTTGTTTCTGAGATGCAAGGATAACAAGACAACAAGACTACTTTAAAGAAGATCATAACATGTGACATGTATATTTATTAACGCAGGAAACCGAAAGACAAAACATTCAGTAGTGACAGATGTTGAAACAGAAACTTAACAAACTAATTATTAATACAATAACTTTACGTATTCCTAATAAAAACTCTAAACAGGTAGACTTGATTATGACAGATTACCACCATTAGGATATAAAAGGACATTGAAAGTGATTTTGACTAGAAATGAAAAGTCGATATATATACCCTCCATTTTTTTTTTCTACTTCCAACTCTCACAAGCCACAGATTCACTCCCAATTCAGGATATCTCGAATGAAACGTCCAACGTAGGAGTGGGAAGATCCACCCTCCATTAAAGCTCTCTTTCTTATCTCACTCATTTGCGTCACCTTCTTCCTCACCTCACTTTCCTTCTTCATCACTTCTTTTTTACCTTTCTCTATCCTCTCTGCAGTTATCAGCCCAAAGTGGTCTCATTGCCGAATCCGTTCCTGTAATCCAATAACATCTCTATAATTATTCTCAGCACTCGTGCCATTTGAAATGCGTTTGACTATTGCTCCGCATATATAAAGCGGCCACTTGGTGATGAGCACCCCATACTCTCCACTATCAAATTCCACTCACAATGAAACACAAACCCTCCTACCACTTTGGGTGCCAGGATTTAGGTTGTGGGGACCACCCCATCGCTCTTCCGATCCCCGCCGTTCGATCTAAGAATCCTTTTAGTAAGACTTCTTCTTGGTCAGAGTAATCGCTCGCCGCTCCCATCGAACCCTTGGGTGGGGGCTTCCTTATAAAGACCATATGAAGTGGATGCCACTTGCTTCAAGAGTGCGTGCGATTTCCATCACTTGATTCTCCTCCTTGGAATACCCCACACTTCTGAAGCACAAGAATAGAACTGATGAAGGAGGCTGGTCATCTAACCACTCCATGACATCTAATTCTAATACCGTCTTGTTGTCCCTTGAACTTGAGATGGGTCCCATGGGATAAACAGTGAGATCAATGTTGAAGAAAGATTGTATAGGATAGTGCTCAAGCTCCTTGAATGCATCAACTATCACGCACTTTGCTTGTGGGATAAAATTTAATGAAGTGCTTGAATCTAGAAGTCTTTTTCAACAAGTGAGATATTAAAAAAGTAAGCTCTAACAAGAGCAAGCAATTTGATATAGGCGAGCATCTGGGAATCTGTTCCAACAAGTAGTAAAAGATCAAGCTATGGAAGAATTGAGTAGTTTGATCATATGGAAGCTCTAGAAAACCTTTATAATAGATAGGGTATTGCTGGATTTGACCATTAACGAATGAAGAAACCTTGAGAGGTGTAGCTTGAAGACACCGTTTGTATGGTTCAAGAAAAATGGCGCCCCTTCATTTCTCGACATAACACCGGGGAAAACATAGGCAAGAACATGGTTTTCAAACCTCATGATAGTAAACTCGAAGCCCCAGTCCTTGAAGTTAAGTGCCGTCATATCAACATTCTCTTGCTCCTTGAACGAGTGAATACGAAGCATGAACTCAAGAAAAGCAGTGCCTGAGGTGAAAAAGACCACGACGAGAACCCTAAACTTAGTGGCAACATCTATCAAAATGGTGCAAAACATGTCGACCAAGAACCTGGCTAGCCGGGTAAGTTAGGGCCTGAGGTGAGTGTGGACAAAGCATCTCTGACATTGAGCTTTTAGCCTTCGATGAGCGAGTGCAAGAGGGAAGAAAGAATAAGAGGGTGCTAGTTGGTAGGGTTAGGGTTAACAGGATGTGGAGGAAGTAGTGAAGTGAAGCTGATTAGGGAAGGAAGAGGAAAAGGTAAGGAAGTATGTATAGGCTTCTTGTAATCCAGCAACATATCTTAAAAAGAAAATGGCCATGGAGAATAGTGCTTTTGCTTCAAGATAGTTCTTATTATCAAAAGAAAAATTAGTATAAGATTTTTCCCTGGATGCATATAGTCGACAAATTTTTTTGGAAGCCATCTCCCTGCTAAAATTTTTCTTGTTGGATTTGATGTGTATTGAGAAACTAAAGATCTGTAGATACTCCCAAGAGGTATTTGATTAAAATAGTTTTTCAAGAAATACACTGATATTTCAAGTATTATAGAGATTCAAAAAGCTCTTTCAGGATATGAACACATCAGTGATCTTGAATTTTACTGTGAAAGTCATGATTAATTTCAACATTCATTTTCTTTATGAAAAAATAATAAATTTTTCATTAAACTCCCTTTCAAAATGAATGAAGATGTTAATCCTACAAAGACATTTCATCCTGGCATGAATCCAGAAGATCTTGCATTGGTTAGAGAAGAATGTGCAACTTTGCTTAAACAAGGCCTTATTGAGCCCATAAAGTCAAATTGAGCCTATTAAACTTTTTATGTGAAAAAAAGATATGAAAAACAAAGAGAAAAAAGGGGCTATTAATTGATTATAAGCTTCTTAATACTCTCCTTCAAAATTACAAGTTTCTTTTGCCCAATATCAACACCTAGTTAGTACATCTAAAGTGGGCCAAGATATTTTTAAAGTTTGATTTCAAAATAAGATTTTGGCATTTGAAGATAGATCTTATAGATAAACAGAAGATGACCTTCTGCATTTCAAATGCCCAATACAATGGATAGTCATGTCTTTTAGACTCAACACTGTCCCATCACTTGTTTTGGGGAAGATGATGGGATTTTGCCCAGAGTAGTCTTCGCAGGTGATAAGAGATTGATCAACGAGATCCGCCCTCGTTTTCATTTTCTTAAAATAGAGATTTATAGATATATCGTAAAAAATGTGGAGATCTTTGGTGGTTTAATTTATTAATGAACTGTTTAAGAGCCTTGGCTAGTGTGTTGATAAGCTGAGAACCCTTGACACAGACGTGGAGCATCCTTACGGTGACCACTGACAGCTACCACGGTCCCACAAACACGTTGGTTTGGGTGCCTCTTTTGAAAATGCACCAAAAGGGGAAAACACTTGGATCTGGCCTCAGTGGGGTGATCGGATGAACACAAATCCAGTCCCTTTAGATCAAATCACTAAAATCAGAACCGTCTAAACTTGATATTAATTGTTCTTTTTTATATATAATTTTTTATTTTAACAGATGCATGATAAAAAAATTTTAAAAATAAATTTATTATTTAAAAGTCAGAATTTAAACAATCTCAATTAAATTTGAATGGTTTAGAACTGACGCATAGTTGGTTTCAAAGACGTCAGTGGTAGCATTGGGCCGAATGTTCTTTTTCAGTCTGAGACAGCTGGGTTAAGTCCTTGTAGGATGGGAACTTGATAATTATTACTCAAAATGGGTCCCCGGACTAGAGCAATTTGGCAATTATTAACTTGAAATCAATTACCGATATGGCGATATAGCAGTACCCCATCAAATAACAGTGCAAAGACTTTTTTCTAAGAAATCTTATCTTCTTATAATAGCCAAATGACAATTAAATTAGTTGTTCAGCTGGTAAGTTATACAACTCCTTGATCCAAGGTTCAACTTTTATAAGTCGCGATTAACTCTCTCATGATTCACAAATAATTGACGATAATACCTTGTAAAAAAAAATTAAAAAAGATTAAAAGGAACAATAACAATATCATTCCTAACTCAGTAAATCATGGATAAAGCGTCCTAAAGAGGAGAAGGATGATCCGCCCTCCATTAAAGCCCTCCTACTCAACTCACTCATCTGCTTCACCTTCTTCCTCGTCTCACTCTCTTTCTCCATCACTTCTTTTATCCCTCTCGCAATTGTCTCTGCACTTATCACCCCCGATTTGCCTACGTTCCCGAACTCGCTCCTATAATCCAATGAGATCTCTAGGCTCATTTTCAGCTCTCGCACCAGTTGGAACGCGTTCACTTGCTGCTCCGCATGAAGGGGCCACGTGGCAATTGGCACGCCGTAATATATACTTTCCAGTATTGAATTCCACCCGCAGTGTGACACAAACCCTCCCACAGCCTCGTGGGCTAGAATTTGGGCCTGTGGAGCCCAACCCATCACTCTCCCAAGCTTAGCCGTCCTCAGCAAGAATCCTTCTGGTAATATTTCTTCCACATTCGAGTAATCACTCGGCGCTTCCATCCAACCCTTAGGTGGGGGCTTCCTTAAAGACCACACGAAGTGGACACTACTTGCTTCAAGAGCGCGTGCCATTTCTGTCACTTGATTTTGGTCCAAGTAACCCCGACTTCCGAAGCATAGGAATATCACTGAAGAAGGGGCTTGATCATCAAGCCACCGGATGACACCTGATTCTTGTGCGACCGTCTGGTTGTCTCCTATACTTAAGATAGGTCCTATGGGATAAACGGTAAGATCACTGCTGGAAAATGACTGGATCGCATGGGATTCTAGCTCGTCAAATGTATTTACTATAATGCGCTTTGTTTTCTTTATCCAACTCGCTAGATTCAACACGAATGGAGCCCAGTCCTTGTCCAGCCAAGGACCAGGGAAAACACTAGCAGGAACGTGGTTAGCGAAACTCGGGATGGCAAACCCAGTGGCCGAGTCGTTGAAGTCAAGCGCAGTCGTGTCAACGTTCTCTCGCTCCCAGAGCGTGTGGACGTGAAGCTTGAACCCAAGAAAAGCAGCGCTTGAGGTAAAGAATATGATGGCTGGAACCCTGAAATCGGCGGCCACGTCAATCATGGCGGCGCAGAACATGTCCAAAACGAACCCGGAGAGCTGGGGCGAGCCGGGGTCCGAGACGAGTTTGGACACCGCGTTTCTGACACTGAGTTTCTGGTTTTCGATAAGAGATTCCAAAAAGGTAGTTGGATGCAGAGAGTGAGAGTTGGCATGGTCGCGGTGGGGGTGTGGAGGAAGAAGAACGAAGTGAAGACGTTGTGGCAAGGAAAGAGAGGAAGTGAGGGAGTGGGTGTAGGCGTCGAAGGTGGGATCAGACGGTGCTTTGGTGATAAGGACGGTGACCGAAAGTTGGTCATGGCGGTTGATGAGAAGCTTAGCGAGCTCGACGGCGGACACAAGGTGACCCATGCCAGAAGCAGGAACGAAAACTAGCTGCGATTTCTTCATCCCAGAGAGTAATGAAACGATATCTCCTGACGAGATTGTAATCAGAGCAATCTTGCTATGATAGATGATAGAGTTAAATCGTGGTTTGACTTGGCATTTTTTGTGACGCTTCATTGAATCAAATTTGTGGATGTGGTGCAGTGGTGGTCTCTGGTTTGGATAATGGAAGTACGTAAATGATAACTGTATAAGTCACTTCAGGACCACAATTTGGTTTTTTTTTTTTTTTAACCTTTTTTCTCTTTAGGTATACGATGACTATAATATTTATCAAAATATAGTACAAAGACTTTTGCTCTTCGGTAATTTTACGGGGGGATGACTATAGGGGCCAAATTAGCAAATTTATATTAATAAAGAATAGTTAAGAAAAAGATTACAAATGCTACTTAAAAATAAATATGAAAAAGACTGCTTACATGAAAATCATCAGAATCAGAACTTTTTCAAAAACTTCCAACGTGGTTTCTTTCAGGCTCTTCAATTTGTATATGAGCAAAGAACATTTTTGTTAAGTGGCGTTTCTTAGATTGTCACAATAAAAAGGTCTTTAATCAACATTTTAAAATTTTGAGATGTTCAATCATTATCAATATTTGGTCATGTCGCGTCTTCCTTAAAATTTATGTCCGTGTCCTCACAATAGTTTCCCTTTTTCTTTTTGCGTCACTGTTCACCTGCAATAGTCAAGTTCAGCGTCGTATAAAGAAATTTCAGGGTGTAAGATAAAATTATAAAATCATTCATAGTAATATCATTTGTTAAATTTTTTAAATTACAGAGTCATTAATAAAAAAATTCAAATAATGATAAATGATAGGGTCTGAGTAGAATGAACTAATTCCTTCCAATAAGGTCAAGCTTTTGAGTTTTGTAAAAAAAACGAGGGATATATATTTTTAATTGCCTGACAATGCTAACTTTTGATGTGGTAGTGTTATAAGTTCGATGATCACGTAACAAATTTATTAATAAAACGGATGTCAGGAGACGTTGCGGGCATGTATTCATAACCGTACGATAAAATTCACCGATGGAAGATTTCATCACGAGGTTGTTGCTAAAAGTAACGCATATTGTAAAAGCATGAGAATGAAAAGTTTGGCAACAAAAATGAAATGAAATTTGACGGGCAAGAATGAGGGGAAAATAAACGATAAAACAAAAATCCCCAACAACGTACCTACACTTTTAAAAAATATAAAATATTTTTAATCAAATTTTACGCTTAATAAGATAATTATTTATTTTGAAATTAATCTTATTTTTTTATATTTACTTTCATTTTAAAATAAATATAAAGTAATTTATGACACTTTAAAAAACTGATTACATCTTGAAAATTAAAAATATTTTATATTTTTAAATATTTAACCCTTTAAAAATGTTTTTAACGGAGGCAAAAAGTGTTAGTAAAATAAATTGCTTTATACCATAGGCAAGAAATCCAAGAACAATTGGTTCGCGTCATCTTAGCCATAAGATGAAGGGGAATATCCGATTATATACGAAATTACGAAGAGGGCCTTTACACAAGGATAGGGCTTCTATTTATTTCCGTTTTCCCAGCCACTTGTTTCAGCCCTGTTGGACTCTTTTGGTCGTTATGAAAGAAATGAATTGATCCCGAATCCCGATATTAAACATCCCTTTCGAGTTTTGACCTGCCAGTCTATGAAAGTATGCGCTTATTTTCTTAAATTACGATTACTACTTGTAGTTTTATATGCCTCCGTCGGTTCTAGGACTCGATCGTTACGATCAGAACGATAAACCGATCCGGTTTTTATTAGAGGGGCCAAATCAGAAATCCAAACCACGCCAAACAAATCAACGCATGAGTAGTGTAGCGATTTGTTTTTGTGTACGTGAATGATAGAGTGTTGATCCGATGACCCCAAGATCGTCGCCTATATATCTTCGTGAAGAAAATTAAAATCAGGCTAAAAGGCGTATTTTGTTAAAAAGATAATAAAAATAAGACGCGTGAAAGTGCAAAGTGGACATTCACAGGCAAAATTTTAATTATGATATGATTATTAAAAATATAAAAACATTTAATGCATGAAAAGTCACATAAAACCTACAAAACTACATGTAAAGTATACCCAGGCCACTATAAGACTCACGAAAGTAGATGATGAAGGTGGACAGGAAATCATTAAACTCCACTTTGCAGAAGCTTCCCACCCACTTGTTCATGGTCCATCATGAAAGTTGAAGTTCCATATATGGCTTTTTCAGATGTGTCATCACATAAACAATGAAGAAAATGAGAACATGCAAACATGAACAAAAAAAGAACTGATCAGTAAAGCGTCTGAAGAGTTCACACAAATGAAAGACTTTAATCCAATTCCATCACCTTTCATTCTTCATTGACGACAAAAGGCAAGTAAAATAACCGATCGACAAACATAAGCAATTGAGTGCCAGTTGATTGAGGGATCATTTCAGTTCCAATGAAGTGAGCAAATGACTTAAAATTGCTAATTGTGTGCTTTCCTACTACTAATGTTAAAAGCAAAACTGATAGTTTGAAATAAAAACTTCACTCCTAACTCAGTAAATCATGAATAAAGCGTCCTAAATAAGAGAAGGATGACCCACCCTCCATTAAAGCCTTCCTGCTCAACTCACTCATCTCCTTCACCTTCTTCCTCACCTCACCATCTTTCTCCATCACTTCTTTCATTCCCTTCTCTATTTTCTCTACACCTATCACTCTGCCCAACTCTATCCTATAATCCAATGAGATCTCCACACCCAGTTTCAACTCACGAACCAGCAGGAACGCGTTCATTTGCTGCTCAGCTGCAAGTGGCCATGTGGCAATGGGCACCCCGTAATATATACTTTCCAGTATCGAATTCCACCCGCAATGAGATACAAACCCTCCCACCGCTTTGTGGGCCAAGATTTGGGCCTGCGGGGCCCACCCTGTCACTCTCCCAATCTCAGCCGTCCGTGCTATGAATCCTTCCGGTAATACTTCTTCCGGGTTGGAGTAATCACCTGGCGCTTTCATCGAGCCCTTCGGTGGTGGCTTCCGTAGAGACCACAGAAAGTGGACGCCGCTTCTTTCAAGAGCGCGTGCGATTTCTCTCACTTGATTCTCCTGGAAATAACCCCTACTTCCGAAGCACAAGAATAGGACCGACGAAGGAGGTTGATCGTCAAGCCACTGCATAACGTGTGATCCCTGTGTCACCGTCTTGTTCTCCCCTACACTCAATATGGGTCCGACGGGATAAACAGTGAGATCACTGTTGGAGAATGACTGAACCGCATGGGATTCCAGCTCCTCGAATGTATTGACTATTATGCCCTTTGCTTTCTTCATCCTGCTCGCATGATTGAAGAAAAATAGCTTCCACTGTTTGTCCAACGTAATGCCAGGGAAAACACCGACGGGAACTTGGTTCTCAAAACTCGGGATAGTAAACTCAGTGTCCGAGTTTTCTAAGTTAAACGCGGTCGCATCTTCGTTCTCTCGCTCTTGAAGCGTGTGCATATGAAGCTTGAACCCTAGAAAAGCAGAGCCCGAGGTAAAGAATACCATGGCGGGAACCCCGAACTCGTTAGCCACGTCAATCATGCTGGTGCAGAACATGTCCAAGACGAACCCGGCAAGCCCAGGCGAGTCCGGGCCCGAGTTGAGATTGGTCACGGCGGCTCTGACGTTGGGTTTCTGGTTTTCGATGAGAGAGTCCATGAAGGCAGATGGATGAAGAGAGTGAGAGTTGGCAGGGTCGGGGTGTGGAGGAAGGAAAATGAAATGAAGACGTTTTGGGAAGGAAATAGAGGAAGTGAGGGAGCGGGTGTAGGCGTCGACGGTGGGGTCAGCCGTAGGTCTGATGATGAGGACGGTGATGGAAAGGCGGTCATGGCGGTTGATGAGAATCTTAACGAACTCGACTGTGGCCACAAGGTGACCCATACCAGGACAGGGCACGAACACTAGCTGCGACTTCTTCATCTTGGCGGGTGTAGGGTCTAGTTTCCATGCTCATCCCAAGGATGTTGGGATGAGCAGGGAGGCCAATTCCGTATATGTATATACAAAAAATATAACTCCCATGGAGATCAATATAACCGGATTGCAAATAAAAGCGAGATAGGTGGAAGTTCAAACGAGAATTGAGATACTAAGAGATTGAGAGCATCACGACAATACAATATTATATTTATATTTATATATACACACCCACGCGCGCAGAAAACGGTGTACGCCAACAGTAGAATTTGGCTGCAGCTGTATATCCTTAACAACAAATCCTACATTAAGCGAATATACGTGCAGTAACGGAGCGGTTTGTCTCGGCATAAGGGTGAAGTTGGGGGCAGATCTGTGGGGAGCTGGACGGTGCGAAGAAGATATATAACGGTAGAGTTTTTGTGATGAGTGCATAACTACTTTCTCCAGCGATATATGACACTTTTTAAAAGTATTTTTTAATTTAAAATATAAAATATTTTATAATAATTAAATTATTTTTTTAATTTTATCCTTTCTTAATTAGTGTAAAAGTATTTAATATAATTATCTTATTATTTAAAGTTAAGGATAAAAATAAAAGTGCATCTCATTTTTTTATAATATTAAAAAAAATTAATTTTTTTAATATATATAAAAACGGTTGAAAATATTCTATAATAAAGATTAGAGAGAGTATTATTTATGCATAACAAAATAGCTATAAATGCTCAAAATTAATTTGTCGCATAATGAAGTGATGCATGGAACCTGTTTGCCAAGATACTCAAAGTAATGGGCATTCAAATCTCCAATCACTTATTTAAATGACAAGAGTTTTTATTATTTGCACTAACTTTAGTTAGTTAATAAGTTCATTCAAGTTTTTAATATAATTTTATTTTTATATTTTTAATAAATTATTATTTTAATAGATTCAGAATTTAAAATAAAAATAATGTTATATGTATAACTATCATTTTATTAAAAAAATTTATTAGTTAAAAATTTTAGATTTGAACTATTGAAGTTTTGGATGACAAAAATCTCACCACAATGAAAGCACCAAAACTCATAGAGCCTGTTTGCTAGAAATGAATTAGGGTGAGGGAAGTGATGGTGAAAGTGAAATTAATATTTTTGTTTGTTTTGTATTACGAAACTCGATTCCCTCTAAAACCCAATTTCACCAAAATTGATGAGCTGATGATTGGTGAGCTGAACCATGACGTGGCGATACCCAATGACGGTCGCACGGATTTGGCTGTTTTGCGTAGAAGCACCCGTCCAAGAACACTCACGTGGAAGCTACGAGAGGGGCAAGAGGGATAAAATGCATGTGCATGCAATAAGTGGAAAAACAGTGTGTGTAATTGTAATTGGTCTCTCTCTCCTTTCTGTTATTTCTCCTCCTTTCTCTGGTAATTCTGTTCTGTTATCGTTTCCTTTTCTGAACCATATTTCTGCTGTATTTTTTTCTGATGAACTCTGCAATGCAATTTACTGATTAATACCAGAAGAATTTCCCATATTTTGCGGTATTCATTTTATTTCCTGAGATAAGGTGTGACAATGGCGTATGAATTTGTTTGCTAGTCTTCATGTTAATAAAGCTTTGCCTTGTGATTCTTGTATCAAGGCCAAGCAAACTAGACTCCCTTTTCATGAAAGTTCAATAAAGACTGTTGATTGTTTTGAGCTAATTCAATGTGATGTGTGGGGTGCTAACCAAGGTGAGTCATTTAGTGGAGCCCATTATTTTCTCATCATAGTTGATGATTTTAGTCGTGGTGTTTGGGTCTATTTAATGAGACAAAAATCTAAGGTTGCCACTCATTTGATAAATTTCTTCAATTTAGTAGGAACCCAATTTAATTAGAAAATAAAGAGGGTCCGTACTGACAATGGCTTGGAATTTCAATCTAGACAACTTATGGAACAATGTGCCTTCAAAGGAATTGTTATTGAGAAATCATGCCCATACACCCCGCAACAAAATGGGGTTGTGGAACGCAAACATAGATACATTCTTGAGACTGCAAGAGCACTCTGATTTCATGCTCGTTTACCACTTGAGTTCTGGGGAGAATGTGTTTTGAATGCTATATATCTCAAAAATAGGTTGCCCTCTCAAGACATAAATAATAAAACGCCAAATGAATTATTGATGGGGCATGCTCCTACATATAATCATCTTCGCATTTTTGGTTGCCTTGTGTACGCTCACAACACTAATGGGAGGAGTAAGTTTGATGAAAGGGGGAGGATCTGAGTTTTATTGGCTATCCACATGGAACAAAAGGATATCGTTTATATGATCTTGAGACTGGTCAAATATTTGTCCCCCGTGATGTCAAATTTTTTGAGGATGAATTTCCTTTCATTTACACCAATCCCATCCCCACAGCACCACATCCTATGCATGACAAATTGCCACCTGTTGTCGCCGACGATGATGTGCTTAGGGAGGCAACGATAAGGACGTTGGAGAGGTAACGGTGGCGATACATGGTGGTGAGACATAGCGATATTAGTTGACAGAGAGCTTAGGGTTCGTTTTTTATTTTTGCCCTTGATTTCTAGTATGTGATTTTTGATTTTGACATCGGCATTTTTATTGGAGACCTCAACATCATACGATATCGATTCCTGGTCTAGATTTTGAGTTTGATTTTGTTTCTGATCTTTGATTTTGTTTTTGATTTTGAAATCAAACATCGTTTCTAGTATGGTGGTGGAGATGTTGAAATTGTGAATTTTTGGTGGTGGACAATGGCTTTTCACAAGTGGTCTGAGTGGCAAGACGATGACAGTGGACCTGATATGTTTGGTGGAGAGAAGAATGATGAGAAGACCAGGTGCCACTAAAATTATTTAATCTCTCAAGTTTTAACTTAGTTGTAATTGAGTCTGTAAAATTTAATTCAATGCAACTGATTCCTTTAAGTTTTTACTATTTAAATTTTGGGGACTAATTGATAAATCTTTCCCCCACAGAGGGTAAGGCCAAGTTGTGGGTGCAGGGAGAGAATTTTCATGGTTGTCCATATAAGAATTTCTTGTGCAGGGCCTAACTGGCTGATAACATTATTAGAATCAGACCAGACCAGTTGTTCGACCGGTTTACCAAGAAACTGGCCAAGTAGTTCGTCTGAAAGTGAGGTATAACCAGGAAGAGAGGGAATCCCCTGTGAACTGTATGAACCGGATGTGAATTGGGAAGAACCAACAGTTTAGATAGTTCAAGTGGTTCCCTCTCTCTGTTTTTTTTTCCCCCAATTTCACAGTACAATCTCGATTGTGTGTGTGTGTTTTTTTTTTTTTTTTAAAAAAAAAATGACAGAACGCTGGGAGAAGAACAAAATGGCAAAAACACACACTGCCTCACATTCGCAAATCGCACCCTAAACCTAAACCTCTCTTGCAATTGAGCTTAAGCCTTCATCATCGTCTCCCATCATCTTCCTCATTGCACTCGTCATAGATCTGTTGTTCCTCTACTTGTGATGTTCCTCTCTAACTGTCATCTTCCTCATCAAAGGTCCGCCGGTGCTTTGTTTGCGTTTGTGACTCTGTTCATTGTTACTGTTTTCCTCTTTGATTCCTTCATCTCACGGCTCTATCATCCTCAGTCCGTGGCCTTCTTGGCTTTTCTTTCTCTTTCCATTCATCTTTGATCGCAGCACCCTTCATACTTAATACTTCATGGTCGTTAAAAAATATTTCATTATCCAGTGGTTTTGGATGCGTGCTATTTTGTAAGTTTTGATTTTGATTATTACTTTATTATTAACTTTTTCCTTGAGTTTATTAGTTTAACAACTAAAATTTTTAATATATAATATTTAAAATATATTAATTTAATTACAAACAATTTAACCTTGGTCCTACCCTTAAATGGTGAACTAGTGTCTTAGTGGATTCTATTCTAATAACATTGCTGCTCCTTGAGCTATCAGCTTTTATATTTAAAAAAAAATTAAATTACACGATTTGGTTCTAGTCAGATCGAGTTATGTATTTCATGGATAAAAAAATGTGCATATGGATTTGGCAAAAATTGAGATATGAATTTATGATATTTTGGTAAATTATCTTCAAATCATAGTAGTCTGTAAATATTCTTGTATAGCCTTGTGGTAAAATTGCCAAAATGAAGCGAAGAAGGGAGACGGGTAGAAACTAACTATACTAAGAAAGCTGGTCTCCCACTCTTATCACTGAGTTATTCCGTGCTTTCATGGGTTTGAATGAATGATGATGGAATGAAATATTAATCAGAATGATATTATTTGCTTTGTTATTAAAATATTAGAATAGAATTCATTGTATCTGTTATAAAAATAGAAAATGAAACGACACGTTTAATTTGCTTATGTGCAATTTTTTTCCCCAGAGGTATGGCCTATCCATGAAATCCTATTATGATATCTCTGAAAATGTTGGCACTGAAGTTCAAAAAAGATAAGCAAACACTCTTAATCCTCCAATAGAATTCATGTTCCCATTCCTTGGTGGACAGAAATGGAGCCAAAGGCACTTGAAAGTTTAACCTTTGTACTCTTTTTATGATTAATATAATTACATAATTTTTAAGCAAAAGGAATAAGGCTAAGCTTCATTGATAATAGAAACTATCTCCCTCAAGATGCCTTTAAGTTACGAGAGCCTTTACAACTCATGTTAATTTTAATTGGTTAGTTTCACTTCTACATTAAAGAAGTTCATTCTTTGGTTGATCAAGCATTGATATGGGCCCAGGTTGCAATTTATGATTGAATCTCCCAGTTTCGGCCTTTTAGGCAAAATCTCCTATTGTAGAGTGTTCTTGGGCTTATGTTCACTTGAATTGACATTATCTTTTATTTGCATACTATACTCTGTGCGTGCGTGTAAATCATTTCTTTGGAGAAATTTATGATAATTTTACAAGTTGCTTTACATGAGGAATAGACCATTAATTACCTTATTTCAATTTTATCCTCCTGCAGCTTCCAATGAGAGATGAGTATTTTAAATGTTGATGTATTTAATAAAAGTAAAATATAAAAAATTATTTTCAAACAATATCAGCAATTTATCTACCCTTTATTGATTTTGATGAAGTAGTTACAATTTTCAAGTGATTTATGTATAAGACGGCACTGCTTATTTTGTTAAACTTCAAAGTAAAGGCACCTTCGTCTTCAGCTAAAGACATAGGCCATTCTTTAACAGTTTGACACTTTGACTAGAAGTTTAAAGGGGGAAAAAGTATTATTTTCTCCTCTTTCTGATATTAGTCATCATTTTCGCCCATTCCATTTCTTCTCTCTCTGTTTTTTTAATACAGATTGATTGATAATCAAAATTACGGGGTTAAATTCTTGCCCGGCTGAATTATCTTGAATCAAATTAATGAAATTCCGAAATTATTTTCTTAAGGAGAAAAATCTAACATACATTAGTTAGTTTAGATCTTACCAAAATAGTCTATAATGGCATTTGACGAAAACAACTTTACAGTAATGAAAAATTGCTACGCGAACACTAACTATTTCGAGATAAAACTAAAATTTCAAAGTGGCAATCATTTTAAAATAAGTAATAGAAAAGAAACACTAATAATACAGGACGACGACGACCAGGAAGCTAGAGCATTTAACGAAGTAAATTCAAGCAAACACCAATGATGCAGTTAACGTCCTCTCACCTCGTGGTATATGAATTACAAAGTGTTACACAAGTCTTCTTATGCTGGTTCTTCATCAATCTTGATAGCTTCACATCCTATCATTCAGTATATCCTCAATGAAACGGCCCAGATAAGCGTAGGAAGATCCACCTTCCTTCAGCGCCTTCCGACTCAACTCACTCATCTGTTTCACCTTCTTCCTCCTCTCACTTTCTCTCTCCATCACTTCCTCTATCCCTTTCTCTATCCTCTCTGCACTTATTACCCCCGGCTCGCTTTCTCTCCTGAAAGCCATTCTGTAATCCAATGATATTTCTACGGCCATCTTCAACTCGCGCACTAATTCAAACGCGTTGGTTTGTTGTTCTGCGAATAGCGGCCACGTGGCAATGGGCACTCCGTAATATACGCTTTCCAGAGTAGAGTTCCATCCGCAGTGGGACACGAACCCTCCCACCGCTTTATGGGCCAGCACTTGGGCCTGGGGAGCCCATCCAATGACTTTCCCAATCTGGGCAGTCCGATCTAAGAACCCTTCTGGTAACACCTCTGCCGGGTCAGAGTAATCAGCAATGTTCTTTGAACCCTCCGGTGGGGGCTTACGCAAGGACCACAAGAAGCGGACCCCACTGTTCTCTAGAGCGCGCGCTGTTTCTCTCACTTGATCCTCACCGAAACAACCCCTGCTCCCGAAGCAGAGGAATAAAACCGACGACTCGGGCTGATTGTCGAGCCACTCGATGACATCTGATCTTTGTTGAGCCTTTTCGTCGTCCATAGCGCTTAAGATGGGCCCCACAGGATAAATCCTGGTATCTCCTTGAGCTAAGGAGCGAACAGCGTGCGATTCAAGCTCCTCGAACGTGTTTACAATTATACCCTTCGCTTTCCGAAGGCCCTTGACGTAATTGTCCACAAATTCCTCCCACTGCTTCTCTAGGAGCACCGAGGGCAAAACATTAGCGGGCACGGGGTTCTCAAAACTCGGGATGGCTAACTCAGTGCCCGAGTCCTTGAAGTCAGGCACCGTCATGTCGAGAACACCCTGTTCCCCGAGCTGGTGAAGATGGAGCATAAGGCCGAGAAATGCGGCGCCGGAGGTGTAGAAGACGACGGTGGGAACGGCGAGCTCGTTGGCGACGTCGATCATGGCTGTGCAGAACATGTCGACGACGAAGGCGGCGAGTCGGGGGGAGTCAGGGTCGGATTGGGACTGTTGAACGAGGTCGGACACGGCCTGCTTGATAAGGGGGATGTTGTTCTGGATGAGGTCGTGTAAATAGGGAGCCGACTCGTCGGTTGGGAGATGAACGAAGTGGAGGCGTTCGGGGAAGTTAGGGGAGGCAGTGAGAGAGTCAGTGTAGGCATCGACGCTGGTGGAGCCTGGTGACTTGAGGACGAAGACGGTGATGGAAAGGCGGTGGTCGTGGTTGATAAGAAGCTTGGCGAACTCGACGGCTGACACAAGGTGACCCATGCCGGGAGCAGGCACGAACACTAGCCGTGATTTCTTCATCGTGGATTGGGGGTTCAAGCACAGATGCCTGCCTGGCTGACGAATGGTGAATCTGCTTTTCTTTCGGTTAAGCCAAGGAGATGCTTCTAAGCTCTATCTTGATTCTAGAGAGCTCACACTTCTCAAGCTTGTGTCCCCTTGATCTCTATTGGATTATTTTATCTAAAAAAAATGTTAAATTAATATTTTGAAATAATAAATATAAATAAATAAATAGCCCACAGGAACAGACAGACCAGAGTCACTAGACTCAGGAAGCAAAGGGACACACGGCTTTCCAGTGAATTCTGGGCCGCTCAATGATTTCATTTCAATTTGCCTCGGTTGGTGTGGGTATTTCATATTGTCGTCAAAAAGTAAAACAGTAGGAGACTCTTTGAAACGATAGGGAGGCAATTTGGCAACTTGGATCTAAATAACCACTCGACTTTGGTGTATATATAAATTACAGGGTTAGGGTGTAAAAATGTTCTCGATATTTTTACCCGGCACACGTTATATTTTAAAATATTTTTCAGCTTAATTTTACCTTTAACATTTTTTTATTTAGATATAATGTTGCTTTCCTAACTGCATTGACCATTACTCCCTTCGTTTAATAATATGAAATATTTTTAATTAAATTTCATTCTTAATAAAATGATTATTATTTTTAAATTAATTTTATTTTTTATATTTATTTTTATTTAATAAAATATTTTATTATAAAACAAATGTAAAGTGATTTATTTAATAGAGACACTTTTAAAAAAAGATAATAATTACACCTTAAAAAAATAAAAATGTTTTACATTTTTTAACATTTAACCTTTTAAAAAATATCTTATATTTTTAAACAGAAGGAATAGCTTTTAAATCTTGACCGTTATCTTCCATCTAGATCGCCAGCTCGTCATCCATATAGGTATTTGTAATCTACATTGTCCATTTAACTTTTAATCCTATCCTCAATCTTTTAACTAGATATTATAAGGTTAAATCATTTAACCAAAGTTTAACCCTTCTCTCTTCTCGAGCTTAATCCACGTAGATAGTTGGACTCATTTGTTTGGTTTGAACACTTGAGAGGCTACAGATGAGGCTTGAGGAGAGAAAAGGGTTAAAATCTAGCTAAATGAGTTAATCATATCTAGTTAAAAGATCGAGGATAGGGTTAAAAGCTTAATGGACAATACAGATTACACATACTCCACGTGGATGATGAAATGGCCATCCAGATTAAGGGTGAGCAAACAACTCATGACTTGATAAACCTACCGATACCCAATCAAAATGGGCTGATTAAAACTCGCCCATTAAGAGAAAAAAACAAGTAGGTTGAATTTATGGGCTAGCTTGTGATTATTGTAAATAGGCGAGACGGGCTACATTTCATCCGCAACAATTGTTGGAAGCTTATCCGAAAGAGTGTGTAGACATTTTTTGACTTAGCATGTTGAAAATTGAAAGGGAGTAGCAGGGAAAAAGAAACTGAGATGGAAAGGGGGATGGTTGCGCAGTGGTATAAAGTTAAAATGCAAAATATTGTATAATTATTAAATTATTAAATGGGGAGTAAAATTCAGTAAATATACATAGTGGGAAGGACTAAGTCTACGTCTGTCTTGCAATCTTAGTTATTGAGCCTTGTGCTCGTGCTCACTTGAAAAGACAAAAAGCAACTACACACAATTCTATTTTTTATTTTATTTTATTCTTGCAATCAAATGAAGTAATTGTAATTTGCGGGTCTTCGACATTAGAGCTGTTTTCTTACTAAAAATAAAAAACTAAATAAATATCCTATTTTCAGATATTTATTTGCTATTTTTAGTTTTTAAATAAAATTTTACTTTTTTATTAGTTTATATTAATATTTATATTATTATTTAATTATTTTGTTACTTGTCCAATCAATTGAATTGTAAGAATTGTGACTTGTTAATTTTTTTGATTTGATGTTTGATCTGATTTTTAAAATATTATAAAAAATGATAATAATATGAAATGAAACAATTGAATTTACAAATGATAACATACATTTGATATTAGTTAGACGATTTTTTTTGAAAAGCAAATTTTTAATCAAATATTAGTAAGAAGTAGAAAAAATGATGGAAAAATTTCCTGAAATATACAGCTAATAGCAAGATATTGTGAAATGTCATAATTTTTTTTTAAATTTTTGATGACTTTTCTGACATTAATAATTTTTGATAAAATAATTAAAATAATATCATAATTCTTCTCAAATTTATACACATTAAGTCGTTCTATTCTATTTATTGTCATAAAAAGTAATTGTTATTTAAATTAAAATAATCACTTATACTATTTCTTTAGGATTAGAGTGGTTACTTTTTTAATTTAAACTTAAAGTATTTTAATTATTTCACCAAAAAATTATCAATATCGGAAAGATTATCAGGGAATTGAAAGAAAAATTATAGCATTTTACAAAATTTTATTATTATTTACATATTTTAAGAAATTTTTATGTCATTACCCCTTTTAAATGAACGTATCTGATTGAAGAGCTGGACGGCTTTTTGGCCGACAAATATAAAATATTGCAATTTGCAACACTATTTGCAAGTGCCATTGTAAAGTTACACAATTGATATAAAATATAAAACTTTTAATAAATTATGCTCTAATATTTATAAACTGTAGGGGGTACGGACTACTTTTTTTTTTTAAAAAAAATATAATATTAAAAATCTTGGATAATGGAACTTTTAATATTTCAAAATTGTTTCATTCATCAATTTGGTCCTCCAAATTTAATTTTTATCAACTTAGTAAGTCTTTCACATTTTTCAAAATTTTCACATCAGTCTTTTAAATTTTGAAACAAAAATTAACTTTTAAATTAATGTAATATGTAAAATATGTCAATGACTTAACATGTATATATAGTTAAATGAAAATAAATTAACATTTAAATCAATTTAATTTTTATCAATATGTCCTTTACACAACATTTTTGTCAATATTTGTTTTTTTAAATGTACTGAAAATTAGATCAATTATTAAACAGGTCAAAGAACTAATTTAATAATTAATGGTCATAGTTAAACTATAATCAAACTAATTATAAATAAAGTATTTCATTAAACTGGTCAAGATTAATTTAACATTTTACCTGTTTAACCAGATCGGTCAACTTGGATTTACATATTATGCATATATTTTTAAAATTATGAGAATCAAATTGATAATCGAGACAAAATATATGGATCAAAATAATAAAAAATAAATTTAAAAGACTAATAGCCTATTTGGATTGACAATATAATTAATTTTTGGGCTAAATAGTTACCTAAATAGCCAAAAAATTTGATAATTAATTATTGAGCTAGAATCACGTTTTGAAATAAGTTTTAAAAGGTTACTTATAGATTTAATTTTACTATTAAATAATGTATTTTGCTTATAGATTCAATATTCTTTATGATAATTTACACAGCTAAAATTAATTTTAATATCCAAACAAATTGTATTATAATATAATTAATTATAATTAAATTAATTATATTAATTAATTATTTTTACAATTAATTATATCTAATTAAAATTTAAACTACCCTAAAGTGATTACAAAATCAAATTTAAAGAATTAAAAGTTTATTTTAAAAAAATCTTTCAATTTTCGTACCCCTGTGCCGTCAATAGCATCGCAAGCCCAAAACTCACTGTATCCACAAGATCAAGAGATTGATTAGTTGAACACGGCCACTCGTGTTTTGTTTTGTTTTAATAAAGTCCGCGTTATAAAATTCAATGCTCACGTGTCACGACTTTGCAATATGTCGGGTATTTCTCGGCTGATATATACCAAACTCATAACAAAGGAATGTTCCAGCATAGTCATATCACATCGGTCTAGCGTTTTCATTTGGATATAATAATTTAAAATTAAATTCCTTTTTTGTGAAAATTTAAAATTAAATTCTAATTTTAAAAAATCTAATCGAGAATTTATTTTTCATAATTTATTATTAATTCTAATTATTATTGATATTGATGTAACTTAGAATGTAGCTCAAAATTTGACCGGATCGTTAATCATATTTAGCCAGCAAACTCATAACAAAAGAATCACATATACGGGGCTAATAGAAACTCTGCAGGCAAGAAATACTTAAGTAAAGTAGGTATATCACGTTATTTATAATCTGTTCAATAAAAATATAATATTTAAATGACATTAAATATAAATTAATTTTGATATTAATAATAGTAAAAAGAAAAAATGAAAGAAATCCAATGGACATTTTGTGATAAAAATAAAATTAATTAAAAAATGTTACATAATATTTTATTTAGATTGTTTTAAAAATTTTAATTGGACAAACTATAAATAATATAGTGCATCCAGTCTATCTAAGTATTTTTTCTCTTCAAGCTGCCTGAGTATTCAGGTTGAATTTGGTTTAACTTAGAAATATTTCAAAAAATAATAAAAATGATTTTATTGATTAAAAAATAATTATAATTAATTGAAATATATTTTTATACTAGGATTAAAAGTAATAATTGTTTAAATTATACTCCCTCCATTGAAAAATGTAACGTATTATTTAAGGAGTTGGATGTTAAAAAATATAAAGCATTTTTAGTTTTTTAAAATATAATCATTGTTTTTTTTTAAAGTATCTCTATTAATGAATGACTTTATATTTATTATAAAGCATTTAATAAGGGTAAATATGAAAAGATAGAGTTAGTTTAAAAGTCAGTAACTATTTTATTGAGAGGTGAGATTTAATTAAAAATGCCTTACGTTTTTTAATGAAAGGAGTATATACTTAACAATTATCCATTATTTGGTTATCTTCATTATTCTATCAACAGTGAAGATAACCAAATATGTAAGGAAGCTCCACAATCTTGATGCTGGCATTTTCCTCCTCTCGATTTCTTAAAGGTAAATTGTGATGGAGCTTTTAATCCCAAAAATAACTTTATTGCAATTAGGATAATTTGTAGAGATGATTTTAGAGGCTTTAAATGGTCTTTTGCGGAGAAAATAAAATCTATCTCAACTTTTATGACTGAGGCAATGGCACTTCGAAAGGCACTAACGTTGGAATTGATCTTGGCAATAGCAAGATAATTTTTGAAAGTGACTACTCCTCACTAGTCTCTTACTTGCAATCTGGTCGCTCTGATACGTGTGAATGAATGGGTGAAGGTGTGGTTTTTGATACGTTGGACCTTCCAAGATCCTTGGTGAGTTCATCGTCATTTTCACACGTCATGAAGGCAACAAGGTAGTGGATCATTTAGCTCTTGGGGCTTGTAAGTATAACATCCTCAAAACTTAAACATGACCAACAAAGTTTGATTAGAGTAATTAAGTTTATTAATGAAATGTGTGGCTCAAGAGGTCTAACTGGCTTGTTTGGTTGTAATTTTAACTTTAAATGCGAGTTCGAAATGAAGTTGGGTTACTTAGATGTTAAAGAGCGAGAAAATTTGAAGGATGAGATTTTGTGTCACATGTGTGGCTTGTGGATGATCTGTCATGATACATATATGCCAATATGCTTGGGCAAGGCTTTTCTGTGTCATGCACTATAGTATGGTAAGTCTGTCGTGGCACATGGTCACTTTTCTGTAGAAATAAGAGTGTATCAAATGTAAAAATTGAGAAGAAACAAAGGAAAAATGAAAGAGCTCTGCTAAAACTTAAGGGATTTGAGCATTTAAAGTGTTTTAAAATTTCAAAATACTAGGAGTAAGTTCCTAAAGCTTAAATCTCTTTTTCTCTTCCATTTTCTCAAGTTGAAAAGTTAGGGTTTGTTTGAGAAAGATAATTCTTAGCCTATAGAGGTTATAGGTTTGAACTCATTGACTTAAATAAAGTTAATGTGAGTTAATTAAGCTAATAAAATCTAGTATTTATGACTTTATGAGTGTTGGTGGTTGGGGCAATAAATACTAGGAAATCCCACCATAAATAGAGTAGTTGGTGCAATATGGCTCCATTAGTGGTGATTTAAGGTTTCAATAAAGTTAACATGAGTTAAAGAAAGCTAAAAAATCTTATGGATACCTTTTTATAGGAAGATATTGAATCTTAGGAGTAAAGAAGTGTTTGAGTTAATAGTAAAAATTATTCAAAAAGGGATATTGATGAATCATATCATGATTGATTGTAGAGTGAGCATTTTTGGTGCCATTCAAGTTTCGTGAAAGTTTGGGGAGTGTGTAATTGAGGAGTGAAACATTTGACCTCTTAAAAGTTTGAGGTAACCAGGAGAATTATCTCTTGTGCTCTTATGTGTTAGTTGATTTATTTATACTTACAATTAAAATGTGTGAAATTTCTTAATGCAAGTGTGGCATGAAATGTTACAAATTTATATTAAAGTTTTATGGAGTTCAATGACATGCGCTGTAGAGTTCAATGATTATAATTAATTGAAGTACAATGATAGTGAACATGTGAAGTTATATGAATTAATGTTAGTGGAGTTCCATGACTTATTTTATTTGAAATTTAATGATGTGAATTATGATAGAGTTCAATTATTATATGTTAAGTGGAGTTCAATGATTATGTGATAGAGGAGCTGTAACACACCAAAATTTTTTTTTTAAATAATTTAACTCAACCATAGTTGGGTTACAGCCACCCAACACATTTTTATATCAATAATTTCGATATAAAATATTTTATAATTGGCTTCAACTCACACACTATAACATTTCAGATAAATTTTTACCTCCCACATGCCATTAGGTTAAATCACATTTGTCCATCCTTATACTCCCAACAAGTAAACTAAATCACATTTGTCCATCCTTATACTCCCAACAAGTAAAATAAGCAATTTAGTCAATTTTCAACATAAGCCAGTTATTTAGCCTTATAATCATGCCATTTTAACCAATCCAAAGTAAACCAAATATTAAAATTACAGTCATCCAAATTGTACCAAAAATAGAAATAGTTTGAAAGGCATGATTACATTTATATATTCATATAATTGACAATAAACAAAAAGCCCTAATATTGGCAATATAACACATTATAAATCATAAATTAAATACCCAAAAGAGACAGTGGATCTATACCACTAAGCCTCTAGGACTCCTCCACGTGTCACTCGTGGCTCTTCTCCTGAAAATTGTTAACCACATAATGAGACTCAAAAGTCCCAGTAACCAAAGCCAATTTATGATAGTGTATACAAACAGTTAAGTGTGTACTTATTAAGTGAAAATTAAAAATAATATAATTTCAATAAATATAAGAAATATTACAATACACACAAACAACCATCCTTATATCCCTCCATTAACCTCGAGCCGTAGCCCTCACTCGGTGCTAAATTACCCGGCCAAAGGTAGATTAGCCCGAGCCCTTACAAGCCACCTATTGAGCTCCAATAGGGGCGTACCACGTGGTACATAAATACAACAATAATAGCAAGTCTCCCAACACCTCCCACAATAATCAAATAAATTTATAATAATATTGCACAATTATATAATATTACAAAATTTATAATTTTCTCAATAATCACCCAATTAACATGAAGTAACACTAATCATAAATTAAAAGCATGGTTACCTTGTGGCTTTTTCAATAAATTATTCCTTAAAATTTCTCTCTCACCACAATCTTCACCAGTAATACAATCTACAAATAACATATTATTTATAAATATTAGTTTCAATTTTTGAAACTAATAAAATAATTCTAATAATAGAATTAAAAATATAACATAATTTCTAATCTCAATCTTAATACAAATCTATAGTTAATACTATTAAGTATAATTTTTAACTCCTCTTTTAATTATCAATAAACATTAATAATCTAAAAATCAACTTCTAAACTAATTTTTATTATCAAAATTTTTCTTTTTATTTCATAAATTCGTACCTAAAATACCCAAAAATTAAAAATTAAATCTCTAGCTTAGAATCATAATCCTATAGCCATAATAATTCATTTCTCATCCCAAATAATCATCTAAACCTCAATAAATCAACATATATTTTCAGATCTAGTCTAGAATTTGATCCATAAGCCATAAATTCAAAGATCATTAACAAATTTATACTCTATAACATTTATTATACTACTGACAACCTCAAAAACCATATTTATTCAACATAAATTCATCCCTCTTCCAGATCTTAAATTTTCTACCACTACAAACTCAGAAACTAAAGAAGAAGGATGACTAAGAAAAATTTTTAGAACACTTACTTAGTCTTAAAAAGCTTAAAATCACACCCTAAATATCCTATTAAAAACTCTTACCTTAAAAATTTAGATATTTCGCACCGGTGACTCGCGTTCTCTCCGCCTCAGCTCGCGCGCAGGAATGAATGAGGAAATGAAGGAAGGTGAGTTTTTATAAAAATTCAGTGGGTCCCACACATTTTTTTTATTATTTCTTCTTCTCTCTCTCCCCTTTTTTTTATTATTATTTTATATTTACTATTCATGCGGCGCCGAAAGCAAATTCGTTTTCTCTTCTTCTTCCTTTTTTTTTGGCATACCTTTTCCCCTTTTTTATTATAATAATAATTTAATAATTTTTTTTAATTAATTTTTTTTAATAATTTTTTTTTAATTTTTTTTTAATTTAGAATTATATCCTAAATTAGATTTAATAATCATTTTCTACTAATTTTCTTACCTCTAAATATTATTTTTTTAAAATTTCTATTAACCTAAATTAACTATTAAAATTTAAATTGGGATGTTACAGGAGCTCAATGACATAACATATTGTGGAGTCCAATAATGCATATTAAATGTAATTATGTGATGAAAATGTGTAATAAGAGTACAATGAGATAATTGAGCATGTTTGAGTAGTGAATACTTGCATGCTATGTTATTGCATATTTATACATTGCAAGATTATGAGAGGCGGGAGTTCACCTAAAAAGAGGAGTAGAGAATTAAAATTTACATGATAAGGCTTCAATCAGAGCTCGATGGTTATTCTAGATTTATTATTCACACTGTCCCACTTGTTTAAGGAGGAATTGTCTCACTGGTTTAACGAGAAACTCGAACCTAGCTAGTTATCTATTTGTTTAACAAGGAAACTAGTTTAAGGAGAATGACCCCCCCATAGAGTGAGGAATGGGGAAAACCGTGACTCACAAGTGAATTAAAAAACCTTGGCCAGGTAACCTTTCACGCGTGTTTGGTTAGGGTAGTCTTAATTTATAGACTATCCCAATATATTATAGCCCATAATTTCGTGTCAAGGAAATAAGGAAGATATAAAAAAAGTATGATCATGCATATAATGATAAAAGGACATATAATTGTCTGTATTGTGACTATAGTGATAAAAATAATGATATTAGTATTATATCTATGTGAAAATGTGTTAATAAGTTATTACCTTATGAATACATGCTAATATAAATGAGAATTATGATTAGTGTTTCTTGATCATGCTAAATGAATTGAGAATAATACTTTGTTATTTGCATTTAAATTGATTGACATGTATTAGTATAAGTTAGATGGACCTTAGTTACTAAGTGGTTGTACTCATCTCATTATCTTTAATATTATATGAACTAGTTCAAGGGAACAAGATAGAGGGAAACAATCTAAGGCATAAAATTAATATCCTATTAGTAGGCCTCCTTTTCTTTTTGAATATTAATGTGTATATTTTTGCATGATATTGCCAACTAGAGATATTTCATGTTGTGTCTTACTTGCATTATATGTGTTTTGTTAAACTATATAGTGTAATTTGGGCCCTAGGGTGTGTATGTATTAATTGTGAGACCTAGAGCAGAGCCAAAATACTAATGCAAGTAATAGTTGTGTGTGGCACTTGAATTATGTTGATTAATTTTGAAAATTTAAAATTAGAGCTTCTCCTCCTTTTTTTGAGATTAAGGGGTTGGGTAATGAAAATGTGATTAATAAATATTGTTAGTGATGTAGCGTATTGCACAGGTCCATTTTAATCTATTGAGTATGGTTTGAGTAGTATTGGTAGCTTTTGACTTATGGTAAGAGTTTTAGACGCTCAAGTTATGTGTAATTGTGAAAAAAAGTGAATTTTAAAATGAGTGTACAACTTTTGACTAACAAATAATTTGAGTGTAAAACTAAAGCCATTAGCTAGGGCTAGAAAAAAACTCTCTATGGACATTTAGATCGTCTCAATAGGACATCACACAGAAAAATGGAGAGCGTCAAAAGTTTGCCCAGTTGCTATCAAATGACCACAAAATCTGTTGTCAAAACCATGCAATGAGCCCCGATGCCTGGCACAGAGGCTCGCAATGCACGGCGCAAGTGTGACAAGCCGCCGCTCATGCCTTTGTTTCTACATTGTCTCACTGTTTTTTAATTTTTAAGCAAATGCCTTGATTCTTTTTTAGATTTTATGCTTCTGCATGTTAAGCGAACTTTGATTTTTCACTTGTGAAAAATTTTTGAAATGTTTTAAAAATATTAAAAACTTGGGATCCCATTTGTGAAATTTGACGAATTTAGTAATTATCATAATTTTTAGAACTTAGAGAGAATTAATAAGGGTAACCTTACTTGTCTAATTCGAAGATTTTATTGTAAGGACATGTATCCTTTTGGGCGGATAGATATACCAGCACTTTCTTTGACTACTTTTTTAGCTGAGGATGTCAACAAGGTTGATCAAATCAAGAACCAACTCTCTCGTTCCAAGCTTAGATCTGGAGTTGGCTGACTTTCATTTGCTGCTACTCTCCTGTTTGTTGTTGTTTTTCCTTTTTCTTTCGTTTGGTTTGCCTTTGTTTTGTTGCTTTTCTGTACTGCTACTCTCCATTTCGTATTTGTTTTATGAAGTATTCTTGTTGATCAATAAAAAAAAATTATGTTGCTCTTCTATTTTTCTCTAATAACAATCACTTGTGTGCAAGGCACTTTGTATAGCAATACATATAACGTTTAATCTCCAAACTATTACATTTATGAACTTTAAAAGGTTGATTGTGAATATTTTGTAAGCACATTAAGATTCCCTGATATGCATCTGTAAATAAATTATTTCAACTTATTGAAAAAAGTCAATTAAATGTATAAACAAATATATTTAGAATATTTAGTAAATAAATGTATATTTATTATATAGCTATTTGAATGAGTCATATTTAAATATTGTTAGGCTAATTTAAAATAGTTCTTTTAAAGATATTTTTTACATTTATACAAACTCAAACTTCAAACTTCATGTCCAAACAGTCATAACCCCTTTCATTACAACTAATGCTTGCTTGTATGCATATTTATTATATAACATGGATAAATATATAAGTTTTATTGATATACACATTTATCCTTTCAGGCCAAAAGGAAAATATATACATTTATTTTTCATATAATATGAAAAAATAGATGATAGAATCCATAAATGCATATCTTTAGCCAATGCATATTTTTGAAATATTCAATAAAAAAGAAACATGCTATGAAGTCTGACACAACAATAAGTGTGATAGCAAACTGAGATGGATGCTTTCGGCAAAATCAGTGGTATGTAATTCAATCCAAAAACACATTATTCTTTATTGAAGTTCTATACCTGATCCGAATCCAAAGATAGATGATAGATGTTTGTTGCCTGTGGGGTTCAACCATTTATTTTTACATCGTTCTTTTGCCAGAGCAGTTTGGTTTGGATCTGAGTTCAATTTATGGATTGATTCTATGGTTTCCATATCTTTGATCCAATGGCTCACTGATTGGATCTCTGAAGTTCATAAAGTCGGGCAGGAATCTTTGGCAATGATTTCATGTCTCCCATTTTTTTTATTATTGATGCTTTATGGTTTGGCAGGAACCAACTAATATTTCATAACAAGCATCTGTTGCCAATGGCTGTGATAGCTCTGGCTCGACGAAATTGTCTGTTTTTCCACTGTCATAGGTTCTCTAAGTCAGGCAACGATACTCACCGATGTTGGCATCCTCTGTTGATGCGATCATCTCTGCTTCTAAATTTACGTTTGGCTGATAGTAACAACATTCTTCAGTGGAAGCTATTCTGCGCAATATTCAAGATGAGAAAGAGGAAGGGCGTTCGGATCGGCCTTCTTTTCCAGAATCAAAGGTGCATCAATGGTCTTGGCAAGCAATACCTCATGGAAGACTGCATATGCTGCTAGAAGCATTTCGTTATGTTCTTCTGTTTATTAAGCATCAACGGTGGATTGCCAATCAAATGTCTTTTCCGCTGATGCTGTTTCTGCAAAATGCTACTACTTATCTTAATTTTGCTTTAGGATAGCAGCAACCTCAATTTAGTTTAACATTGCTGCAAAAGGATGTTTCATCTTTATTGTCTGAATTTTCTATGGGGCATGTAGAGGACCGTTCGTATTTTATATATTTAATTTTCTCTGTAATTAAAAAAAAAAGATCAGAAAATCATATGAAAAAATGAACAGTAAAAATATAAAAGGTTACATCCACACCTAATCTAACAAACAACTGGAATGTCACACATGTCGATAATAGAAGTTGTTTGACCAACATGTTGATCAGCAAGTCATATAATGCCCATATGATTGGAGCTGATGTAAAGCTATCAAGGTAATGACATTTATACTTTAGCTGTATTTATAGCTGCCGGCCCATAATTTTCAAATATTATATCGTCCAGCCACATCAATGGATCCTCGTTGTCCACTACACAACAAAGGATCTCTCATAGTAAAATTAGCCAATCTGACTCATTCTAGTTCCGGCAACAATAACTCTCTCGTCCTTGGAAGACGACTTTGTTAATCAATCCATCACAACATTGAGACTCTGTCTCTTGCTTCACATTCATATCCCAAGAGTTTGGATCAACTCCCATAATCATATCATCGGCTTCAATGGAGCGAATTTCCACGTGGGTAGTCCTCCTTTCATGGATTTTCCTCATTAACGTGACACTTTGTGTGGAGGACGAGGTCAAGAGCTCAATGATAAGCTTCCTTGCGAAACTATCAAGCCAACAGAATATTTCTGCTTTGAATTGGAAGGCAGATTCTGATCCTTGTAAGGACCTCTGGCAAGGTGTAGTCTGCGATTCTCGTAATGCATCAGTACGGAGGCTATTTCTCGACAGGCTGAATTTATCTGGAACTCTTGATGCTGCTATTCTCTGCAATGTTCAACCTCTTGCCGGTTCTTTAATCATTCTTGCTCTTGGTGGAAACGCCATCAGTGGGGTGATATCAGATGAGATTGGAAACTGCAAAAAGCTAACTCGCTTGTACGTTGGGGGAAATCAACTTTCTGGGGAACTTCCTCCTTCACTTGCCTTGCTAAATAATCTGAAAAGGCTTGACATTTCGAATAATAAGTTTTCTGGTCACTTACCAGGCTTGTCCAGAATCTCAGGGTTGAATGTGCTCCTCGCCCAGAACAATAACCTCAGTGGGGCGATACCCGGGTTTGATTTTTCCAACTTTTATAAGTTCAATGTTTCTTGTAACAACTTTAGTGGCCAAATTCCAGATGTTCATGACCGTTTCTTTGAAGACAGCTTTTTGGGCAATCCTGAACTGTGTGGAAAACCACTGCAAAAAAACTGTCCGCTAATTCATACTCTTGCTGTCAAATCAGTAGAATCAAATGGGTCAAATGAAATGAATGGATCGAATGGATCAAAGGGTCCTTCTAAAGACCAAATCCAAATGTATTCAGGATATGCTGCATTGGTTTTGGTATTTATCCTTTTCGTACTTTATAAACTGTGTACAAGGAACAAAATAGAAAAGGCTGAAGCTGGAGCATCAAATAAGGTAGCAGCAAGTAGTGATCATGATGTGTTTGACAAACCTAGTAATGCTTCAAGTGGACAAAAATCAGTCGTAAGCAGATCCGAGATTTCAGTCAATTCTGAAAGTGGGATGGTTTCACAATCACTTGTAGTTCTTGCACAACCAGTGATAAGTGAGTTTAGACTTGAGGACTTGCTGAGAGCCCCAGCAGAACTGCTTGGCAGAGGCAAGCATGGTAGTCTTTATAAGGTGATGCTGGACAACGGCAAGACGGTGGTTGTAAAAAGGATCAAGGACTTGGCTACTTCCAGTCATGACTTCAAGCAAAAAATGGAGATTCTGGGTCAAGTGAAGCACCCTTACTTACTCCCACCACTTGCTTTCTATTGCTCCAATCAAGAGAAGCTTCTGGTCTACGAATTCCAAGAAAATGGAAGCTTATTCAAGCTTCTTCATGGTAAATATCATCATATACTCTATTTGACTTCCACTCAACTTTTTAATTTCATCCCCATGTAAACTTGCACTACACACGAGCTTCACAATATTAGACATGGTTTTCAGGCGAGTCAAGAGGATTTGATTGGATCAGCAGGCTTGGGATTGCAGCAATGATAGCAGAGGGATTGGCTTTCATGCATCAAAAGGTTGGGGAGAAAGGTATTGCACATGGAAACCTGAAATCCTCCAACATTTTGCTGAGCTATAACATGGAAGCACGCATAAGTGAGTATGGTGTGATGAATATGGACGATGAACTGAGCTCATCTTCTGCAAGTCCTCGTCCTACTGGTTCTGGAGCACCAATTGTGTTGAAGGCAGATGTGTATGGATTTGGGGTGATACTTCTTGAGCTACTTACAGGGAAGTGTGTGAAGAACGATGGGATTGACTTGGCGGAGTGGGTCCAATCTGTTGTGAGGGAAGAATGGACAGGCGAGGTGTTTGACAAGGCACTGATATCAGAGTATGCCAGTGAAGAGAGGCTGGTGAATCTGCTTCGAGTGGCTATCAAATGTGTACATCGTTCACCAGAAGCTAGGCCAAGTATGAATCAGGTGGCTCTCATGGTTAACACTGTCAAAGAGGAAGAAGAGAAATCATTGATCTATAAGGTGTGATTTAGCTGGGGCCATATGCTTAGTATTGAATCATATAAATCTGGCCACTGCAGAGTATACTTTTAAGTGGAATTTCATTACATATCGTGATAATATTCTTGAGAATTTCTTTCCTTCCAATCATGTATGTAGAACATTTGCATGGTTTTATGAATAACTAGTGATGTGAAGCATTCTATTTGATATTAGATTGTTTTTGCTGTATCACTTTTTGTTGATGCGTTACAATTAAATAGTATTATAAAAAAGTTAATTTTATAATGAAGTTTACGAAAATTTATTTATTTGTTAAAATATTAGAAATGTCAAATAATTTTTATTTAATATTTAATGCGAAATCAAGATTTTGATCATACATGTGGAAAAGGACTAAGGCCCCAAGGACTAATCAATTCGTATAATTTTGTTCAAACAATCCACTGAAATTTTCCAGTGAGATACTTACAATTAGCAACAAATATTCAACCTCTGATTTATCTATGATATTGTCACTAGCTCTTAATATTCCTTTCTCCTTTTTAATTATATTCAAATTTCCCCAAAACGTACACCATATACAGAAAAAAAAAATCCTCAAATACTCAAAGATTATTCAACGTGGAAAGCCATCACATTTAGTTATTTACAGAGACTTGTTGCCTTGCATTGGACCGATGTACACTTCATATTTACATAAAAATAAGAGGCCATGCCTGCCTGATGACTAAGAAGAAATTCTTATTCTTTGGCACAACAGTGTTGGCATGTGAAATCATAGTACTCGGGATTAGGATTTGATTCAATTGTCAACCATTAAGTATATTCTCCAGCATATTGTACCTAATAATTTGTGACTGATAATGATGTTGTACAATTAAAAGTTCATGTTGGCCTACTTTCAGATTTTAAAAACCGAACATACTCCTGCTGCAACATCTCCCCGCCATGCACTGGATCAAAGCTGCACCTGTAAAAACTGATGCCATTGGAAAGAGATGGCACCATGTGAGAATGAGGGCAATAATGAGACATATGATGTCCTTACAAGAGATATTAAAAGAGAAAGAAGTAGAATATCAATATGCAGAAAAGAAAGAGAAAAAGCATATACAGTTATACACCCCTTTAGCCTTATACCATTGCAAGCATTAACTTTGCAAGCAAGAAAATACCCCAGTAAACTTTCACACTTCAAAGAGCACATTATATGTGGCAGCAAGAGTGTGAAACGCCATCATTCTTGACCAAAACAGGACTGATGCTTTAAACGACTAAGTTTGAAAGTTTATAAGGTGATTTGGACCTTCACAGTTGCGAGATATTTTTCAATGACTTGGAATTAAAGGAGTGCGGAGCATTGCATTTTAGAATGTTCCTTTGTGGCTAATTGAAAAGGCTACAACATACAAACAAACTACACAGAAAGGGGAAGCGGTTACACAAATGTAGTTGATATCTTATACCTCCAATAATTGTATGAAGTATGAAATATATAGTTTAAAATTTTCTGCCTCTAACATTAGCCCTTATTTTCATATGGGCATGAGGGCTTAGATACACATTTACCTCAACTTTATAGGAAATCAGTATATCAATAGATAATATATATTCCATAACAAGCCACCCTGTTCATTAATCATTAATAATACAGTTCATTTCTCAAATTTTATGTAATGCACAGAAAAAACGTGTCCTATTCTTAAAAAATTAAGACCCCCCCCCCCCGGTGATGGGGGGGGGGACCCAAATGAAACTCAAAGTGCACAATACAGTAACATAGACATACCTCCCGTCCAAGCCAACAATTAGGGCAGTGTTCCGAGATCCAAATGCCACAATAAATCGTGTGTTCTCTGGCAAGCGGTACCGGGCAAATGACCATTCTGAGCTAAAATATTTTGGTAAGACCCCTACCATGTAGTCAAAGAGATCAAGTCATTAGAAAAACCACAACGACCAAATGTTTGCCAAGGCATTTTGCAATTTCGTAGCTAAGAGAAAATAATACAAAGACGAGCTGGACAAGCTGGTTGCAAGAAAGAGGAAAATCCTCACTGCTGGGGGGAAATTTATAAGCATTAGTTCTGTTAGAGGTAGGGATAACAATGGCTTCAGATGACTTGATTTGAAAAGAAAGATATATTGAGGAGATAACCCCTCATCAAAGGGTTTTGGGGAGCCTTTTAGACAGCTGGTTAGATCCGAGAAAATCATTAATGATGCTATCATGTTTTTGAAATTTCCAAAAGTCTACAGGTCAACAAATGAACATCCTAGACAACACATAAACTTAACAAAATTCTTTAAATCTTGAAATTTATTAATAACAAGGCTTAGCAAGTAATCGTATGATTAAGTAAATCTCTTTTACCTCTCATGAAAGACAATGATGAATTGGGGTTGGAACCAGTATTGGGAGAAAGCAATGAATCTAAAGAGGTTGAAGAATTATGATGAAGCAGCGCATGGCTCTGGGGAGTGGTTGGAGGAGGCAATGTCTCCTCCCCAACAACTCTGACTCTCAGGCTGAATATATGAATGGTGCCTTTGTCACTTGATGCTGCCAACCACTGGACATTTGAAGATAAAGCAATACTATAGATTTCAGCTCTATCTACCCCTCTTCTTACCTGCACAGAAGATTTTTGCATGGAAAATTAAAGAAAATTCATGGTCGTAGAACAAACTAAGTTTATTAAAGAAAAAGCTACTAGTTTCAGGACATTTTAGGCTCAATCCATGATCCTTGAGAAGTAGAAGCCTTCTGTCTTTACAAAAAAGACGTCAAAAGCACAACCATAAGAGTTGTAGGAAAATCATAAAAAGCTGCATGACAACTATTTAAGGAATATTCAACATGAAATTTGTGTTCTATAAATGTAGAAGATATTGTTGCAATAATGCCCCTTTTATAGCAAAAAAAAAAAAAAAACTGGAAACTTAACCTTGCAAGGTTTTTAAACAACTTGAAGGAAAAACAATTATTTGAAGTTTGTTTGCATACAGCAAAACAATTATCAGAAAATCTTGCAAAAAGTATAGATCGCATAAAGGAAAATTTTTACAAAAAATGTAATTTCCCATCCAACCCATCTTATTCAAGAAAATACAAAACCCAAATTGGTGAAATTCCACAAAAAATTGACACAATTAAGTTAGAGGCAACAATGATCATCCCAATAATTAAAATACAAGGTCCAGTAACCTACTTCCTGCAACCGACTGCCATCCATGGTGTTGAAGATTCTAATTAAAGTGCCCTTTGCACTAGCAGTCGCAAGAAGGAGCCCATCCATTGTCAAAGTAAAGCATGCAATTTGAGAATCATGAGCATTGATTACTTTCATCATGTTCAGACCGAAGTGTTCAACCCGGACTTGTCCACTGTGAACACCAGGACAAGCCAAAACAAACGTATTTGGATGGTAAGAAAGACAGCACAATCCCCTAGGATTAGCCAAAGTCTCAATCTGTTGAAGAAGCTTCAAATCCATGAAGTTATAAACATAGATCTTGTGCTCAAGAACTACTACAATTCGATCGCGTCTTAATTTCACTGCACGAACCTCAGACCTAAATGTAAATTCACCAATGCACCTGCTCTGATGATCATCCCAAATCATAACTTTGTTAGGAGGGTAACATGGATTAGTTACAGCACCAACAAGTGCTAGAATGTTGCACCGGAACAGCATCTCTACAATTTTAAAACCACCTCTCAAGTCACGTCTAAAAGTCTCCTTGAAAGGCACACAATTATAAATTCGAAAGCCACGGCTAGTGCTGGCAGAAAAGCAACCATAGTCCTGATTCCAAGACACAGATAGCAACTCTGTTTCATCTTTTGAATTACTATTTGCATTTTGCTGAGGAAAATCAGCAGATGGCCCAGCATTGAGGGATTCAAAGTTGCCCATCCATGAAGTTGGACTAATTCCCTGAGGTGTTGAAACAGATGAGTTTGAATGAGAAGAGGGAGTAGCCGTGAGCCCTTGCTGCATTAGATAGCTATGGATAGCCAAAACTATAGAAATTTGAGTGCGCCCAGGTTAATTTCTGTCAGAACCAACAAGACATTTTACTCATATTGCATAAAAGAATTAGTAATCAGAAAGCTGATGAAGAATATGAGAAGGACGGATCAAAAGCAACAAATACCAATTGACCAGTCAAGGCGAAGTGGCAAACAATTTGGGCAGGCGGTCAAGATTCAACTTCTCATCATTAATCGTTTAGTATTAAATGTGACATATTCATATTCCTAGTTGCTACATTTCTGCTTAAATTCAAAAGTAGATGATCTCTCACAATTCACTCAAACTGTAGAAGACAGTATGTGTAGCAAGGTAAAATAGTCATTCAGAAGCCATGGTAAGCAGGATCCTAAAATCTTCAAGTTTTCTTTTAAATGTCTAGGAGCAGCATATCTAAAATGAGATGTTGTTTAAATCAAGTTCTCTATATTTTATCTGATAGTTAAAGTTACTGAAAATTCTCCAGAAAGGGCTGTGCCTGTGTCCTCTATTGCTGCCATGTGTATCTAAATTCATGCAGAAGATTGAGATTCACCATTTTCACCAGGTCAGATTGCTTTGAAGTGAATGAACAAATGGCAGGTGTTTACATGCCATGATGATGAGCTCCAAATTTGGAAAAGCAAGAGAAATTTTAGACAAATGATAAATGATCCTTATGGACAACAACTAACTGTAAGGTGATTGGTTGGACAACACAAACGAAATATGAATGCCACATGAAAGGGGGAAAAACAGAGGTTCTAGGCATGGCTAAGAGGAAAATTCACAATGAACAGAAGAACAAATAATAAATATCAGATCTAAAGGCAGAATTAAAGCCTGGAAATTATATATGACACAAAATGTCAGGAGTCTATCTATCAGGCAGCCAAATCTAGCGTTGAACCTTGACACGTTTCTTCAACCTGGCAGAATTAGTAATTCATATTCCTGGAAAATGTTCAGTTCCAAACAATAACTTTGGTAACAAGAACCATATGCCTTGTTCTTACTCCTGCAACTCTGTCCTGTTAAAAACTCATTTCCTAAGTTGTACCATTTACTGTAGATTCCAGTTTATTTCAGCTTGATGAACACCACAATTGTAACTTTCGAGCAGCACAATCAGAGACTAATCGCTCAAGTCATTACTCAAACTTAAATTGACAAGCCAAAAATTCCAAATTTACCTTTCTAGGAAATTGTGTCTATGATATCCAAAACCAACTGAATCATTTAAGTGATACAAAAAAAAAAAAAAATTGAAGAATAATTTGCTGCACCCAAAGTTCCGTGGTCAACGTCCTCCATATAATGTATCAATGGAAACGAACTTGTTATGAAGAAGACCAAAATGGTTATTTCAATCATAAAGTAGACTTTATTCTTGACACGTGTTTAGCATTTGCGACATGGCTAGAGCTCACGGAGTAGTTATTTTAACATGAAAGTGATATACCGATTAAAAGAGTGCCTGTCAACAAAAGGAACAATATGTGCAAGTTGGTTGTGCCCACAACTAAGCGTGGAAATAGTAACGGGCAAAATGATATTGTCATTATTTTTTTCAAGGTGAAAGGGTATCGGAGTTGAAGATAACACCCAGAGCAACTCTTAACAAGTAGCAAATTCTCCCTCCTCTCAGCAACGGATTAATTTATCGCGCCAGCATCAATAATTACCACCAAAAGTTTCCAGAACAAAAATACAAACTTCCAATATTAACGACAGGGTCTGAGAAGACTAGTGAAATATAAAACAAAAGAATTTATTTTGCCCGAGAAGATTGAACAGAGAGCCCAGAAGAAGGAATATTCACTTTTTAGGTGTAGTATAAGAAAATGACCATCATAAAAATCAATGAAAAACAAAAGTCAGGCAGAAAACTTCATGAATAGAACACAATGACAAACCTTTACGAATCGTCTTTGACCTTTTGCAGCGACGAAGTACTTATGAGCGCAACGGCTTTTTCGAGGGAAACAATAAGATCCGACTCCACCAGAACCTTAAAGAATTGTTCAAGACTAGTGTAAAGAAAAAAAATTAGAAAATTGGAGGCGCAAAACCCAGAAAGAGATTCCAAGATCAGAAAAAGAACGCGACTCAGAAGTGTAAAGCAAAACAGTCCTGTGAAAATGAGGCAAAAATTGCTTATCTATGTTAAAAACAATTCAATCAAGAATTTTTCATTAGACTCGCCAAGGCGGTTGAAGAGACAGAGAATGATGCTGAAAAGTGAAAACTTATCAGAAAGGAGAACGGTGAGGAAGGCCAATAGGCAAAAATACGAAGTGGTCGGCCACCGACTAAATTGTTAAATTCTAGATCCACAACTTATTGACTCCTAATAATTTGATCATATATGTTTGGGAAAATAATTTCAAGATTTATGTATTTAATTTTATATATTTAATATAAGTTTATTTAATTAAATTATAATAAGTAAATTTTAATGCATTAATAACATTCATAATAAGAGTTTTTTATAAAATAAATAATCTATACAATATTTATATATCTTAATTTAATTAAAAATAAGTACATTAAGTATTTAAGTTTTTTTTTATAAATGCTTATGCATTTTTTTTTTCACTTTAAATTGGTGATCTGATTTCTTGAGTTTGTGTAATTTTTCCGCTTTGGCCATCGATTGAAAAAATGATGGGAATAAAATTAGCAAGACTCGGAAAGACGCTTGGATTTGCAGCATGACTTAAAAAAAAAAAATGACACTTAATATTAAAAAAATTATTTCATTCCAACAAAATCTCAATGAATTTCAAAATGTAAAAAAAAATTCCTTAAATTCTTAATTTAAGGGATTTTTTTTACAAATTTGTAACCTATATTTAAAATTTTGCATCTTTTATTTTGATTTCCAACTCGGTTTTTAACTTAATTTAAGAACACAAATTTTTTATAAAAAAACACAAAATTTTAACATTTAATTTTATAAGATTATTTATTCAGCTCCAAGAATTTACAACTTATACAGCTCCAAAAATGTACAACTTATTTTCTCTGATTTGTAATGATTCATATATTTTACATATTTTTACATCACTTTTCTTAATTTTTTAGCACTTGTTTTGGACTATTTGAATTTACGTGGTTAATAATTATAATTAAGAAGCAAAAAAATATTTTAAAATTTTTTTGAAATTTATTGCTTATTTTTTAAAATTTTATTTTTTTATTTTTTAAGATATATTTTTTATTGATTTTATTATTTCAAATGTAGGTGGCTATATGAAAATGAGAAGAAGCAAGAGGATAAAAAGTTTGAAAATAAAAAAATTCTTCTTCAAGAAAAATTAGAACCCCACCTGCATACCACTTAGCTAAGCAAATTCACAATTAGTTTCCACCGTTTCTTTCAAGGAAGCACGAGGGAGAAGAGGAGAAGTAGCAGAAGTAGGAATAGAGAGGGAGAGGTAGGGAGAGAACTTGACAATCAGTCATTGATGGAAAAATAGTAAAAGCAAACAAGTAAGTCGCCAGAGACGGTGAAAGCAAATCAGAAGCAAGAGCCATGAGAGGAGAGCGACGATGCATATCGGGGAAAGCAAAGTAGAAGCAAGAGCAACAAGAGGAGAGCGACGATGCGTATCGGGACGTGTATCCGAGTACGGGACATGTGTTCGCAGTCCGATGCGTATTGGATGCTAGGGACTTTCTCTCTGCTTCAATTGAAACAGCTTGTGTCATGCGACCACCGTTTTGAAAAAAAAAAAAAAAGAAAATTTGAATTTTCACTGTCAGCACATTCACACACACACCCTGATTCTCTCCGCTCATCTTTCATCAATTTGATCCCATCAATTGATTCACCGCTTACTCGATAAAAAGAAAACATTTCTTCATTTTTTTTCGATCATATCTCCACTTCGTCTTCTATCGCTTCATCTTTTTCATCGTCTCCTCCTCTGTAATTGTTCTTCTTGGGCTCCTTCAATTCTCCAACTGGTTCTGTACTCCTCATCATCCACGCCGATCAAATCACTCCTTGTCCAGTCCGCATCAAATCCTCGAATTCAATTCAGTCATTCTCCTTTATTTTCGAGAAATTGCATTATTCTCCATTTCATCACCATGGCCGAACATTTTAATGATTTTGGAGATGGACTAGAGGAAGTTATGGGGCATGGCTAAGAAGCTTGTGATTCTTGGGAGAAGACAAGAAGCACTTGAGCCAAGCTTTTAAAAAGGGTTAAGTCATCTCTATTTTGATTTTAGTTACAATTTTTATTCTTGATTGAAATTTGCACCTTGTAACTAGTGTAAGCTATGTATTTGGTGAAATGTTTAATTGATATTTTGTAATGATACATTGCGTATTGGGTTTTCTTGCTATGTAGCTCAAACTTCATGTGTTACTGTGATTGTTGGTACTATATAAGTTAGTATTGCACGAGTATTGTGTTAATATTACTTTGAGATGTTTAAATTTTGATTTATCTAATTGAAACTCATTTTTTAAGTGAATTTCGTGCTATACATTGGCCATACTTGATTTCATTATACTCATTGTGCATTGATAGTGTTAATTGATTAAATAGAACTACCATTAATCATCTAAGATATTAGAAATTTTTGAAAAGTTTTTCAATCAAGTTTGAGTGATTACTTAGGCTGATTTGACTAATGAATTGAGGTGATTGGAAAATCTAATTTGACTAGGATAAACTTCAACTCTCACTCCTAAGGATCCCATATATATAATTATAGACCCTAATTTATTCTCACTTCACTCATAAATTTGAAAAATTCAAAAACATTATAATAGTTTTATTTTAGTAACTATTAGATAATTTTTATTGCTGTTTATCAAATTTTTAATATCATTCTACTTTGATAAATTAACCTAGGTTGCCCACTAGTTACACTAGTGAAGCTTAATTTATTTAAGGCACTAACAACAAGTGCTTATCAATTTGCAACATTATTTTTATGACTTGCAACTTTATATCCCAATTTATTTATGAACATAATTTTAATATTTATTTTTCTCTTGAGATGTTCAATTTCAAGAATTTGTAATCTACTTTATCTAATGTACAATTCTATTTACCTTAGTTTATAACTTGAGCTCCAAGTTTTATTTAAAAATTCATGAATAATTTTTTTTAAATAAAATTAATATTGAGATTTTATGTTCATTAAAAAAATTGAGATATAAAATTACAATGCTTATAAATGACAAAAATATAACATTATAAATTCAAGGTTTGAAATCTTGCATTTTTAAATAAAATTTGAAACTTGAGAGTAAGCTGCAAACTTTTAAAATTGAATAAGTTATTTCTCTTGAGAAAAATAAATATTAATATTGTGTTCATAAATAAAATTGGAGTAGAAAGTTGTAAATCATAGTAGATGAAGTTATAAATTTAAGAGAGTAAGTTGTAAATTTTTAAAATTGAATAAATAATCTTATAAAATTCAATGTTAAATTTTGGATCTTTTTTAAATTGTGTTCTTTAATTAAATTATGACATCGAGCCGTGAATCAAAGGGAGAGGGGTTTCTACATTTTTTCCTTCTACTTCTCTCTACTTCCTCCATCCCCACCATTCAAATTATTTTATTAAATAATTTTTTAAATAATAAAATTAATGAATGATGGAGATGGGAGAAGTGGAGGAAAGTGGAGGGAAAAAAAAGTGGAGAAACTCTTTTCCTGTGAATTAAAGTAAAAGAAGTTGCAAATTTTAAAAATAAGTCATAAATTTGTAGGTTTAAAATTTTGTCAAAAATCAAGGATGAAGGGACTTTCTTTATAATTTGAAATAGAAAAATCACATACAATAATTACCCAAATAAATTATTTACAGACAATAATTAATAATAAGTCATATTTTTATTTTTAATAAATCATTTTATATTGATTTCTTTATGAATAATTTTTTTAAATGATCCTTAAATATGATTTTTTTTTTTAAAATTTTGTTGGGATTGTTCTGGAATAAAACAATTCATTTGGGGCTTAAGTCATTCTCTAAAAAAATAACAAAACAAACAAACAAACAAACAAACACACAAATGGTTAGACAAGTCCAGCGATCTAGACTTCATGAGGAGCAGGTGAGAAGGACCGATGCTCAGAGTAGACAAATGACAATCCAAGTAGGGCTTCGACCTAGCAGTAGGAGGCGCCTCGGCCTGGCTGTACCATTTTTTTTTTTCTGTTTTAAATTTATTAGCTGGCTCTTTTTGTTTGTTTTGTTTTTC